>NC_090929.1:482791915-483096498 GCF_040938575.1 Ambystoma mexicanum
TGCATTAACACAGCCAAAGCACATCCATCACGTTCATGCACATATAATTCGAAGGCCTTATCATAATTTGGTGTGCCCAAAACCGGTGCTGACCACTGTTCAGTCTTGAGCAGATCAAAAGCTTTCTGGTGTTCCAAGTTCCACAGTAGGGCAAAGAAATGCCCTTCTTTGTCAATGCAAACATTGGCTTTATCACTAGTGAAACATTTGGGATCCACTGTCTACAGTAAGAAGCCATTTCTGTCAAGGCTCTGACTTCCTTCTGTGTATTTGGGACAGACATGCTAGAAATGCTCTTCATTCATTCAGGTGTCAATCTTCTTCCCTCCTTTTACAGGAGATAGCCTAAATAGGCGACCTTCTGTCGAAAATACTGAAACATTTTCAATGAAGATTTATGCCCATGCTTTGCTAGATGAATAAGCAATAACACAGTGCCTTCCTTGCAAGCACTTTCTGAGTCTGCAGCTAAGAGAAGGTCGTCGACGTATTGCAGCAATGTACAAGTAGAAGGCAATTCAAGTGTATCGAGCTGCTCTTTCAAAGCCCTACTATAAATGCTCGGACTCTCCGTGTACCCTTGTGGTGCACGGGTGAATGTAAACGAGCGTCCCCCTAGGGTGAATGCGAACAAATATCTACTATCCACGTGTATGGGAATGCTAAAGAAGGCATTCTTAAGATACACCACAATGAAATGAGTAGCAGAAGCTGGAATCATTGTTAGTATCGTCATTACATCAGGCACAATTGGAAATTGTGGAGCAACAATCTTATTGATAGCGCGCAAATTGATAATTATTATCCCCTTTCTTATACACTGGTAAAATGGGGCTATTGCACACACTTCCTGCAATTTCCTCGATTACTCCACGATGGACAAAATCTTAAACTATACACTTCAAAGCTTGCTCACCATCAACTGAAATCTTATATTGTGGAATTCGTGGCAACTTAATTCTTGGTTTCAAAACTATTTTAACAGGCTCAATTTGCAAAATACCAACATCATTGTCATCAACCACCAATAATAAACACGCGGAACTTCACTAAATTCTGGCAGCAAAGGTCTAGTCAAAAACTGTGAGGCAGAAGATTGCTGAGGTGAAATCGTCAAACACACTCCATCCGAAGAACAATGAATTACCGCATTTAAATCCTTCAACAGATTCAACCCCAACAAATTCTCTCCACAGTTCGTTGTCAGAAGAAATTGACAGTGATCCGTAAATGGCCCCAGTGAAATCGGTACCGCAGAGAAACCAGACTAACCACTGGTGTGCCAGAAAACCCTACAGAAACGTTATTCTGACCTGACAGTGGAATGTCTGGAACCCGTGAATGATAAATTGAACACTTCGGTGTTCCTGTGTCTATCACAAATAGATGCTTCCTATTCCCCACCATCATCTCAACGTAGGGACCTTTCTGATTAACGGGAATAGGCATCGATTCCAGACCCTGCTTCGGGCTGTACTAACGAAACAATATATCATCAAAGACAAGACCTTCTGAAAGATAGGCAGTTGAAGGATTATCAAAAATATTTCTGCTATCTACACTAGATTGCTGATTATCTTGTGAGAGTGACTGAGAATTTTAAGCGAACTGGCTTCTACCAGGAACCCCTACCCCAGGACGGCCTCTGGATCATCTACCCATGACACCATATGTGTTATTCGACCTTTGCTGAAGGATCGGGCATTGTGCTCGCCAATGACCCTCTTGTCTGCAATAAGCACATTGGTTTGTGTGTATAGGACCCAACGGCGCATTACTTTGTGGAACGTATTGACCTCAAAACTGTGTACTACCACCTCTAGGCCCTTTGACCATCTGTTGCAATAATACTTTGGTTTTTAGGTCTCCCCTTTTCTTCTCAATCCTTTCTTTTTCATTATTGACTCTATTCCCGTAATACCGAGCCATATGCAATACTTCGACTGTGATTTAGCTTGCCAAGCACTCTCGTAAATCATAATTTGTGACTGGATATTAGGCAACAATCCATACACAAACTTATCCACAAACAATCTTTTCCCTGACTCAGTGCTTAAATCCTGTCCGCTAAAATCTGAGAATACTAGTTCGAACCGATTAAAGAATTCGGTAGCACCTTCAGATTTGCCTTGGGTACAAGCAGTGAGTTTGTCTCAGACAATCCTTCTCTCGTGAATCAAAGTCTTTAACTTAGTTACTATTGTATCTGGCAAAGTCAGTATCACCTGCAGTGGTCTTTCACCAGCTTTCCATTCTCCATCTAACCGAACAATGTTAACCCAACCCTGCTGGATCATCTACAGACCTAATCTGTTTCCATAAATAAGCAGGTAGGATCACAGAAAACAACAAATCTATATCACCCAGAGTGAAAACTGACGAATGCAGGACAGATTCTATTTCTTTGTAAAATCCTGTTGGATTCTTCGTAATGTCTGGAATCGATTGTCTAATAGTATTCAATTCCTTGTCTTAAGAACGGGATGTGAACAAACTGTGATACATAGTGAGGTTCAATATCGATGGCTGCTGCACCCGTTGCAACATTAGCCGGAATCTCAACTTTAGGAACGAATGTCGGAGGAACCTCTCTCATAGGTATCTGAGAAGTAGGCAACTCTGAACGTTTACTAAGCAACAGAGCCAAATCGAGCACTAAAGTGGTGGAAGCAGTATCAGACGCAAAAGCTCTCTTATAAATATTCAATAATTCTGCGGGATAAAAAATCTTTTTCCTTTTACATTCATCATGCAGGTACCATTACCTCTAACACTTTCCTCTGCATTTCTGGAGTATACTGACTATAAGTATCATATACTTCTATGGGAGATATCGACATATCTGAAATCCATCTAAGCGCATCCCTCGTGAAAATTCACATTTCTTCACTCATTGACTTGCAAGGAGGAAGGAACCGTTTGTGCATGTAAAGAGCATCCAAACTATCACCATCTATTTCATCATTCTGTAACCGTTCTAAATCCCTTCTAAACTCAAAAACTCTCTCGACATGCTCATGCACTTTCTCCGCAGTAACCCTTGAATAAGCTAAAACATTCAAATCCCTCAACATCTGTGTCCGTCAATGTATTCTACATTACAGCCAAATGTATCCCCATTCCCTCAATATAGACATTCTGATCGGGAATACTTTCTAGATTAAGGAGTGTAACTAAGATATTAGATCTTTCACCTTTCTCAATACATTGCTTAGCCCATTCAAATCTCTCCTCTTCTCTTTGGAAACTGTGTTCCACGTTACAACTTTTGATTCAGCACTCACCCCTTAATCAGCTACAAGTGGAGCAGAACCGCTTGGGAAAGAGAGAATAGACAAATCTTGTACAACAGGTAGTGGAGACACTACCACTGACAACAAAGACGGATTTACTGGAACAATAACAGTCGGTAAAGGTGGAGGTACTGGCGGCGGAGGAGCAAAAGGAAGAACAGGAATTGCTACGGGAGGAGGAACAAAAGCAGGAAGAGGTAAGACAGCAGCAAGAGGTACATAAGGAGGTGGTGAAGTGGCACCAGGCCTACGTTCATTTAAGAGTTTATCAATTAGCTCATTTTAGGCATGAAAATCTTCAGATGGATATATTTTCTGTATACCAAGTTGAAAAGCTCTATCCATGTTTCCAACAGACTCTGACTGTTTTTGTTGATCGTGCATTAATGCCTTTTCAGAGTTTGACATATGACGACGTGCATGCTTCTCTTTACTCTTAAGTTGCTGCATAGCTTCCTTTTTCCAATTTTGTATAACATCAAATGCTGCAGGTCTAGCTTTTTTCTTTAACAATATGGATTCTAAATACTCTATTCGGGCAATCTCAAAAATACCATTAACAGGCCGCTGAAGTTCGGAAGCATGTATAGTTTGTCTGTGCCAAATATCGTTGAATACTATACTACCAATGCCGTACTTACTGTACATAGTACATGCCGGCGACCACTCCTTTGGTGACAGTCGGCCAAATTCCAAAGATTGTCTGTCTCTGCGGAATAACGCCCTGAAACAGGCAGACAATTTCCCAGGCATGTCAGATTATTGGTGTTACCTGGCATCGATTGTGCTCGCGAGTACAATTCTACAACCAAATATCAGGATACTTAGGAATCGGGGCAGGACTCACCTGATTCAAAGGACAAAGGGAGGTCTGATCGGATTACAAAGGACAAAGGACCCTCATGGTTGGTGATTTCAGCAAAACTGCTGCCTCGATATATGGACCCTCTTCAAGATGCCGTCTCGGACCGCGTGCTCATCGTCCAGGGATCGGATCATGCAGTACTGTTGAGGTGTCGCGTCTCAGCCAAAAGGGGCCCCCTTTTTCTCACTGTCCGATCCCGGTCCGATAGCCCTGTCTACTCTTCAACGAGGTGGCATCAATCTTGAGGGTCCCTATTCGGGTGCCATCTGAAAGAACAAAGAAATATCGAGGTTGAGTACCACAAAGGAAATACACCAATCACAGGCTAAAAAGATTCACAGATCTTTTATTACTGTACAGTTTACAAAGCAAAACAGATAGCTATTTGGCTCCCAACATCTCGCAGTGTGTACCAGCCAACAAGAGGAGGTGAGAGAGTGCTGAACATCTAAAAACTCCTGCTTTTATACAATTCATGTATTATTGTCCAGCCTCTCTTCATGTTAATAATTCATGGTCTATAGTTGGTGTCTAGTTCACATACAGATTTTACAATATCATGCAAAGGGTTACATAGGTTTGTATTTCCATGAAGACACAATGGTGATGTATGTTCTCAGATCCCGCGGTAAGCCTTATTCCAAGTTCCTTCACAATGTAGTTCAGCTAAACCATACGCTCGATGTCTGTTCTTCATTGTCCCAATGTTTACACAAGGATGAGGCTTGTGAGCACAGACAACACTTGAATAACAGTTCATATGAAGCACAAGGTCTCTTTGCTCGGTCTAAACAGTCAGCTCTCGGACAACATAAACATTAACAGAACTCAAAGGTCAGAAGGCTTGGCTGAAAGTCGAAAACATATTCCACCATTTTAGAACGCAGAACACACGAGTGGAAATCAAAATGGTGGATGAATCTTAAAATGGCAGCGAAGTTTAACTCAAAAATCAGAACTTTGCAATGCGGATTTCCGTGTATCACGAATAAGCTTAGGCCAATATAAATACTAAGGAGTCACTTTATAATTACCGTTTAACATCAAGACAACAGGGTGTGTGCCCATAGCACTCTCGCCTTGGGGGACCTTCCCCACAGCGTTGTCCATTTAAACCCGTGGGTTGTTTCTTTTGGGGTAGGAGGTGTTTTGCTTCTAAGACCTCTGATGGGTCCAACCTCTGTTCTACAGTCCAGAAGCTGACAACATGACCTCAGAAAAGCTTTGACATTTTGTTTCTTTTCTTTAGCTTATCCATCATTTTATGGTCACTTTGGCTTTTTATGATTGGCTTGCTCACTTATTGAACCTGTTTGTTACACTTAATCTAATGAAGTATTAAAAGGTGTATTTTTACTCAAACTTGATTTTATTGTATTATGCTATTTTATATTTGGTATTTTATTGTACTTGCTTTTAAACATTGCCCGGTGCCTTTGGGTTAGTGTTTGTGCTTGATACATTTTAAAATAAAAAATAAAAATATATGCCAGCATGCCACTGTATGAACATTTCCATGCCAGCTGTTATGTTACTTAGTATAATTAGTGAGGAAAGAGGGAACAGGCAAGATAGCTTTATTGTTCTGTCACTGTGACAGTATGGAAATAGCTGGGTACTGTACACAGGTCTGGTTGTGGGTGGTTCCCGTCGAAAGCAGCTGAGGTATTTGTGTGCAAGTGGGAACCTTGAGTGCCCACCGGGAGAGGACGTGTCAGTTAGCACTGTGATATATATGCTGGTTGTAGAGGTGTAGAAGTTACTTGGTTAAAATGTGTGGTGTGTGTTGGATTGTAGAATTTGAGCATGTTAGCACAGGAAGCAGTCAATGAGTACCTAGAGGGGCATCCATCTGATGGGCATGTGAGTATGTTCCGGTAGTGGTTCACCTTGGTTATGGTATTTGTGTGGATAAGTCCTAAGATTCCGTGGAACATGATGTTTTGTCTAGCAGCAGGCAGTTCTACACTGCTAAAATAAACTTCAGTTGTATGCACATCTTAGATGTCTGGAGAGTGCTCTGACTATTCCCCTTCCCATTACCCATGGACAGTATGTTAAGTATGACACTATGTAGACCTTCTTGTTCACAGAAATAAAGCTCCTTCAAATTACTCTCTTCAACAAGAGGCAGAAGGTTAATCAAATGTGTCACATTTACAATTTGAAGACGTGCCTAATAGAGTTGTAGACTGCTGACAAGTGTGAGGTCATGGCAGCTTGCTGTGAACACCAAAAGGTGATGAATGCAAATACATTGTAAACACTGCCATTTGCTCTAAGTTCATTACATTCTCTTTCAGCCTCTGTGAACCATTAAACATTATTAAGATGTACAGATCCTTTGAGATTAGCATTATCTCTGCCGATGTCATTAAATCCTAATTGAAGTAGATTTGTTGTCTTTTGCTAACAGTTCTGTTTTATGAACACATTAAAAAAGTACACAAAAATGTTCCTTTCACAATAGGAGGATGTTAATGATTTTAGAAGGGTAATTGGATTACACCCTACCGATCATTTGTTAATGCAGAAGACTGATACTTGCTGTTCAGTTAAGATATCACATTGTAATTTTCTCTCTAATGGCGTGGACAGCAGGTGACATAAGATTGCTCTAAAGCCTACTCAGTTGGCCAGATTGTTTCTCTGGCCATACATCAGCTGTATTCAGACCTGCTCTTAACTGCTGATGAGGGTGCATTTTTGAGTGTTTGATGAAAACAAAACATATATAAAAGCAGGTTGAATATCTTTGTAAAAATCATTACAAGCATGTGACCATATCATATAGCGTCTTCTGAGATGCATCAACCCCTTGAAAAAAGTATAACCCATTGGGCAGGATATCAAGTTGTCCCTTGCCAGGTGTGAAATAATCAACCAATCTTGGCCTTTTAGTTCAGATCAGGTTGCATTTTGGTATTTATAATTCTGTGTTTATAAACTGTACAAGACCACAAAATGACATGCACTGACAATGCCAGGATTTACAGAATATTAATTTAGAGGTCTGTGCAAGCTTATTTGTTCTGGAAAGGTGAGTGTGAATCAAGTAGTTGGATGCGAAAAATGCTGTGGATTCATCTACACAACTATATTTAGACATTTTACACTGACTAGACATTTTGCATGCAGGATACTGTTGTGCGGCAGAAGAGAAAACATTTAACTATATGTGTATTTACCTATGTATGGGATTTTTATAGTATGTACCTAGGTAAGAAGCAACTGACCAGTGTCCAAAAAAGGGGAAGAATACAAGGAGTGAAAGCTGGGGAGACTCAATGGAGGCCAATTAAGAGAGTTCATGTCATGGGCCAGGTTCACATCTATGCAGAGCTCCGGTGACTTCGCATTGTAAATACAAGGCCTCATTACAACCCTGCCCGTCCGGTAACAATAGTGACAGTAGGCTTAACGGCACCGTTGTTACCAGACTGGCAGAGTACAAGTTTGCGGGTTGGGTGCCTTTCTGCCCGCCAGGTCCGACCCGCTCGCAGACTTTGCCGGTAACATCGGCACCATTATGAACGGTGCTATTGTCCTCCCCATTCCCACTGAGTCCTATGGGAATGGGGAGTAATTTTTTTCTGACACCTGGCTTAAGGGGCCGCTGGGGCTGTAATGCCCCGGTGATTCCCCATTGCCAGGTGCTGGAAAAAATACACAACTCCGGCGGCAGCCTGCCGTTTTTACCGGCACGGCTAACGCCGGAGTTGTAATGAGTTCTACGTAGGTGGATAATTTTAACATCTGCTGTCTACAGTGCAAAACCTATAAAAGCTGAAACTGTGACCTGGTCCACAGGAGTGTGCAAAAGAACACACTCTGATAAAATCAATATTTTTCTCTTAGTTTATGGTGACACCTGCCCTGTCTCCAGGTAATTACAGTGCAGGTCCACCCTGTAGTGAATTTCTGGATCTACAACTGGTTCCTTCAGAGTCAGAGATTCCCTCATTACACAATTACACAAATATGATAGTTCCACAACTTCTGGATTTACCGCTGGTTCCTTCACACTTGCCCTCATTACACAATAACACACATCTGACTATTCCACAACTTCTGGATATAATGCTGGTTCTTTCACACTTGCCCTCATTACACAATAACACACATCTGACTATTCCACAACTTCTGGATTTACCGCTGGTTCCTTCACACTGGCCCTCATTACACAATAAAACACATCTGACTATTCCACAACTTCTGGATATACCGCTGGTTCCTTCACACTTGCCCTCATTACACAATAGCACATATCTGACTATTGCATAACTTCTGGATATACCACTGGTTCCCTTATAGATGCCATTATTGCACAATTACACAAAACTGGCTATACTACAACCTTTGGATATATCACTGGTTCCCTCATAGATGCCATCATTACAGAAGTAATTGCACACATCTGGCTATTCCAGAACTTCTGGACATACCACTGGTTCTCTCACAGCTGCCCTCATTACTTAATTATAAATTAACGCTTGCTGAAGAAGGAATCTATGTGCTGACAAAGGTGTCCACACAGCATCCCCCCCCCTTGCATGTGTAGGCTCAGTGCCAGCAAGTGACGAAGAACGCCAGCTGCTGAACCACTTCACAGCGTTTTACCACTGTCAAAAGGCACAATTCGATCTTACATGCCTGCAACAATCATTCACATATTTACCCGGTCCTTTTGCTACGCATGAGCACCCAACAAAATAATAAAAAAAGAATGAACATTACTAATGTATTTTTGCAAACTAATGTGAGATGTTCCTGTTTCCAAAATAATTGTATACAGATTTACGACAAAATATTAACTAATTTATCTAAGCCCACTACATCACCAGCTCTGTACATAATGACTGAATATATTTGACATAAGAATCGATTTTTTTCTTGCTCAGTACATGCTCTTCTGCAAAGGAACGAGATAGTGTATAGTTCCAGAAGTTGAGGTAATGCTGAGGTCAGATGTTGAAGGCATGGTAAAGACCAGTGGGCAAACGTCAGGGCTTACTACAGTACAGAGGTCAGGTGAGTCAAGTGCTACATTGTTCTGTGGCTTTTGGTTAATATAAATATGGGTGCAATGGGAAGTGCAAATCCTCATTCCGGCCTTTATCTTTCTCTTCTAATCTGGCACAATGTTAATGTACAAGGTATAGTTCCAGTCCTGTAGGTGCTTCTGATGTAAATCCGAATAAAGGTCTCTCGGTTCAGGTTTTACCTCGCCTTCTCCTTATCTTGTTTGCCCCTTGAGATGCTGTCGCTGAAGTTGGAACGCTTGATACCAACAGGAGCTGGAATAAAAGGTAAGGTCAAGATATGAAGAAAACAAATTCACACAGTACAGGTCCTTCTGCTAATTTTACCTAATGTGTTTACTTTCTCAACAGGTGTCCAGATGAAGTAAAATATCTGCAGTGAGAATCCAAACCCGGATACTTCCAGGTCAGCTTCATAAAACGACTGGCACGTGTTGCAGTCAAGCAGAGCCATAAATAGCACGGCCCGCCACAGGACGATATCAACAGGAGCTGGAATAAAAGTTAAGGTCAAGATATGAAGAAAACAAATTCACACAGTACAGGTCCTTCTGCTAATTTTACCTAATGTGTTTACTTTCTCAACAGGTGTCCAGATGAAGTAAAATATCTGCAATGAGAATCCAAACCAGGATACTTCCAGGTCAGCTTCATAAGACGACTGGCACGTGTTGCAGTCAAGCAGAGCCATAAATAGCACGGCCCGCCACAGGAAGACTGGCAAGACTTCCATGCTTCAAGAGGGGAAGTTAGAAGGGAGAGTACGCATGGAACCATGGGCAATGTAGTTCTCGAGACCCATTTTCCCTCTGTAGCCTTACTCTAAACACTCATCCTGCCTAGTGGGCCCTGTGGGCATCAGGGGAACCCAGTGGCCTATGGAGGATGCACCCATGGTGGCCATGTCAGGTGGTTCAATAAGGAAGCATGTATCCCTTGACAAAGTGGAAATCTTCATGAAAGAGAATGAGTTGCAGATCAACACCAACAAAACCAAGTTAATGAACTATCATCCCAAAAAAGTAAGAATCAACAAAACCCAAAATTACATCTCGAAGGTAAAGAGATTGAAGCGATAAACGCAATTAAATATCTAGGTGCTATGATAAATCCCTCTCCAACTGAACAAGAATGGAAAGATCACATCGAGAGGAAAGCAAGATCTCTAGCCTGCCAAGGTCGCTTTTTCCATTGTAAATTTGGGACATACTCAATAAAATCAACAATTGCATTATACAAACAAAAGGTTGTTCCTATTCTGGCCTATGCCGGCGAAACATTGATTAGCCAACGAACAAAGAAGTGGCACCTTTACGAGGCCATCTTCTGGAGGAAAACTTTGGCTCTACCTAAAACTTTTCCAATGCCGAGAATCTGTTTTGAATTGGCCCTCCAATCTCTACAATCCATAATTGCTTGGAAACAAATGGATCTTTTTAGACAAATAATTTGTCAAGACCTAATCCCATCATTGGAAATACTTAAAGAAAAAAAGAATGCTTTACATGTGACAGCTCTTCAACATTGGTCCAACGAGATAAAGAAAAGAATGAAAGAAGAAGAAATTACTGAAGACATGCTAATAAACAGACCACAATATGCAAAACGCAAAATTCAGAGAAACGATTGGATCAAAACAATTACTGAACAAATGAAATACAAATGTTTCCTGAAATGCGCAATAGAAAAAAGGGCCCTTCACAAACTTCCAGCATATCTAGCATGTTTTCCGGATCGATCTATTCAAGATCTCTTTTTACGTTTTCGCCTAAACATCCTTCCGACCCGCAATTATCTAATCAAGATAAATCATTCAAATACAAACACTTATGACTGTCGATTCTGTAAGACTCAGAATACTAGAGAGACACTTTTCCATGAAATCATGGTCTGTCCTGCCTTGATGGAGAAAAGAAACCTGTTCAAAGAAAGAATACTCCAGAAACAGATGACCACTCAAGAGCGATTGGCTCATCTTCTAAAAGGCCACAACAAACACTTAATTTTAACAGTTATCAAATTTTGGACAGCGATCCACAATTACAGTAATTTGCACGAGTCCGAAATAAAAATGTAAAGTTTTTTACTAACGAAATGTAAATGAATGTCATAATGAAAAGTTTGTATTACCAAACATATCATTAAAAAAAAAAAAGACAAAAAAAAGAAGCATGTATCGACATTCTAAACTGCTTTTCATGGAAAAACATGCACTAGATACAGGTTTTTAATTTGGACCATCCAGGTTTTAGGCCCCTTTCAAGAAAAACAAGTAGCCCTGAAAGGAAACTCTGGAACCAGGCATCGAGGTGACAGGCTCTCGAGTATTGTACTTGTCATTTATATAGTGCCTTTTACCATTATTATAGTCTCAATGCGCTGTTAGTGGGAATGCCCTTGGAGGTCCGAATGTCAAGAGTGTTGGAGGTTATGGAGTTGAATTAGGATGCGTGTTTCCATTTGGCCAAATAAGGCTTAGCAGGGCTGACCAGCCTCCAGTAGAGAGCAACTCATGTAGTCAGGCATTTGGGTGGATGATGTTAGAAGTTCGAACACTAGTGGGATGAAAGAAACTGGTAAATTAAAGTAAAGCTAATTTCATTTCAAAGCTTCTGCCAAGTGAATGCTTCATCTTTGTGTTCACAAAAGCTTTGACAGCTTCGGGGTAGTTACAGATTCCCTGGCCTGAGAAACTGCTTTACCAAGTATTGCGTTTTGAGGGAGCAGAAGAGAAGAGTCATCAGCAGGGGTGGTTCATCCATAACGGTGTGCAGGGTGCCATCCTGCCACCCATTCTGGATGAGCCAAGCCAGCCCAGTGAAAACCCTGAGCGTGCCCTCAGCTGCTTGATGCAGCTACGGTATCGCTCCTGGGTTGGGTTTCGCTGTCAAAGGGAAACGTGGTTTTGTGGCAGGCTGGGGAACTGCATTTCTGAATGTGCAAAGGGGTGCTCCTATCCTACATACACATTTAGACATCATAGACCATAGATCTATTACCGTTCCGGCTCCTCAGTGCATGTGCAGAAACCAGGAAAATCTCTCTGCTTCCTGGTTCCTGTTCATGCCATGCAGAATCCAGAGGGCTTTTGTGTGAGGCAGCTTGTGGAGCAGAATCTGGACCAGGGCAGAAAGCAAGGGAAAACTAAACACATGAATGTATGTGTGTATGTATGCGTGTGTGAACAAGTACACGTGTGGTGCAGTGGTGCTTGGGTGAATGAGCGAGTGTATGGCATATGCGTGGCCGTGTGAATGAACAAGTGACTGCGGTGTAAGTGATGTGTGTGTGCTTGCGTTTGTGTGCTTGCATTTGTGCCAGGCCCAGTGGCGCTGATCTGGGTAAGGGGCGCAAATCATAATATGATGTTTGTGAGTTAGGTGCCATGGCCCCAGACGTCCAAGGCACAAACGTTTGCACACACAAGCATGATGGGGAGGTTTAGAGGGTGCAGTGCAGCTCTCTGTGATAAGGGGTGACCCCCCCCACATGGGACCAAGATAGTGTCATTAAAAATAGGCCGAACCTGCGGAATGCATCGTTTTGATCTGGAATCTGCATGTTCAGCCTTTTGTGAATGACATTTGGACATATATCCAAGTATTATTACATGGTTGGACTGTCATTTGGTGCAGCCAGTCGGGTTGTATATTCTTAATGTGGCATTGCATTATTTACTAAGCATCAAGGGTTAACCAACATGAGAAGTGTTATTATGTGGCTAGACTAACATTCTTTGGTGCAGCCAGTCTGGCTATGAATTCATACTGTGACATGGCCTTTTTCCACTGTGCATAAACTGTAAATCAAACTCGATAAGTGTTATTATGTGGCTAGACTGACATTCTTTGGTGCAGCCAGTCTGGCTATAAATGTATACTGTGACATTGTCACGTGTGTACCTCTTGTCTTTAGTGTTCCGTGAATCCCCCTGCTCCTCACCTGAACTGCTGGTTACTGCTGAAGTCTTCTTCCTTCTTCTCCAGGCTCCTTCTTTTTTTTGTGCAGATATATCCTGTCTCGAGGGGAAGCCACAGTGGAAGCCAAAGAGCAGCTACCTCCGGACCCCCTCCCGAGACAAGCTCGGTAAGGGAAAAAAGCCTGAGGCACAAAAAACCCCTTGGGATCAAGTCCAATGCTTCCACTACTCCTGCTCGCTCTGGTAGACAGAAGGGTAAGAAGACTGATGATGGCAATAAGGTCTCAGAGGGAAGTGGTTCCAGCAAGTAGAAGCTTCTTGTCGTCGGTGAACACAAAAGGAAAATGGGGAAGACTCAGAGCTGGTAAGAAATGTGGCACGGAAGTGGACAGAAGAGCAGAGAGAAGAAATAGAGAAGCGCCAGTGTACGCGGAGGGGCTGCAAGGCCCCGGAGCACCAGAAAGGAAGGTAGACAAGAACAGCTGATAGGAGGAGAAGAGAAACGGAGAACAGAACTAAGTTGGGAGGGAGTGAAGGTACAGGTAAGTGTGGAGACTAGAAATATGCAGAACCACGGAGGGCGGAGGTACAGGGGAAAGTAGCAGAGGAAAGGAAAAAGACTTGCTGGAAGGGAAAGCCGCAGAAAAAGTGAAAACCGCGCGGACACAAAAAAGGACACAACACTGGCAAATGGAAGGCAGAGAGGAGTAGCAAAGCTAATGAGGGAAAACTAGTGTAAAAAACCCAAAGACTGCAAGGCAACGAAGTGGGGTTGCAACGCGCCGACCGCCGGAACTCAGTGGTAGTTATGGTTCACGACAGCGGCCATTACAAAAAAAACACTAGACCGGCACCAGCGCCCACGGAAGAACGTGGTGGAACAACTAATGGCGGCCGAACCACCAATAATTCCAAAGGCGCCAGCTACCACTGTGCATGACAGACATGGGCTTTTTCCACTGTGCGTAAACTGTAAATCAAACACCATAAGTGTCATTATGTGGCTAGATGGGCATGCTTTGGTGCAGGCAGTCTGGCTATATTTTCTTACTGGTTCATGGCAATAGTTACTGAGCATCAAGGGTAAAGCAAACATGATAAATCTTATTACCTGGCTAGAGTGACATGCTTTGGTGCAACCAGTCTGGCTTCAATTTCTTACTGTGGCATGGCATTTTTACTGGGCATCAGGGGTAGAGAAAACATTATAAGTGTTATTACATATCTAGACTGACGTACATTGGCGCAACCAGTCTGGACCTGTTTTCTTACTGTGGAATGA
This sequence comes from Ambystoma mexicanum, assembly GCF_040938575.1. Lineage (NCBI taxonomy): Eukaryota > Metazoa > Chordata > Amphibia > Caudata > Ambystomatidae > Ambystoma > Ambystoma mexicanum. The sequence continues at coordinate 482,806,317 of NC_090929.1, forward strand.
TGTTAGTTACTGGACATCAAGTGCAAAGCAAACATGATATATGTTATTACGTGTCTAGACCTGCCTACATTAGTGCCGCCAGTCTGGACATATTTTCTTACTGTGGCATCGCATTTTGTATGGGACAACAAGGTAAAGCCTTCATTATGAGAGGTCTTATGTGGCTATACTGGTCTACATTTGTGCAGCCAATTTGGATATTTTCTTATTGTGGCATGGCACTTCTATTGGTAAAGCCAACAGGAGTATGTTCTTATGTGAGGATATTGGCATATATTGGCAGGGACAACTTGGCTAGTTTTCTTACATTATCATTACTGCCATTACGTTCAAAGCAAAACATAGTATGTTCTTATGTGGGAATTCTGTCATATATTGGTACAGCTCAGCCAGCATAACCATGTTTTTATCCTGGCATATATTGTGGGAAAAGTAATCATGAAAATGCATTGGTAAACGGTCTTGTGCACTGTTGGTGACTTGCATCTTTGGGATTTTTTCATATATTACACTACAAACTATTGTAGATTAAAGCATGCAAGATTCCTCAGACTAAGACTCACAATAGTGATTTTTTTAGAAAAACGTTAAGATTTAGGGGCCGATTCATGGAACAAACGTGCGCCGAAAATCTACGCGCAAGCAGGCGCAAGCAGGCGCAAGCAGGCGCAAGCGGAAAAAAAGAGGCGCACGCGCACGCGTGCGATTCATGGAAGTCCCTGCGCGTGTCTTCCTCGGGATGTGCGCCAAACTCGTGAATGGCGCACACGTCACTGCAACATCGTGAAAGGCGTGCGCGACGCGCACAGTGAAAGCGCACAACCGCAGCGCACACACCAGAAAGTGGGCGGGACATGGGGCGTAACGCGCGGAATGGGGAACAACACGCGAAAATAAGGGCGTAACTGGGGATGTACTGCAGGGAAGCAGACGGAACGCCCACATGCACTCGAACCACACGTATTCATGGAATCGAATAGGGCAAAGCCACGCACAGCCAAAGACACGCACAAGCTGAAACACGGCCGCCACACAAAGGCAGGCGGTAGAGTCCCAGCGCATCAAAAAAGTGGCGCACGGGAAGTTAAATACGCGATTGAGCGGGTACGTGGATTTCAGGGGTGCGCGAGAAATTCTACACGCGATTGGCCTGGGTACGTGTATTACAGGGGTGCGCGAGAAAATCTACACGCGATTGGGCTGGGTACGTGGATTTCAGGGGTGCGCGAGAAAATCTACACACGATTGGCCTGGGTACGTGTATTACAGGGGTGCGCGAGAAAATCTACACACGATTGGCCTGGGTACGTGTATTACAGGGGTGCGCGAGAAAATCTACACGCGATGGGCCTGGGTACGTGGATTTCAGGGGTGCGCGGGAAGTTCCACACGCGAATGAGCGGGTACGTGTATTTCGGGGGTGCGCAGGAAGTTCCACACGGGTACGTGGATTTCAGGGGTGCGCGGGAAGTTCCACACGGGTACGTGGATTTCAGGGGTGCGCGGGAAGTTCCACACGCGATTTGGCCGGTAAGTGGATTTCAGGGGTGCGCGGGAAGTTCCACACGCAATATGGCCGGGTACGTGGATTTCAGGGGTGCGCGGGAAGTTACACACGGGATTGAGCGGGGTACGTGTATTTCGGGGGTGCGCGGGAAGTCAAATATGCGATTGAGCGAGGTACGTGTATTCCGGGGGTGCGCGGGAAGTTACACACGGGATTGAGCGGGGTACGTGTATTTCGGGGGTGCGCGGGAAGTCAAATATGCGATTGAGCGAGGTACGTGTATTCCGGGGGTGCGCGGGAAGTTCCACACGCGATTCGGCCGGGTACGTGGATTTCAGGGGTGCGCGGGAAGTTCCACACGCGATTTGGCCGGGTACGTGGATTTCAGGGGTGCGCGGGAAGTTCCACACGCGATTGAGCGAGGTACGTGTATTCCGGGGGTGCGCGGGAAGTTACACACGGGATTGAGCGGGGTACGTGTATTTCGGGGGTGCGCGGGAAGTCAAATATGCGATTGAGCGAGGTACGTGTATTCCGGGGGTGCGCGGGAAGTTACACACGGGATTGAGCGGGGTACGTGTATTTCGGGGGTGCGCGGGAAGTCAAATATGCGATTGAGCGAGGTACGTGTATTCCGGGGGTGCGCGGGAAGTTCCACACGCGATTCGGCCGGGTACGTGGATTTCAGGGGTGCGCGGGAAGTTCCACACGCGATTGAGTGGGGTACGTGTATTCCGGGGGTGCGCGGGAAGTTCCACACGCGATTGAGCGGGGTATGTGTATTACAGGGGTGCGCGGGGAGCAGCACACGTGAATTGCACGTGTGGGTCCTCCCAGGTGTACCCTCTACACCCTCCACGGCCCCTGCAGGTGGCTCACACCACAGGGGCCTACCCAGCACATGTCCTGCAGGCACCCCATCCACCATGCCCATGCCCACCAGCCAACCCACATATCAACTAGCACTACTGCCCACCAACGCATGTCCCCCTGCACCCCCAGCCACCAGGGGCACCCTCCACCAGGCCCCCACCCATGTCTCCCACCACCCCCACCCCCCAGCCACCAGGGGCAGCCTCCACCAGGCCCCCACCCATGTCTCCCACCACCCCCACCCACCAGCCACCAGGGGCAGCCTCCACCAGGCCCCCACCCATGTCTCCCACCACCCCCACCCACCAGCCACCAGGGGCAGCCTCCACCAGGCCCCCACCCATGTCCGACTCATGTCTCCCACCACCCCCACCCACCAGCCACCAGGGGCACCCTCCACCAGGCCCCCACCCATGTCCAACTCATGTTCCCCACCACCCCCACCCCCCAGCACTGTGGGGCACCTGCCAGCAGGCCCCCACCCATGTCCAACTCATGTCTCCCACCCCCCAGCACTGTGGGGCACCTGCCAGCAGGCCCCCACCCATGTCCAACTCATGTCTCCCACCACCCCCACCCCCCAGCACTGTGGGGCACCTGCCAGCAGGCCCCCACTCATGTCCAACTCATGTCTCCCACCCCCCAGCACTGTGGGGCACCTGCCAGCAGGCCCCCACCCATGTCCAACTCATGTCTCCCACCACCCCCACCCCCCAGCACTGTGGGGCACCTGCCAGCAGGCCCCCACCCATGTCCAACTCATGTCTCCCACCCCCCAGCACTGTGGGGCACCTGCCAGCAGGCCCCCACCCATGTCCAACTCATGTCTCCCACCACCCCCACCCCCCAGCACTGTGGGGCACCTGCCAGCAGGCCCCCACCCATGTCCAACTCATTTTCCCCACCCAACATGTCATCACAGTCCAGATCCCTGGTCTCTATGGTCAGCCCCCAAATGCAAAACACCCACCCGAGTTTTGCATCCACCCACTCATATTTTGCAATTACATCACAGAACACCAATTGCAAGTTCCAAAACAAACACATGTCCCTCACATACAACCAATGGGTGTCAGTGATTCTCAAAACACATAACATGAAATGCATGAAAACAATGAGATACCACACATTGAAGTTCAACAAAAAAATTATGTATTAAAGGAAAGATGAATAGAAACAAAAATGAAGAAACAGAAATGTGAATGGAAAAAAATGAAAAGAAGCATGTCCGTTCAAAACTTAAAAAAATAAAGAATATAGAAATCCAAAGTAATGTAGTATAAAGTCAATGTCCACCAAACAAAATCCAATGTGAAATAAAAATAATAAGCCATTGATCCATGGAGAATGTTAAAAAAGAAAGTATGTACAAGTCCACAACTATGTACAATGCAAGAAGCCAGGGTCCATTATCCCAACAAAATAAAGGAAACCTAACTAACTACACTAACTAATAAAAAAAACTATATACAAAAATGTGGCCAATGTCCAAAAGGTCCAAATGAAATAAAAACAAAAATGAAACTTAACACTATCTACATAACTATGTACAAGGGCAGCGGGCTAGTTCCACGGCTCACTTCTGGATGTGCCGGGCCAGGGCATCATCGAACTCCTCCTCAATGTCCCGGAGGCGGTCCTCCTCCATGGCCCCGAGGGTCCGCAGGGCCGTCGACGTGTCCACCTCCAAACCCCTGCGGATTGCCTCGAGGCACTCGACCCGCCTCAGGGCCCTCTGCATGGAGTTCTCCGCCCTGACCATAGAGAGCCGTGCCTCTTCCGCCCGCTGCCGCTCCGCATCTATGGCGTGGCCCAACCGCTGCCACACGGAAGACACTTTTAGTCCTGGGTCCTCCTGCCCTCCGGCCGATGCCTGCCCCTCCGATGTCGAAGGCCCCGAGCCTTCATGGCTCCCAACATGGTGCTGCTGCTGCTGTGCCTCTGCCCCTGCACTGCCTCCTGCTGCCTGCACATCCTCCGCCGGCTGGGGTGCAGTCGTTGACGTGGCCACCCCTGCTGGACGTCCGACTCCCGACTGTGGCAGGGATGCCTCCTCCACCAGCCTGGCCGCACCGTCAGAGGCAGCTCCACAGGGCACACAGGTGACTGATGGGTGGGAAGATGGCACAGAGTACGACTGGCGCGTAGGGGGTCCAGCTGAGGAGGGGGTCGTGGCAAGCCCCATCAGACGGAGGAATCCGGCCTGGGTGACCTGTCCCAGCAGGCTGACGTGGTCAACGAGCCATTCGAGATGACGTGCAGTCTCTTCATGAAAAGACTGCAGGTCACCTCGCATGGCCCGTTGACGCAACGCCACACCAGCCAGGACAGGCTCAACCCGGGCCTGGATAGCCACGTCCGCAGGCAGAGGAAGGCCAGTTGACGTCAGCTCATCCCCTGCCTGAAAACTGGTCTGGACATAGGCATCCCTGCTGGTGCAAGATGATGCAGGGACAGGATCAGGGACAGGATTGCACACAGGCACCTCCGCGGCGGCCTGTGCTGCCTCCTGTCCCTGGTCCTGCACTGCACCACTAGCACCAGTGGGATCCCCACCCCCAGACCCCGTCTCCGGTGCTTGCACGGCCTCCTCCTCCACCAAACCCCCCACCAACCTGGATGACTCTGTGCCATCTTCCCCCGTTGGGCCCTGTGGGGTCCCAGCTGCCCCTTCTGCTGCCGAGGAGTCCAACTGCAACCTCCGCCTCTTGGCCCTCCCCCCGGCAGCTGCGGCCTGGGACGCGGCACCGGACTCCTCACTCCCCGACGAGATGACAACATGGGAGGGGAGCCGGGCCTTGCGTCTCCGGCTGGCGGTGGGATCCCCGCCGCTGTGCTCCACAGCACCTTCTCCGCCCTCTTCATCAGTTGACGCTGCAGACAGGGAGGAACAAAACACACGCATCAGGGCACTGTACAATGGACACATACACACATGACAGTTGCACATGAGTGGCATTGGCAAACCTCAGACATGTCATCACGATCACCAACACACATGTCATTACAACTCGCACACACGAGCCATACCACAGCCATTTCGCAACTGCCAACACCATCCATACACATACAACAGCATGAGCAGACAAAGGTGAGCCAGACATCACATGCAACACAGGAAGTGCACCACACATGTACACACACCACCACACTTGCATGCATGTGTACACATCTGCCAAGTGTCGCAGTGTTCAGACGGGCATCCATGTCACATCTGCCCATCAGGCTTCCACTTAAAGCTGTCACATGCATCCATGTTGCATCACTGTTGCACCCTTGTCAAATACACACACATGCACATGTACACAGCGCTGATACATGCAGCTGAAAACAACATACATGCGTGACATCACGGACATGTCTACTCACATACACATTCATACAAACTTGTGTGCCCACACAACTGCATATGGCATGCAAGCCCACACACACAGGCACCATCCATGTCTCACACATTACAGCCCTCGCATGTGTCAGCCCCACGGCCCTGTACACCTGCACCCATACTCGACCCCATACAAACAGATGTGCAACCTGCACACTACTGAACAATCACCACACGCACTGCTCACAATCAGGATGCATGTACACTCACCGCTCGACTCCAGACGGGTCTGCCTCTCAAGGACCTGGACGTGGAGCGCTGGGGATATGTGTTCCAGGACCCTCATCTGTTCTTCCGACAAGTGGCCCCGGCGCCCCTTGGCATCCGCTGCCTTCAAGAGGCGCCGGGCCTTGTTCAGGGTCCTGGACCTGAAGTCCTCCCAGCGCTTCTTGACATGTTGGAAGTCGCGGACTGCCACCCCCTCCGCGTTGATGGCAGTCACGATGTCAGTCCAGATCCGAGTCCGTCCTTCCTTGTCGGCGCGGGAACTTCCGAAGAGGGCATCATACTGCCCCAGGACTTGCTCCACCAGGACACCAACTTCGGTGGCACTGAAGCTGGTGCCCCTCTGCCTCTCTGGCCGGGGGTTGTCAGTGGTCACAGATGGAGTTTGCCCCGACATGACAACCCCAGAGGCAGGAGTGGGTGGGCAACTGGGTCCTGGGGCTGGGCTGTGGAGCGATGGAATCCCAGTCGGGAGTCTTTGGTTCCAGCAGGGGTGGTCACACCAACAGCACCCCTGGCTGATGTGCAGGCAGCAAATGGCAGGGCACGTGGGCAGCAGGCAGTCAGGCAGCAGCAGATGGCAGGTGGGAGCGTGCTCGGGGCTCTGGGGGGCAGTAGTTCGGCCTTCTGGGCAGGAGCGTGGTCTTCCGTGTGCTTACGCGTGGCCAGCTTGATACGGAGTGATTTGGCACGTGAAAATTCTGCACGTCAGCGTGTAATTCGAGGAAAGGCCCTTAGCGCGTAAGCGCGTCTGCACGCATACGCATTTTCATTGGACCAAAGGCCCTCAGCGCGTGAGCGCGTCTGTGACGTGACGTGCGAGGGAGTATCCCTCATTGCACGTGATGACAGTACACACGTGGATTCCAACCAATCGCGTGTGAAAGTTCACGGGACCCCGGAACACACGTACCCAGGCCAATGGCGTGTGGAAGTACCCGCGCACCCCGAAACACACGTACCCAGGCCAATGGCGTGTGGAACTACCCGCGCACCCCGAAACACACGTACCCAGGCCAATCGCGTGTGGAACTACCCGCGCACCCCGAAACACACGTACCCAGGCCAATGGCGTGTGGAACTACCCACGCACCCCGAAACACACGTACCCAGGCCAATCGCGTGTGGAACTACCCGCGCACCCCGAAACACACGTACCCAGGCCAATCGCGTGTAGACTTTCTCGCGCACCCCTGAAATCCACGTACCCAGGCCAGTCGCGTGTAGACTTTCTCGCGCACCCCTGAAATCCACGTACCCAGGCCAATCACGTGTGGTCTTTCTCGCGCACCCCTGAAATCCACATACCCAGGCCAATCGTGTGTAGACTTTCTCGCGCACCCCTGAAATCCACGTACCCAGGCCAATCGCGTGTAGTCTTTCTCGCGCACCCCTGAAATCCACGTACCCAGGCCAATCGCGTGTAGACTTTCTCGCGCACCCCTGAAATCCACGTACCCAGGCCAATCGCATGTAGTCTTTCTCGCGCACCCCTGAAATCCACGTACCCAGGCCAATCGTGTGTAGACTTTCTCGCGCACCCCTGAGATCCACGTACCCAGGCCAATCGCGTGTAGTTTTTCTCGCGCACCCCTGAAATCCACGTACCCAGGCCAATCGCGTGTAGACTTTCTCGCGCACCCCTGAAATCCACGTACCCAGGCCAATCGCGTGTAGTTTTTCTCGCGCACCCCTGAAATCCACGTACCCAGGCCAATCGCGTGTAGACTTTCTCGCGCACCCCTGAAATCCACGTACCCAGGCCAATCGTGTGTAGACTTTCTCGCGCACCCCTGAAATCCACGTACCCAGGCCAATCGCGTGTAGTCTTTCTCGCGCACCCCTGAAATCCACGTACCCAGGCCAATCGCGTGTAGACTTTCTCGCGCACCCCTGAAATCCACGTACCCAGGCCAATCGCGTGTAGTCTTTCTCGCGCACCCCTGAAATCCACGTACCCAGGCCAATCGTGTGTAGACTTTCTCGCGCACCCCTGAGATCCACGTACCCAGGCCAATCGCGTGTAGTTTTTCTCGCGCACCCCTGAAATCCACGTACCCAGGCCAATCGCGTGTAGACTTTCTCGCGCACCCCTGAAATCCACGTACCCAGGCCAATCGCGTGTAGTTTTTCTCGCGCACCCCTGAAATCCACGTACCCAGGCCAATCGCGTGTAGACTTTCTCGCGCACCCCTGAAATCCACGTACCCAGGCCAATCGCGTGTAGACTTTCTCGCGCACCCCTGAAATCCACGTACCCAGGCCAATCGCGTGTAGTCTTTCTCGCGCACCCCTGAAATCCACGTACCCAGGCCAATCGCGTGTAGACTTTCTCGCGCACCCCTGAAATCCACGTACCCAGGCCAATCGTGTGTAGACTTTCTCGCGCACCCCTGAAATCCACGTACCCAGGCCAATCGCGTGTAGACTTTCTCGCGCACCCCTGAAATCCACGTACCCAGGCCAATCGCGTGTAGACTTTCTCGCGCACCCCTGAAATCCACCTACCCAGGCCAATCGCGTGTGGTCTTTCTCGCGCACCCCTGAAATCCACGTACCCAGGCCAATCGTGTGTAGACTTTCTCGCGCACCCCTGAAATCCACGTACCCAGGCCAATCGCGTGTAGTCTTTCTCGCGCACCCCTGAAATCCACGTACCCAGGCCAATCGCGTGTAGACTTTCTCACGCACCCCTGAAATCCACGTACCCAGGCCAATCGCGTGTAGTCTTTCTCGCGCACCCCTGAAATCCACGTACCCAGGCCAATCGTGTGTAGACTTTCTCGCGCACCCCTGAGATCCACGTACCCAGGCCAATCGCGTGTAGTTTTTCTCGCGCACCCCTGAAATCCACGTACCCAGGCCAATCGCGTGTAGACTTTCTCGCGCACCCCTGAAATCCACGTACCCAGGCCAATCGCGTGTAGACTTTCTCGCGCACCCCTGAAATCCGTGTACCCAGGCCAATCGCGTGTGGTCTTTCTCGCGCACCCCTGAAATCCACGTACCCAGGCCAATCGTGTGTAGACTTTCTCGCGCACCCCTGAAATCCACGTACCCAGGCCAATCGCGTGTAGTCTTTCTCGCGCACCCCTGAAATCCACGTACCCAGGCCAATCGCGTGTAGACTTTCTCGCGCACCCCTGGAATACACGTACCCAGCCCAGCCGCGTATGGAAACACCCGCACACCCCTGGAATACACGCTCCCAGCTCTGCGTTTGCTGCTGCCCTTTGCGCTGGGTTGGGGATTTTGATGGCTTTTCCCTGCGCGAGAGGCGTTCTTGGAGGCGTAACTGGCGCTGCTGCAGGGTCGCTGCGCAACTGTGCGCCACGGCTGGTTTTGGTGGCTGGAATCCATGAATACGCTGTGCGCGGAAATGGATTTTAGCGCACGCGGCTGGCGCAGGGATTCGCACGCGCACACTGTGCGCCAGCCGCGTGCGCCACTTGTGCGCTGAATTCTATGAATCGGCCCCTTAAGCTTTTCAGCACCTTGATTTAATGATTATTAGAGCGGGCTTGTAAGTTATTGTTAGTTATTTCGGGTAAAACAGGATTATTGGCACCCTAGCAAGTCAGGGTAAACTTGAGTTTATTAAATTAGGTAGTTACACTTTGGATAGTATCTAATAAGTTAACAAGACTTTACCCAGGAAAAGAAAATACTTTAGACTTGAAGCTGGTGTGGTCGCTTAACCATGTAGGGAGAGCTCAAAACACATCCAGAAGGAATTCAATTTTTCATCCTAAAGAGGCATGGACTCAGAGAATGCTCCTGCAACTCATACAGTACTCTTCAAGACACATCCTTCTGCAAGATATTCATCCCCATGCATCTAAGCGGGGGTATACAGGTACTGGAGTATTTTGGGAGGGGAATGGCCAATTTGGTGGGCTAATAATCAGTGTTTCCCTTCTCATCCTGTCTGTGCTACATATTTTCCAGACAAGAGATAGAGAATCTGGAATGTTATCCCATTTCCCCTTTACACTTCTGGGGTGGGAGAGGTTTAACTGTGTGACAGCCTGCGTGGTGTATGGCCCTTATGGAAATCAGCAAAATGTGACCTTGACACTGATATACCTTTCCTCAAGCATGCAGTGGTAATATTTGAATTCACATCCTAAATTCATAGGGTTAGTTCCCATCTCAATTAGAAACAATATACCCTGCTTTTTTATGACCAATGCCAAGCTCTGCCCCATGTGAAGAGTACTTGCATAATCTACATCTTCCAGTAGTTCTTAGTTTTTAATTAGAGTCTATTCATATAGTCAGATATACAGACCATCTCTTCTTCACTTATAATATATCTTCTCTCAGTAAAACCAAAGTAAGAGTAATCACTGCAGGTAGATTGTTTCTTGTATCTCGCAACTATGCAATACATGGTTTCTCTAAGATTTCATACTCCCACTACAAACTGTACATTAGCATTAAGGGCTTTGTGGAGGTATTTGTGCCATTCTTGGAAATAAAGCGGGCAGCCACATGGTCATACTTTTATAGGTATCTTCCAGAGGAGAGGATTCCTTTGGCCAGGAAGTTGTACACCACATTTCCTGCTTGAGGTCTAGTCAGCATATGCAGTCTCACACTCTATTTGCTTTTTAGCTATGTAGTTTTTTCCCAACCATTTGGGAAGGAGGGTGGGGAGATTGTAGTTGCAAAAAGCTGTCCCTCGGGGTAATTCCAACTCTCTTTTTCATAGTTATTGCTGGTATTAAAATACTGTTTTCAATTAGTGCTTTAACCAGGCTTTAAAAATGTGGTTGGCACGTGGTGGGATCAATTAGTGACATGCGAACAAAGTAGGGACCACGTACATCAAGGGATGTGTGCATGCAGGCGTTTTCTATTATTTTTGAAACTGATAGAACATTTGCAGTTTCCTTCCTGTCCTACCTATTCCATCAAAAGGGTCTCACTGGATTCAAATTAGGTAGAGAACATCTGTCCAATATACATTCTTTTAGCTCTAGCAAAATTCCATTAAAATGTATAGGATGCCAACTCCAAAACCACCTTGATGATGGGGATTTAATAGACCCCAGACATTATGGCCTGAGACCCTATTGTGGCACAGCGACTGCCGATCTTAAGGTATGGGTTGACTCCCCAAGATTTCTTGACCAAGCTGATGCCACTGTACTGCTCTTCGTTAACCTAGCACTAGAGTATGATTGGGTAGATCCCACCACGCTGAACTGAGATTCCTCTGAAGCCTTCATGGACAGCAGACAAAAAAAGATGGAGTTCAGAATATACAGTTCCAAATCTAAAACCTTGCCAATCATAGTACCCTTGGGTTCAACCCTATGCTCCCCCATATAATTTATTATCTACATTTTACCACTTCTAAAATGAATACATGGATGTGGGTTCAATGTCCACTACTAAACCGAAGATCACCAAATACACCATAATCATGTAATGATGAAAGCCCTTTTCTGCTCTACAACAATGCCTCAAATACACCAAATCCTGACAGAAGAAAGACTTTAAAAAATGTAATGACTACAAAACCTAGATCTTGAAGGTTTTTCTTTCCTTACTACTGTACATTCTAAGCTGCACCATCACACTCAGTACAGTAGATAATGAAATTAGGAAATCTTTGATGAACATCTCACACCACTAAACAGACAAAATAATTATGTGGTCAGCCCATGTATAGATGAGCTGGTGGCTCCTACCCCTTTTCTCGATCAAGAACAATAATTCTTTATACAACTTTGATTAGACAGCTGGGATTTGTTACATCTCACACCCCCTCCTGAAAGCTGTAGCTGAGCTGCACGGTCTACAAGCCTCGAGTATATTTTAGCTTTGGTATCTTCCAAGCTGTTCATTCGCTCTAGGTCCACGCCAGTATACTGCTCAAAGACCTCTGCATTGCTTCCAAATGCCTTATTTGAGAGTACCCCATATCTGCTATGTATCCAAACGTATGAACCCTACCTCCTCCTGTATGCTTCCATGAGGCACCAAAATACATATCCTCAGGTAAAAGAGAGTGCGGGGAGCAGATTCTCAGGAGCAGGCCCCTTACCCTGGATTTCCATTCCCTCTCATATAAGTCTGTAATACATTATCAATATATTAATTATTGACATTATGTACAGCACTGTCATCTCGCCTTCTGAGTGCTGGCTTCCATTTATATTCATCTAAAGATTGATATGCGTTATTTGTACAAATGGTTAGAAACATATTATAACTACTAGTCCAATACAATCTAGGGCTGATATTGACTCAGGTTCCAAGAAATCAGTTCAGAGTCTGGAGTGGTGGATACATAGATGACTCAGGTTAGAGGGTTCGGATATGGCTGCCGTCAGAGGACATGCCAGAAACATGCTGCTAACTTTTACTTTCTGTGCCAGCTGATTACACGTTAATCTCCAGGTAGATGTCTCCAGAGGTGATACAGTTCATAGTGCTGCACTTTACAGTGAAGTCAAATCTCCACTGTGGAATAATTCCCTGCATTCATAGAGGGCACACAACAAGCATACAGTCCGTGTATTCTATTGTTAACCTCTGAAGGATAAATGGCGGACTTGACGGACATTTTAACTTGTCATCTGCAGGTTATGTGGAAATATCTTCAGCATTCACATTAACAAATGGAGAAACCTTGTCACGATGACAAATAACCTCTACACGTTTGTGTGCCTTTATCGAGGATCTGCTGTGCTTTTTACACCGCTCTGCAGATACCACCATGTGCACTGCCTTATTATCAATTCTGGGCACCTTTCACCAGGTGTGCAGGCTCGCTGGGAGCCAGTGTAGAGTATTGAAACTGGCTTTGCATTATGGTTGTAGTGACACGTGATCATTCGGGTTCTGGGGAAATTGGAACTTTTCCAGAATCCACCCAGTTTGTGATTTGAAATCCAGTGGCGTAGATTGATCTGTAATCCGGGGTTCTGCTGTTTGCAGAATCCAAACATTTTGGTGTAGAATTCAAGAATCCACTATGCTGTCAGAACCAGTAGATTGCTTTCTTGGTTGGTTTGATAGAGGATGCAGAAGTTCTCTAACTTGCAGGATCCAACCAGCTACGCTTTGTCAGGAATTGAGAGATTCCTAGTGTTTGTGAATGGAATTCGTAGGGCTTTAGTCCCAGAATATACAAGATGACTTCTTTCGCAATTTAATGTCGCTCTCTGTTTTGGCAACCATACATCTTATCTTATCTTAAAATCATTTATAGAGCACAGCGTACGCCCAAGGGCATCTTGGTGCTGCCCTAGGGAGGTCGAGGGTAAATAAAGGAAACCTAGTAATAGCAGAGACCAAAACCTAAATGAGATATGTTTTTAGAGAGCCCCTGAATAGCAAGTATTCATTAACCGCCTGAAAAGGACGAGGGTGGATAGAGTTCCACAAAGAGGCGGCGGCCACTGAGAAGGACCAACCACCCACACAAGTCAGTTTAAACTGTGGGACCTCCAACAGGCAAGCCTCAGCCGATCATAGTGCCGACAAGGGATATGGAACATAAATGTCTCCTGTAAATAGGCAGCTCCTGCGCCGTGCAGGGTCTGATATACCAGGCAAAGTGCCTTCAAAGTGAATACGCTTTACAACTGGAAGCCAGTGCATGCTGCGCAAAATTGGAGAGACATGATTGCAGCGTGGGGCAGAGGTGGCTGCTCGGGCTGCCGCATTCTGCAAAATTTGCAAATGCCGGATTAAGTAAGCTGGTTGTGCAAGAAATAAAGAGTTACAATAGACAAGAGAGGAAAGTACCAGAGAAGAAACCACCAGTGCACAGGTAAGAAAGAAAGAACCTTAGGCAGAATTTTCAGTTACAGATGGTCTGCCTGGCATACCGCACTAACCTGAGCATCCATGGACAAAGAAGATATGATGTTTATCCTGAGCTCTTTAACCACGGGAACCAAGGTAGGGCAGAAGAAGTACCCACCACCAGAACCTCCATCTTCTCGCCATTCAGTGTAAACCAGTTGTTACACATCCATACCCCCATGGCTTCAAGGCAGGCCCTGAGCCCGGTTGCAGTTTCAGGCAGAGACAGACCTGACTGAATCAGAACCTGAGTATCATCTGCATACACATACCACCCGCAGCCGGGGTAGGAGATAAGCTTAGTAAGTGGCTGAACATACACTTTAAATAGAACTGGGGAATTCAAGTGTTCCTAATCCAGCTGACCACCATTATTCTAGAATGAGGTTGGTTGCTCTGTTCAGAAACATAGAGGCCAACTTTGCTCCATAAACCAAAGGTTTAGTCTCTTCCCAAATCTAGAGTCCTGCTTTGTTCCAGTATTCCAGAGGACCACTTTTTCCCAGGTTTAAGAAGTCTAATTTCCACTGGAATCTACAAGCCCGCTTTGTTATGGAATGGCCGTAGTCCCTCTGGGTTGCACAGTCCCACTTCCATCTTCTTTGGGACGAGCCTCTTTCTTCAGCCTTGAGAAAAGTGGAATACTTTCTGATACACGCAGGAAAATGTCTGCCGCTTTGGCCTGAACAAAAGGTGGCAACCTCAGCGCCAGATCTATTCGTCACGCACCAGCCGGGTGTGAAATTGGATGGACGGTGGTGCTGCGTTTTTGTCATCGATTGGAAGAGTGCCGCAGCATCCAATTTATTTTCCTATCTGCTTGGACTTTAACAGTAACGCATTGGCGTTAACTCTTCACTTGTCATTTCTCGGAATTAGTGCGGTCGGGCCGTCATTTCTGCTGTATTAATGGCGTGCTTGACTTTATGCCTGTGCTTTCTTTTTGATGTACCAGCTGCCCTGGTCTGCGCTGTATGCGTGAGCTGAGTGGCAGGCTCTGGAGGTGCACGGATAGATGCAATACCTATGGTGCATGGATGCCAACCTTTCACAGTGGGCTCAAGAGTCGTGTAATGTGTGGCTCACACTCCCATTGCCTGCACTACAAAAATTAGCATAATGTGCATAGCTCTGCCCACCTCCCTAAAAGGACAGCATGCGCTGTGAACCCACCACATTGAGGAACATTCCATTAGAATTAGAAACAAGCAGAGTTCCCTGTTCCATACCTCTTTATAATAGTACTTAATAGCATAGATACGTGAGTGTGTCCCAACAGAGGTGACAGTGAACAGACTGTGATTTGTGATTAGTTTGACAGACAAGCACTTCATCTTATTTGCATCATTCTGCTAAAGTGTGCACTGCATTGTACTTTTGAGTTGCTGTTTAATAGGTATTCATAAGTTATGGGATTGCACCAGCGTGCCTGGTGATCTTGGGCAAAACTGTTCTGACAATGTGTATTCACTAGCAGTGACTTTCTTGACAAATTTAAATATTATTATTATTATTATTAATATTATTATTATTATTAGTGCTTTTGAGCGTGGACTTAGCTTCAGGAAGCAATGGGGCACTTTTAATGATGGGGGAAGAACCTGGTGAGTGAAGGGAATGGGGAACTAACAACAGGGAAGGGCAGGCAATTTGGCAGCAAAGGATCTAAAAGCATCTAGGCGAGGAAACAGTGAGAAGCAGATCACCTAGTCTCAAGTAGGATGGGGGTGGAGGGTATGTGGACCTAGGTGTTAGGGAGGAGCCATTCCTTGAAGAGGAGGGCCCTGAGCTCCTTCCCGAACTGTAGAAGTGATGGGCAAGTCTTATGTTGACTGGGAGGAGGTTCCAGAGACTTAGGGCATAGACAGAGGTGGCCTGCCTTCTTGTTCTTTCCTTCCTGCACTGGTGGAGTTCAAGTCTGCACATGTCCTTACATCTGGCAGATTGTTTGCCTCCCGCGATGCTGAGCATCTCAGTGAGGTAGCTTGGGGACTTGAGGGCGACAGCCTTCTAGATGATGCAGCAGGATTTGAAGATGAGACGGGCTTGCAGAGGAAGCCAGTCCAGTTCAATGAGGGTTAGGGGGATGTGGTTGAATGTGTGGAGGCCTTTGATGAGTCATGCTGCAGCATGCAGGACACATCTCAGGGATGCCAGGGTAGGTGCCGTAAGGCCTTACAAAGGCTATTGTCACCATCCAGATGGGAGAATACCAAGGCTTAGACAGTAGATCTGAAGTTGTTTTCTGGGATGAAGTGCTTGGTTTTCTGCAGGAGAGAAGGTTCCTTCTAAGCTGATTGTGTCTTCCTTCCTATGTGCAGTTTGGAGGAGAGGTGTCGATTTTGAACCCAAGGGACTTGGCACGGATGGTCAGCTGGGGTGTGAAGCCCTCAAGGCTTATAGCCGAGACCCAGGTCTGGATGTTAGGGTTCGTGGTGTTGATGGTCAGCAGTAGTAATTCTGTCTTGGGGGTGTTGAGCTTCAGGTAAGCACTGGACATTCACGACTGGATAATTGTGATGCAGGCCTTGAGTCTGTGTATGTCTTCAATGGAGAATATCTTGAGGTAGAGCTGCGTGTCATCTGCATATTGGTGGATGTGGATGTTATTGGAGAAAGGAGCATTCCAAGCAGTTGCATGCATAGGTTGAAGATCACAGGCGACAGGATGGATCCTTGCAGGACTCCAGAGGTAATGGGTTGAGTTGGTGACAAGGAGGAATGCATTTTCACAAACGGGTGGCGATTAGAAAGATAGGATTTAAACCACCGATGCCCATCTTGCTGTTCCCCATGCAACAAAGTAGATTGTCAGTGAGCGTCTGGTGGTCTACTCTGTAGAATGCTGCTGAGATATGAAGGAGAACCAGGAGGCAAAGATGGCCATATTGCCTCCTGGTTCTCCTTCATATCTCAGCTCCTCTCCACTCTCTGCATTCGAGAATTTGAAGGGCATCGTTGATCACCTTGATGATAGCCGTTTCTGTGCTACATCTGAATCTGAAACCAAATTGGTAGGACTGAAGGAAGTTGTTGGCTTCAATGTGTTGGAGTGGCTACTGCTTTTTCAAGGATCTTACCTAAGAATGGAAGTTGGGAGATGGGGTGGTAGTTGCTGATGTTGTCAGGGTCCAGTGTAGGTTTCTTGAGAAGCATGAGGATTTGACTAGTCTTGAGGGTCAAGGTGAAGGTGTCTTGAGTTAGGGAATTCATGATGATTGTCAGGTGCGAGAGGAGTACTTCGGTCAGACGAATCTTGAGTATGGATGCAGAGAATGTCATCTGTGTATGATTTGGCCTTGAGGGATGCTAGGGTGGCAAGGAGGTCTTCCATAGTGCGTGTCTTGAAAGTTATCCAGGTAGTTGTGGTTTTGTGAGATGGGATGTGTAGTGTGCTGTTGGTTGTGGGGTTGGTGTCTGTGTTTCCCAGATCAGGCTGATACTGTTGAAGAATAAATGGTTGATGGCAGTGGATTTTTGAATGAGTGTGGTACGGGTGGATTGGGCATAGGGTTGGTTGACTGCTTGATGGATTTCAAGAGGGCTTTTCTTTAAATGTTGGCCTTGGCTCTGGTGTTTTGGTAGAAGATTGCCTTGGTAATGGTGATCAGTTATCTGCGTGTAACGCGGAGATCCTTGAGAAGGGCAAGGTTTTTCGCCAAGTCTTTTCTTTGTTATCTGATGGTTAGTTTGTTTAAGTTGAGCTCTTGAGTGTACCAGGGTGTGGAGGATTTAGGCTTGAGGGTCCATTATTTCACTGGGACATGCTGGTTGATGCTTCATGTGAGGGTGCTGTTCAGTTCTTGGGGAAGTCAGTCGCAGTCCTGCTTCATCAGAGGCATATCAGCCCATGTCATGTGGAGGTTGGCGAGATACTCCTTGAGAGCCTCCACTGGAAAGTTCTTGAACTATCCAAAAGCGTGTTTCCTGGGTTTGCTTGACTCATTTGGTGTGACAAATGTCAAAGGGGATTGCCAGATGGAGGAGGATTGTCTGACCAGTGGCGCAGGATTGGAGAGCTGTGATGTAGGGGTGACAGGGCAGTGATGATAAGGTCAAAGATATTACCTTTCTTGTGAATTGAATTTTTTGGGTGTTGTGTGAGGTTCAGAGTGCCAGGTAGGCAGTGGAGATCTTCCTTCATTGACTTGGTTTGGTGTGCCAGGAATATTGAAGTCTCAGAGGAAGATGTTGTTGGCTTGCTTGAGAGACATGATGGTGATGAAGTTCCTAAACTCTTCAATGAAGGAGGTGTTGGGCTTGGATAACCTGTACATGAGATAAAAAGGGACTGCGTCCATTGAGGAGAGTGGGAAGTGGCAGGAAAGGTTTTCAAAGGAGCCAATGGTGGAGACATCCAGCTGGGTGCATGGCCATGATGCCTTGTGAATGATAGCGAGGCCTCTGCTGATCTTGTTTGGACAATCTTTTTGTAGAATTCTGTAGCTTTTGGGAATAAGGACATCCCGGTTGTGGGGGTTGTGGTGGATGGCATCTAGGTCTCAGTAATGAAGATGGCTTCCAAGTCATGTGTGATGATGAGCACAGCGATGTTTGCTGCATTGTTGATTGCTGAGCGGACATTGGCGCGTGATCAGTTTTCATGTAGTGGTGGGTGGTAGAGTGCTGATGGGGTCTATGTTGATGCAGGTGAGGTTGCTGCAATGCTGTGTGAATGATGTTGCTGTTGACGGGAGTGGTTGGTAATGAGTGGTGATGGTAGGAATGGGCTTTTGGGAGAGACGGATAAAACACATATTTGTGGGAGCTTTCCTGGTGTTAGCGGAGCCGTGGTTCTAGACGGGGTTCTCCTGATCCAAACAGGAATAGCCCTTTTCTTCACTGCGGATGCCCAGGCGAGAGAAACCCTTGATCAAAGAGTTACGAAAGGAAGGTGCAGGGCTAAGCAGGTAGGTGGAGCTTAGGTCACATGACCATCATCCACTTGCACCTACGCACCAAATGCAAAGGAAAAGAGTTTAGAATGCTGCTTAAGTAGGGAAAAGGGCAGAATCAATCATTCATATATCTAGTGATGGGACCAACACAATTATCTGAGCTTACAATTAACCCAATCCTAAATAATTGTATACCAATGCATCATATACTTTTAGAAAAGAGAAACACACATTTTTTTAAACCAGCTCCTCCAATAGCTTTTGTGCCTGTGTGCCAATAACTTGTGCGCCAATGAACTTAAATTGTTATTTTTTATGGGGAAGTGCCAGCCAGGCTAAACATGCCCGAGCTCTCGTTCCCCCGCCATCAGTGTTAGTGGTAGCATGCCCAAGTCTCTTCCTCTGCCAGTTCTAACGGCTGTTGTTTCGCCAATCAATCTTCCTGTTCTCTTGTACTTCCCCCCTTTAATTGTTTATCGTTAGGGTCAAGTTCATCATTAGTTGTGAATTTATTTGCTCTCCCCTAACGCTGATCCACCTAATGTTTCTGGATTCTGTGTTTTTACCATCTTCTCCTGTCCCTGATTTTCTTGAAACCTTCAGGCATGTTGAATCCTCTGGATCTTTGTCTACTCTTTGCCCTTGTTTTCTCTGATTGTTTCTGAGAAGGGGAGTTGTCTGTTGCTGTGGCACAACGTCCTGTTAGATCAAATCCCAAGATTTTGAGCCACCTAGCTGAATCAAGTATTAGTGGTTTTAATATTATTGACCATAAATGGATGTATAGTAGAACTGTATGGTCCTCTCGGATGAATTCTATAATTGAGATATCTTCATTGCCAATTTGCCTGAGGTTTGGAACACAGTGAAGGAGTCCTCTGCTCTGTCCACTAGCCTTTCCAATCTAAGGCAGCGCCTGTTGTCTCCTATGTTCAAGGGAATTTGAGGTGGAATCTACCCCTCTTGATTAGATTTCCCTGATCGATTTGGAGAGCGATTCTCATAACCTTTTCCCAATAGAGGTGCGTGAAGTTTCTTCCCTTAGAGCTTGTTTCTCCATACGCCTGGGCAGTTCTTCATCATGGATTACTCCAATTACTGAGCTTGGGTGGCCTACAAACTTCCATGACATATCCTCTTTTCGTTTATCGCGTTCTCTTAATCCCTGCTTTTTGCTTTTGCTATTGCTAACTCCCTTTTTTCTGATAGTGTCAAAAAATGTTTTATGCAGTCCCGTCTACTTGTAGATGACCTTACCGGCTCCAAATGTGATAGTACTCGTACCTCAAGGGCATCTGCTAGATCTTATTCAGGACCGTTCTCCCCCTCTTGTGATGTGTAAATTGAGAAGGTTAGCAAGAGATTTTCCTCATCTGACTCCCCGAAATTATTCTCTCGATTTTCACTATTCACATTTGAGGGCTTCTCATAGGGTGATTTGCCATTCCCCTTTCTTTTAATGCAGTTAATGGAGGTCTCTCTTTGTTTTTTTCTCCAGTGGGGCAATATCAGTTTCCGTATGAAACTCCTTGAAGTGTTTCATTTGCCTGTTGTTTTTTCCCTCTGCTGCCTCTGTGCGCCATTCAGCATTGCTTTCTTCTTTATTTCCCCCCAAACAAGGGGTACGTTTTTTGTTTCAAGCCCTTCCTGGCTTTGTTGCCATCCTGTGAGATGGTGTGCGCATTGATGGAATCACTCCTATAATGGCTAATAACTTCCTGATCACTTTTCACCACTGGAGTCTCCAGTTGTTCTGCCACAATAGAGGTCGGGTCTAACTCTCCCAGGTTCTCCCGAGGACTTAAAGTTGGCATCCTGTCCTGCTTCGCGGTATCTGGCTGAAGAGTAGGATCATGTGTACTTTTGTCATAATCTCGTTTGTCCTGCTGCTTCTTACTACCCTCCCCATCATGTCTATCAACAGAATAGTGTCTCTCTTCTGCTGAGGACCTGACAGTGATATACCCTTCAATAAAGCTGATTTTCAAATGGAGCATTGCCATTAAGGTTGTTTGATCTTTCAGTGTGTCCTTATTCCAGGATTTGTATAGTTTGGTGAAAGGCGCCATGGCGATGGTCACTTCTGACATCTGGCTTAGTGGGTCATGGTAGATCCTTTCTTTTGTGCAATGATTTTCCTTCTTTTGATTTTTGGGTTTTGGTTGGTCCATTCTGCGATCGCTTATGGTTTGAAGTTTTATCAGGGAGTTAAAAGTCACTTCTTGAGAGGTTGTATCTATCATCCCATCTTCTTTATTAACGTACCTATTTCTGGACTGAAAGTTCAAGTTATTACTGCCTAATCCTGGTGGAGGAGATGGCTCACTTGAGTCCACTCGGGCGATCATGGCTCTACGTTTTACAATCTCTCGTTGTAGGGTTCTCACTGTTTTACTTCTACTTACAGGGGATCCCATTTTATGTCTATGTTCATCAAGTGTCCATGACTTTTCCCTCGAGGCTGTCTCTTTTTGATCTGGCACAGCGTCAGGTATTTCCTTGATAGGGGACAGACCTGTTGGGGAAGAGTTCACAGAGGAGGTTATTGCTCTTTTGTGCGCCGGTAGGTGGCCATTAGGGGTGCTGCTTGATGTATGATGCTGCAATGCGGACCCACGAGGATGGTCCTGTGCTTCTAAGCCCAATGCTCCTCCCAGCAGCTTTCTGTCACCCTTCAGCTGTTCCTTATTTGATTTGTGAACTGCAAACTGTTTATGTTCCCTACCGAGTTGATCTGTGTGATCTGTGTAGATGTGGTTGACTTAAAGGGGCAAGCTGGGCCCTTTCATGTCCATTTCAAAGTTGCTGGGTACGTTGCAGGATTTATGGTAGTTTTGGTCATGTGCAGACTAGGCTGAGGACTGGGTTTGAGGCTTGCTTTTGGCCCTTGGTGTTTGCGCTCATTGAAGGAGGCGACCTCAACCAGTCTGCAGTGTATCGACATTTTATTTCCTGGAAAAACTGTACTGGGGCAGTAGGTCTGTATCCTTCACTTAGATTTACTCTCTTATGAATTATGTAAAGAGGACATTAGTGCTTTTAACCACCATAGCTACAAAAGATCATAAAGCCTCCAAACTGAAGCTACAATTATGTCAGGTAAGGTTACACTATCTGGGTCAACATATTTCCACTGAAATCCACCATCCGACAGACCCTCAGTTTGCTGTGACTGTAAAAATCCTACACCTTCCACTAGTACTCAGATTTGATCATTCCAGGGTAAGGCTGGGAATTGCTAAAAGTAGTTAGGGGTTATGCTACTTTTGTCAAACCACAACAGAATATTACATGACTAGATTCTACTGAACCCTTACTATTGTCTCTCAAAGCAGAAAATGCATTCGCAGCCATTAAACACACTCTCTCTAATGCAGCTGCTTCAGGAATGCTCAATTCCAAGAAACCCTTTGTGCTCCTCTGTTACAAATAGGATGTATTAAAAGAAAAAAAACAGGAATAAACAGTAAGTGTTAGCGTTCTGAGCTAGATCATGTTGCCAATGTATTTTCTTCCTGTCTCTGGTTTGTAGCAGCCCCTGCCATAGTGGTAGAATGATTATAATGTTTAGTTTTCGCTTCCCCCTTAACTCTTGCAGTAGCTCATGCTGTCATACTATTGCTGATTTAAATGAAAACACAGCTCCTCTCCACTCTCTGCATTCCAAAGAATGAACTGATTCTGTTACATTCTTCTCACATCTCTCCAGTTTACTGCCATATTACCAACACTTTATTGCCTAGCCCCACAGAATGGTAACCTCATTATGATATTTCTGGCACATTGCCCTTGCTCATCCCAGGGAAGACTGTCTCAATATACTTTTACAAAATCCTATTCTTGTTTACCTTGAAGATGGCTGTTTATTTTGTAACACTAAAGGCAAGCTGATCACTGGTTATACTGTGTGCTCTCCCCAAGCTGTAATAGAAAGTGCCTGACTTCCTAAGGTGTTATCTGCTCAGGTAACTGAACTCGTATCTTTTACAAGAGTAGGCACATTAGTGGGACAACCAAACTGTCACTATATACTGATACTATGTATGCTTTTGAAGATGTACATCATTATGAACAAGAATGGTACTAGCATGGTTCCTGACTTCAGCAGGATAACCCAGAAAATGCTCTTTATGTCTCTCCACTTCTTGATGTTGGAATGTGCCAAAGTAATTCCTACTATTGAGTGTGCTGCTCATTAACCCTGTTGTCATGAGGTTATGAAAGGAAATGCCTTGGATGATACAGCAGCTACGAAAGTGACTGCTTTCATGCTTTACATATGGTTCTCCAAATCTACCTAATACATCTGCCTCTCTTGACTTCCCTGCAGGACCTTGCCAAAATACAAGACACTCCCCCAGTAATTGAAAAGTGTTTGTGGAATGTTGTAGGATTCCTTTTACATCCTAATCACCTCTGGTTCTCACCAGATGGCGGCATGGTTGCACCAAACATATTATTGACGTATTTTGCCGACATTTAGCATTGGGTGGCAACGTGGTTGCTGATGTTAACTAAAGTTGATATGCACTAAGCTTTTCTTCTGTAGTGCAACAGTATTTTGCATTAATTTTCAGAAACAGTATGTCAGAAAAGCAGTACAAATGGAGAACATCACCCTCCATGAGGACCTTTTGTAAATATTGAGATTGATTTCAAACAAATGTCATGAGTTTCGGCATTCATTACTTCTTTTGGACATTATTTCTGGATTGGGAGAAGCTTACCCCTGTAGGAAGGCAGATAGGCAGATACAACAACTGTGGTAACGCTTATCAAAGTTTTTGTTTCAAAGTGTGGAGTGCCTGTGAGCATAAACATCAAAAGGGGTACCCAATTTACAGGAACACTTATTTGGAAGCTTCTTACAGCTTTACATATTCTGATAAATCTCCACTGCCCACGTCATGCACAATCAGCAGGGGCAGTGGAATGACACAATTGCTTCCTTAGAAATAACCTGTCTGAATATGTACTGAGACAAAAGTAAAATGTCCAGATGCAGTCCCATTAGTTCTTATGAGCAAACATAACATGTGTCACTGAAAAACAGATCTTATCCCACATGAAATACTCATGGGTCATCACATTCACCTTCCTACATCATCACTGCCAGCTTTGATACAGATGAACATTCACCTAACTGATGATATAATGATGATCTATTTCTGGG
This sequence comes from Ambystoma mexicanum, assembly GCF_040938575.1. Lineage (NCBI taxonomy): Eukaryota > Metazoa > Chordata > Amphibia > Caudata > Ambystomatidae > Ambystoma > Ambystoma mexicanum. The sequence goes on from NC_090929.1 coordinate 482,830,202, forward strand.
CAATAAGGAAATGTGTCAGATCTATCCATTAACAGATCATGTAAGCCCTACCCAAGAATCCAGAACAAGTGTGTCACTCACTGAGGACAGGATATTGGGTTTGTGTAAACATACATCTTCAAAACACTGCTCAAGGATTGACCACCCGGATACATCCATCACACTGTACTGAGACAGGGGCCCCTAAGGTTGTTCCACCTTCTACTGAACTCTAGTGCTATGTTTTAGTTATGATTGAACTATTACTATTGCCAGTGCTGTCACATGGTGAGGTGAGGCCCCTTCGTTTTTTGCACTTGGCTAGTGGCACAATAAACTAGTGAAGTGAGAAACCTCTATTTGAGTTTATTTATGGAAGAACTCAAATATGGTTTATTTTTATGACTACAAATCAACTAAAGCAAAGCCATGTTTATAAGCTGAAGAAAGGTTTATTCCAGACTTGGTTTTGTATCATATGCATCAAATATAGATTTGCATGCATTTTATTTTTAAAAGGGACTTTCTCAAGTAACATGAATTACAACACTATATATCTGTCAAAAATTGAATGTATGAACACATGCCTCCCAGCTTTCACCCAAACTGTCACTTTCAAACTTTCTTCTCTGCAAATGAAGAAATAATTCTTTAGTAGTCAATTTTGGAAGCCAGTGCATTTTCAATTGACAAACTAAATAGGCTATTTAATCTCTCTTGGCCCATTGTTGACCGTAGGTAGTTCTTGATTAATGACAGTTTGCTAAAGGAACGTTACCCTCTAGCAACACTAACTGGGATTGTTAGAAAAATCTGAAGTCCTAAACACACCTGGGGAAATACATTCTGCAGATGCTGCTTGTATATTGTGTTCAATAAATGTAGAGGATCAGGTTCTGTACAGTTTTTGAGGTTGAGAAGTGTTTTCCCCACACTGCACAGATGGTTAAGTTCATCTATGAGTTTTTCAGAAAAGTCCTCCTTATAAAATTCTAGCAAATTGGTGGCCTTGATTTGAATAGATTCTGGATCTATTTGGTCAAAGTTCCACAATACACAAAATGTGTTAGAAATCTGATGATTTTGAGCGCTTGCTCATCTCTTCAACCAAATTATGAACCACTCTGTAGAACACATTTCTGCCTAAAGTGGCTTCTTCGAGTGTTTCAAGTCTGTCTCCAGGCGGTAATGGCTCTTCAGGTGTTTCATCAAACATTGTTTTCCATTTCTTTATCCGTCAAGCTTCAAATTCAGGTGGGATGGTTAAATTTGTTGAAGTTAATGTGGCTTCATGCAGTATTTTCGGCCATGAATCACAAAGATGTCTAAGATCAGGCACAAGTTGCTTATCTAGCTGCACTTACTTGGAAAGGGAGAACTGCTTTTGCTGTAACACTCTGTTCACCTTAAACCCGAAGGCCCTTTAAGACGAGGTAACAGTATCTGAGATGGATGGGGATGCATATCTTACCCTAAAATCAATAATCAGACTGACTCATCACTGACATCATACTACTTGGCAAAATTAGAAAACCTACCAGGAGATGTGATAGGTTTAAGGGGAACATCTATGTATACTTCTCTATGGGGGACTGGACTGTGATTGGCTCTCTAAGGGCAGGTGGACAGCTATGCCCAACCCTAGTGCAAGCCATATTCTCTGTCATACTAATACACAATGTTTCATTGGCTTTCAAACCATAGGGCTCTTTTCTACATGGTCCTCTACAATTGGTTGGCAAGCTTGTACCCTTCTGGAATATTCCACTCGCCAGCAGCACGCAAGCTGGCCCCAGGAGCTGTAGGGTCAGCTTGGTCATGCCTCCCGACCCAATTAGCCCAACATCCATCATCACTCCTACTGTCTGCCATTCAATTAGTCCTTTGAACTCAGCCTTGCAAAGGCCCACTGTGCCTGAGAATAAAAGGGAGTGTGAGCATGGCCTTACCTTCTGGTCTTGGTTTAACTCACGCCAGGTCTATTTTCATCTGACCACATGACAGGAGACAGAGACATCTCAACAGGAGCTCGTCTCACTTCTCACGCTCATTGTATCGCCTTGAATAGATAACCAAGTTCTTGGCGGCCCCAACTCTTGACACTGGGCCAGACAAGTCTTCTGAAGTCTTCCTTCGCCGTCAGCTGTATTATTCAACTGCGCCACACTTTCAGCATTTCTATTCATGGGGTTCAAGTTTGCTAAAATGTGTTGTGGCACATCCAGATTCTATACACAATTATATTTATATTGGTGGCACCGCCTGCAGTCTATTCACTACATATAGCCAGCCTTATGATTACTTCCGTTACTGCATCTGTACAATTATAAAACGGCTTTGCATTTTTTTCAATGCTTCTCCACACGTGCAATCTTCATGTGTGCTCATGAAATGTGGCTCAATTCTTTACTTCGCCATCAGATTTTATACGGTCTATGCACTCTCTTCATTGGCATCTCTTCTGGATGTGTCATTTCCTCTTCATGTGATGTCACCGGTCTTCTCTTTCATTCATCTTCACACTTCTTCAAGAACTTCCTTCAGAACACTGTAATTTCTTCTCAGATACATCATATAGGGTTTTCTCAATGGATACCTTGTTTCAAGTACTTTTCGCGGCAAAGGTACCATTACTGTCGTTGCGCATGTCACAATTTCCAGTTTCCAACATAACGGCAAAATGGCGGCAGGACTTTCTTTAGAGGCACATGGTTCCTCCTCTACAACATGAATTATTTTAAACCATATGCAGGGCATCAATATTGAAGGTAATGAAGAAAAGTAAATCTGCAGTGATATTGCTTCAGCCTTTGCATCTTGCGTTAAATTGATTTCTGCCTGAACTCTCTCTAGTGCTTTAATGACAGATGGCAAGTGTTTGGTGACTGGTTTTAGAGCATCAAGTCTTTCACTCCACCTAGTTTGAGACTGTTACTTGAAGGTAATGTTCATTTCTTCATTAACAATTTTCCATCTTGCTATCTTTCTGGACTACAGCTGAAAAGTGTTTATAACTTTTGGATGCTTCCAAAATATGTCACACATTCAAAACATATTTCGGCAACATGGACTCCACAGCGGTTCAGACAATGCGCTGCACAAGGAGAGAAAAGTGCAAATTTGTTTTTACGAAGAATTTCAGCCTGAACACCTTTGTAAATTACAGCCATGTTTGGCTCATTGTTAAACCCCTGTGCTCTACAATCTTCAAGACTAACTTTGTGTTTCTCTAAAATAGAGCACTAGAATGAGGCAATCTCAACAATGGTCTTCTTTTCATTCTCCAGAAACTCAATTAATCTTTTCTTCAATTGTCCAACTTTTTGAGGGCATGTCAAATTCTGTGTATCTCAAAATTATGGTTGTTTGCTCCATATGGGTTATGTCTCGAGTAGCATCACAGATGAATGCATAATACTTTGCTACTCTTTTCATGATTTCTCTGCTTACTTGTTCACTGCAGAGCGATACAAATTCATTTTGAGAAGTGCCTGAAAAATAATGTACTGTCGTTTCTCAAGCTGCCTGAGACAGCTGAATTGTTTTAAATGGTCTCCTGATAAATTGTCATACTTGCCTAAAAGTTCCAGAAGACCAAGAAACTTTCAGTTTCCCGGTCTACCAATTAAAGAACTACTGCCTCTAAATGACAGGTTCTTGCGCACTAAAAAGAGAGTCACATCAAGGTAACGTTCCAGCAATCCTTTCATTTCCAGAACCTCAGCAACCATTGCAGTTTGCATAGCAGCGTCAATGCCTTTTCCCTTTAAACTGCTCTATCTATTTTGCCACTGTAGAAATGAAAACAAATGAGGTTTGCTTTGCTGATGTATTTCTATTTTTTATGTCATTTTTATAAACATTAAATCTGCAAACCATTTTTCCGTTCAGAAGACACAAGCTTCTTCTTTGTGCAGGATGTTCATTAGAAAACAAGCAACATGGAAAACAAAATAAAGCTTGTTTCTCCTCACTCCAGCATAGATAGTTTTGAATACATTGTTCACCTTTGGGGAGAACACTGAAGAGTACAGTTTTAGGAAACTTTCTACTATTAACATCTCTTGGGAGACCAGTAGCCTTAATCACTGGTGGTCCTTCTTTAATGAGAAAGTCAATTTCACCTTGTGTAAGAATATCTCTCCATGTTCCTGGATCAGAAGAAATGTTTGTGGCTGTTTTGTCTTAATTGTACAGCAGCAACCGCTATGTTAAGACATTCTTCTGTACCACTGTCAAGTTGTAATTGAGGATGAGGTTGAAACTCTTATGACTGGGCCAATGGAAGGCGATTAGTTGAACATGTAGGTTCCTGATCTTCAACTGCATGTTCTTTTACGCTATCCTGGTGGATACTCTCTTCCTCGTGTGAGTGAACAGCTTCTGGTATCTGCTCCTCTGCTTGGGAGATAGGTGCCTTCTTTGCAGTCTTTGCGATACCAAATTCAAGTAGAGTCCTTCTTCTTCTGTTGGGCCTTTTCATGTTGGAATTTCCTTTGTCTTTTCACAGACCCACTTTCATGCTTTCTTCCGATATGAAGCATACGACCCATGTCCTCCCTGGCAAATAATTCTCCATAAAAGGCAAATGGAAATAGATCTTTAAAAGTAAAATATTCATCCATCCTTGGAGAACATACATATTTTGTCATAGGGACGTTGCAGTATTGGGTATTGGCTAAGCAACATTATTTCTGACACAATTTCTAAGCACTGAAAAAGTAAAAGTAGGTATTATTGAATGGTACTTCATTTATCAACCTCAGAAAGATGAAAGGCTGATTAGCCGAGCCGACATATGAAATTGGAAAGTACAGGTATGCCGACAAATGAGCAATACTTTTAGTTATTGAGTAGTAATAAAAACTCATTGCGAAGAGAGAGCACTGCACTGCGCCTCTCTGGGCTGGGCCACTTTGATGAGTTACTTTACAATGCGGCTAGACGTTTTGACTATTGTGGCTGGATAAATATTGTTTAAATTGCACAATTTGCATCATAAAACTCCACCTTGGGTACTATTCAGTCCCTCACAAAATGAATGAACTGCCATTTGCGACTATGGCTACTTTTTCATTGGTGCCCAAGACAATTATTTGCCCCAGTCCTACCCAGTCCTGCCCTTGTGGCGCCTCTGCCTGGGAGACAGGTGTACTGTGTTCTCCTCCTTCGTTGTTCCTCCTCTAATCATGGAATGTTGCATAATGCTTTTTAAAATCCTACATAGGCAGCCACTGCACAGTCTCCATATTTTCTATAGCGATGTGTATGGCAGGTCAACCAATCCCTGTGCTTTCCTCCAGGGCCTCCATTACAAACATTGATCCAAAACACAGAGAAAACCTCTTCAAGCCAATGTAATTTAGTATGAATCGGGTTAATGCAGCCATATTTATTCAGGCCTGCAATATGTCTAGCAGGTGAGTTGTTGTGAAAAGGTTGCATTTGGGAGAGACTTGAAAAGTGGAACCCTAAATACAGAGCATTGTCATAGTCAAGACGCACGTGTCACAGCAAAGCATTTGGCACTGTTGAAAATAGTGAATGCATTATCTTCAAGCGCTTATTAGAAATAAATATCGATATCACCTAAACCTGTGAAGATGTGCTCAGTTGCTTAAACTGTCCACATCCCGGTTTCACCATTTAACCAAAGTGTGTGATCCTGGGCAGATCATTTAATCACACTGTGTCTTATCTTCAGTTCTGTGATTCACTTCAAAGCTTATGTTAATATAGAATGCTGTTATTTAAATAAAGCCCGACTATAGAATTGCTCCATGTATAACAATAGTGCATTTTAAGTATTTTGCACCACAAAGTTATTTGCCACTTGGCTAAGTTATGGAAACTTATTCTAAAGTCACTTCCATGGTGCCTCCAAGTATCAAAGGCTGAAGATGCTCCTTGCTATGTCCTTTTCTGTGAAGTCACTTCCGTTGGTGCAATCCATATGCAAATTAGGAGGTTTGCATGTATTTTGCCCCGGAGCGCCTGCACAGAGCTCTAATAGATGAGTTTCCTGCATCTGTAATGATACTGTAGTTTTATTTTTTTTGTTGTGTTAAAATGCCATCTACCACTAATGTCACCAAAAAAGTAGATTGGGGCAGGGTTTGGCGGTTTGTGGGCGCAAATAAGACCACATCGAAATGGGCGCACTGCATTTGGAGGGAAAGTAGCAGGACTTTTTACGTGGCTTGCACCCCCCAGCCCTCTCTGCATACCCCTGTATGTCGCGCTTCCATTATTCCTGTGAGCACGCGTGACCTGACAAGCTGACGTACACAGCCCAGCAGGCAGTGCGCCAGCTCTATTAGTTTGGCAAGCAGTGCCAGAGGGGGGCGACACAGCAGTAGGGGGTGGCGTGCATGCTCTTAGCTGCCAAGTGGCCCCATGTCGTGCTTGACACATCTTGCGGCAAGTCCTCACTTTTCACTTTGCATGCTGGGTCTTGTAGTTGCAACAAGGCCCAGCATGCAAAGTGAAAATCCAGAGCTGCCTTGGTGTCACTCGGGGTGTGGCGCCACTCAGCAACTATGTGAGCTTCGCTTTGGAGGCGAGGGTGACGTAATTAATTATTAGAGCCTTGAAATAAAGTAAACTCTACTGTCTACCCCGGACTTGAAAGTGCTGAGTGTGGAGTTTCCATTCAGAGGGGCTCCTGGCCAGTGGCAGATTTAAGGTAAAGGGGTAAGGTAAAATGAAAAAGGGCCCAAGGTGGGCGGGACATGGAGGCAGAGCCTGGAGTGGGCGGAGTTCAACAATGATGAACTTTAGGGAAAATTTCATTTTTTTAAGTTGTGTTTTTTTTTACAGCTGGGGTCTGACTCTAGCTGGAGGCAGCTGGGCCTCCTCTACAGGTTTTGCTGTCAATGGTGGTAATATTGAATGATTAAGCCTGAAGCTAATGTGTCAAGGGTTTTGACCCATGTTGAATTATTAGACGGGATAGATGTGGGGATGAGCTGTCGCCGCCCATCATTCTATCCCAGAACAAACCTAAATCAATAGACTGGGTGGATGTGGGGATGAGCTGTCGCAGCCCATCATTCCATCCCAGAACCAGGAAAACCGCGCGGTTGTGCGCACACCAAAATGGTTGTCTAACCTGCCCCAGTGCCAGCATGATGGACCGGAAGCGCCAGGGGTGAAAGGTGGTGTCAAAGGAAAAATAACAGTGTTGTTAGACCAAAAGCGCCTTAAAATCACCTTTGTTTTCCTGAATGCAAGCTCAAAGTGCCTATTTCGAACATTGCAGGATATTCAAAAATCTTGCTGAACACCAGCAGACATCTGGCAGAATGAAGTGTTGTGTGCATACAAAATCTGGGAAGATGAAGAGCCCAAAACAATGTTTATAACAAAACTGGCTGAGCTGTGGATGTCAGCAGCTTAATTGAAATTGGATTTAAAACCACTAAAATTGAAATTTTTAAATTAAATGAGTGACCTACTTTTGAGTGTCACATAGTTGCAACTGTTAAATGTCATGGTTTTGAACTTAGAATCAGCATTCTAGCTGCATGTGTAAAAATTGTAAGTTTGATTTAAACTGGGAACTAACGTGACATTTAGCTGAATTCTGCCTGACAACTACCCCGACAGGATAAACCTGCTCAGCCACTGTTCCCAGGCCTGGCTGCATCCTGCTGCCCCTGCCAAAAGGAGATGACACCTCTCTGATTGAATTAGGGGAGTGGCACCTGGGGACTACAGGAAACTAAACAAAGCCCTGTCCTGGACTCATGCAAATGTTATATTGGCGGGGCCGTAAAATGGCTTCCTCTTGGAAGGAAATGGGAGGGGCAGTGCCTCTGCTAGCAAGCTGAGCTTGGGGGAAGTGGATAAACCAGTTATTACACCATGTGATGTGGGAAGCCACACCCCTTTTTGACCAGGGCATAATTTTAAAAAGATAGATAACTCATAGTGCGGACTGGTCAAAATTATATAAATAATATCATTATTCTTGGGATTTTTCCATGCACATTTTAAGAGGTGTTAGGACCCTGTGGTGTATTCTGGGGGGTTGCTAGCGGAAAATAGGGTCTTACTCCAAATGTCTGCATGTTAAAAATCTGACGCTTCATCAATTAATGTCCATACTCCTTGCGCACATTTGTGTAATTTTTGGTAAATGTACGATATTGGTAAACCAACCAAAAAGCGAAAATGTTGTCATTTCTGAATCCCAGCTCGCAGGAACATGGGGCTTGAACAGAGACCTGTCTTAATTCATCTGTAATATGTACATGTAATGTCAACCACTTGTGTATCTGATAAATATGTATTTGAATCAAATATAGATTTGTGGGCAAATTGACCAGGGGAGGACCCTCTGACCCATAAACAGACCTCATCATGATGACAATCCATTTCCTTCCCCCAATCATGGGAGAGGGGATAATTGGGCCAATGACAAGTAGAGAGGGGCAGGCTCAGTTATGCCACGCACACACCCATTTTCTAAACACATAAAAGCAGACAGTGCAGGACAGGTAGGGACATTCACTTTCCACTTTCTTGCGGGACACTTTGCCGGGAGACTTAAGACTTCACATCCAGAGATCCAGACTTCAAATCCATCAATCTCCAGACCCTGTAGCAGAAATTAACTCCAGAATTTGTAGCAGAGAGGCCTGAATCCACAAGCTGAATCCTCTTCAGCAGGCCTCAAAACCAACCAAACTATTCAACAGCCAGGCGAGCTGTTTGAATTTTTTGCCAAGAACTTTTGCGAGAACCTGTAGCAGTATCCAGAAAGCAGTGCTGTATCCGAAACCAGAGAGAACCACAAACCAGACCGTTTGGAGCAGAAACGGTGCTTGACAGACCCAGAGAGCAGAGCTGACCCAGATAGCCGGGACTTCAGACCACCTGCCGGAAGTCACGTCCAACCTGACCAGACCTTGACGGCTTATTTCAAAAATATAGTGTGAGTACTCACTGTGCCAAAACCAATCTCTTAGTTTAAGATAATCTAATTAAAACTATTTTAACCTATTTAGAACTACCTCATAGGAATCGTGTGTGTCATTCTGTCCTTTTTAAAGCTGAAAACTGTCATCTGCCATTCTGAACTTTTAAATTTCAAATCTGAAAAACTACCTTCAGGAAATCGTCCGTATCTCCAGGACCATTTGTTTTCCAACGAACCTAGAACCGACTTCCTACTCCTTATAGTGCCTCTGTAATTACGCTCGATGCGCGCGACTAATTTGCTGCGATTTTACATTTGCAATCATTTCAGCCACGTGTAAAAATCAGCAGCTCCTTGCTTTCCTTTGCTAAAATTCGTTTTAATCTGCTAGTTACTCATAGAGCATTGCTAACGTGAGTCTGAACTAATACCAACTAGCTATCACTAACCCTGAACCTCTACAGGCAATTAAAATCAATTTTAGCATCATTTCACTTCATTGCCACCACATTCAAAGCATTTTGGGCCTGTGTTTTAAAATCATACCTGTTTTTCTCTAAGCTTGCTATGGGGGAACTGCGTTTCGTATTACATTTTGTTGGGATTCTTGACAACTGTGTGCTCCCCTTCCATTTCTTACATTGCATAGGAGGGGGGGTGAATTGCCAGAGAAAAGTGATTATATTATCTTTTGCTAAATCATATCAAGTTATTTCTGTACTGCATTTTATTCATCATTGCATTGTCCTTGAAGCCATAAAAGCATTCTCAGCTACTTCATCCTCTCTATATCACTTCTAAGCATCAAAAAGAGTGTACCACTGTAACATTATTCATTGCTGATTACTGCTCATATTCACAAGTGTACTATCCATTATCAATTTATTTATAGAAGTGTGATAGATATATATATTGTTTAATTTTTCAAATAAACCTTCTAAATTTGCAAAACAAGCCTACTTCTTGGCTCAGTGGGGTCAAGGGGGATTCTAAGAGAGGGGTGTTATACAAGGGTTCATCATCCAGATTATAACTTGCCATAAAAATACATAAATAAGGGCTTCCCTTGGGCATCCCAGACAAGGCACTGACTTAGTGGGATTGCTTGATTGGAGTCACTTACAGAGAGGGGGCTCGTCCGGGATTCTGGATTAGATTTACCACTTGTGCAGCTTAATACAGTGTGCCAACTGACCGCATACACATATCCGGTTAGATCACCACGCTGTTTTACACTGTGAAAGCACTCCTCAAAGGAACGCTCTAAGGAAACGGTCTGTTTTGCAAAATAAAATACAAACTCTGTAAGTCAGGAAGGAACTAAAATCTCCAGAATGACGACACTGGTAGACATCAAAATAGCTAGAGAGCACTTCTTACATAAGCTATTTGTGAGAGGTGAGTGGACTCATCAGGACCAAACGGTCTAGTTGCAGGCAATCGCGCAGCAGGTCACTGAAACAGGGTCAGATATATGGAGAGATCAGGGTCCATTACATGTGGCCCTGAGTGAACTATATATGGCCCCTAAGGCCAAAGATGAACACAACAAGATGGTTAGGATAGCGGCATATTTATATCTATATATGGGAGCCATGCATACAAAAGTGCTGAAGGCCAAGATCTGGCAAATAGGCAACAGATGGCGTTAGAAAAGGCCCAATCTGACCTGGTCTCTTCTGAGCAGAGGCTGCACAGAAGCCAGGAGTCAGAAAACGAGAGTAGACAATACATCATTAAAATGAAGGAGGATATGGATATCCTGCAACAGGAAGAGGCTGACCAGGATACCAGAATTCTGGCTTTGCAGAAGGAGCACCAGGACAGTTTGGACTCCTTACTGCAGAGCCAGAAAAAGCTGGAGCAACAGATAGATTTCAACAGGGCATGCACAAAGCAGGTAGCCACCCTGCAAAGCCAATTGGATAGAGAAAAAGAGGAGAACAATAAACTGATTCTGAAAGATCTGGACACCCAGACAGAATTTCAGGAAGAGAGCCAGAAAGCGGGTGCCTTTCAAAGGCAGAGGGACGACCTGGCAGCACAGATGCAGGCTCTTAGTCAGGAAAGGGACACCTTAGGCCAGGAAGTCTGCCAATTAAAAGAAAAAATTGAAGAAAATCACCTGACCCTCCAGGGGCTGGGTGACCTCCAAAAAGAGCATCACGACTTGCTAGAGCACACCAGGAGGGTGGAGGAGGCTCTGGCAAGAAAGGAGCAGGCCAGTAGGGATGGGACTCAGGAGGTAACCCTCCTGCAGCAGAGACTGGCCCAATACTCCAGGACCGATCAGGAGGCACAGAGAGAAAATGAGGCTCTCTGTCGGCCCAATGATAGGCTCCAGCAACAGGTAGCCATGCAGGAGAGACTGATAGAGTCTAGTAAGGCCTTAACTGAGGAACTGAAAGCGCAGGCTCTTGCATTGCAACAGGGAGCAGGGGCTGATAGAGATGAGGTTCGCTGGGAAAGGGAAACGCCTGAGCATAACCTCAGGAGCCCTGGTACCAGAGGCCTTCATCTCTCCCAGTCCCTGGACTCTGCCACCCCCATGTCCCCTGGCGCGCATGAGCACAGGGCCACAGGAATGGCAGATTACTATCCAGCCAAAAGTATGGGGCTCATAGGCCAGTACCACCCAGGAATGGAGGGGCGGGCATCCGGGTATGGGCACCCAAGCACAGTGCAATTTAGTGGGGAACCCCAGGAGAGTAGGCCCATTAAGGGCATCCTGAAAACCTCTGCCCAGTTAGGTCAGTGGGGGGGTACCCATCAAATCCTGGCAGCAAGGAGGGATCTGAAGACTCCTCTGAGCGTTACAGGATACAGGAGACCAGGTCCCCACATTCTGCCAGCCATTCCCAGGCTCGCAGAATCTGGGAAAACCTGGAAGATCAGACGGGCACCTCTGGGAGCAGTGCTTCAGAGTCAGAGGATGAATGGACCAGGGTTACCCGAACCAAAAAGGCCAATAAGGCAAAAAGGGCCTTGCTTAAGGACCCATTGAAACAAATAAAGGCAATAAGGAGTGTCATCATGCCTTAGCATAAGAACGCCAAGTATTCTGTTTGGGAACACTTTGAGCTCTATGAGCAAATGATGGAGACTTTCCATTTGAAGGACAGCAGTAGCTGCATCCAGTACGTCAAATGAACATTCTCCCCTGAATACTCCAGTTTCTTTGCGGGGCTGGAGGACCAAAACCATTCAAGATGGTCCACATATAGGGCGGCCATCTTGAAACATTTTTCGGTACATAGAAATCCCCAAGAGCCTCGCAAGGCAGCCTACAATTTGCAATGTGGGGAGGATCAGGCCCCACAAGAATTTGTGGAAGAATTGAAGCGTGCCTTTGCGCAGACCACCAGAAGGGTGCGCACGGACAGCAGAGAATTTGTCAATACTTTTTTCCATGCCTTGCCCAAATACATCATGACCCAGAAATTGAGAGATTTTCACGAGAAGAGGTCACTAGACTGGGTCATTGAACAGGCTACCCGGATCTACGAGGTGCAGAAGCCCATAGAAAATAAAAATAATGTGCAGAAAAACCCCAAAACCAACAGCACCCCTGCTGCTGCCAAGGTGGCAGAGTTAAAGGTTGCCCCCGTTTTAGATTTGGAGATGGGGAGGCCTAAAAACCTGCCTGCGCCAAATAATTCACAGCCAAGAAGGCCCTTGGGCCAGTCACAGACAGGGAGTCGAGGAGGTAGTCCCACAAATGGGGTCCCCTGCTCCCCTGACTATGTAAGTCCCCGCTACAAGGGAAACAGACCCATCCTGGGTTATGTGTGGACTCCTCCAACCCAAGGGGGGGGATCCAGCCAAGCACCTGACCCAGGGAACTTCCCTCCTAACTTCCCCCAGGAGGGCAGAAATTCACCAAATCCTGGGCAGAACATTTTTCCCAGGTATCCACCCAATTTCCAGCCCCAAAATCATCCATCCTTCTTTCCCCAATTCCCTGAGCCCAGACAACCTAATCCGGGAGAGGGGAGGCCAAGGGTGGAGGGGTACCCAAATCTTCCCAATCCGGGGTATTACCAGAGAAGGGATAGCTACCCTTCCCGGGATCAGCCCAGGGGAGAAAATAGAGCCCCGTATCAGCCTGAGCGGGTTTCACAACTTGAGCGCCAGGTCCAAAATATGGCACGGGATCTGGGTCACATACTGAGGGCTCAACAGAACCCTCAGATGAGCATGCCACCGCAGAATGCCCCAAACTCTGGGCCTGGTGCTCCAAAACAATGACGACGGCAGCACCCCAATAACCCACCGGTTCCCAGGGAGGAGGCACAAGGGGAAGAGGGGTGTAAAGCCTTGGAGGAAGCTTCCTTCCCAACTTGTAAACAGCCCCTGGAAAACCAGGAATTGGAAACAAAATCTACTGCCCCTGAAAGTCTGCCACCCAAGGAGTAGAGAGGAGGTAGGAGAAACAAAGGACCCAAACAGACCCACTTTGTGGAGGAGGTACAGGTCTTCCAATTTGAGTGAGAGGGATCCTCAGAGGATGCTGGGAAAAGGATCTTCTCCTTCAGAGATGGGGGACCTCCTCCCAAGGAAAAATGGGTCCCAAGAGATTCCAATCCAGACTGGGTGGATGTGGGGATTGAGCTGTCACCGCCCATCATCCTATCCCAGAACCAACAAAACCAAACCCCCCTGGTTCACACCCATCCTGGTGACTGCCTCCCAAAAGGCAGGGGCGGCCCAGAACCGGAACCAGGGGAACCTAAAACCGAATCAACAGACTGGGTAGATGTGGGGATTGAGCTGTCGCCGCCCATCATTCTATCCCAGCACCAACAATACCAAAATCCCATGGGTCAAACCTATCCTGATGGCTGCCTCCAAAAAGGGGGGGCAGCCCAGAACCCGAAACCATTTCCAGTTGCCAACTTTTTCTTTCAGATTCCCCAGGCTCTTCACAGAATTCTGCCCAAATCTCTTCTCTCGCCATGTCCAAAACCAGAAAATTAGCCCACCAGTTGTCCAAAAATGTGCATTATCTGTGCCCCCTTGAGGAGAAGGAGGGAAGATATTATGCCCCGGTACAAGTACAGGGGCAGGGTACAATTTCGGCACTGGTGGACACTGGATCCCAAGCTACCCTTCTGTCCAAAATGGCCTTTGATGAACTAAATGCAGGAAGGGGGGAGAATTACCGTATTCCTCTCACCTCTCTTCCTGGACAACTGCAGAACTTTGACGGGAAGGAAATTCCTGTCGAGGGGACTGCAGATTTGGACATCAAAATTGGGCGACACAAGGTGAAACACCCGGTCATAGTAGTGACTCCAGAGGGCACCCCTTGTTTACTAGGGAATGACCTCCTGAGAAGGTTGTCACCCCTAATAGATTGCGTAAACAAGGTTCTCTGGACCCAGACTAGCCGACCAATAAAATTAAAACACAGTGTCAACCATGTTAGTTTAAACGGCATGTGCCACATGGTTGAACAAAAATCTGACCAAGTAGAATTTCACTTCCAGAACAACCAAATTCCAGACGTGACAGTAATAGCAGTAGGACAACAGACTGGTGATGGGGGGTCCTCTCTATTTCTGAAAATCAACCTTCCTTCCAGTTTAAGGTGGTATTCCACACTGGAAGGAAATACTCTGAAATTCTTTACCAATCCACAATCAGACACTCCCACTCCTATTGTCCAGAAAGATGTGAAATCAGCTCAGAGCCTGGCTGATATTCAGCAAATTGGAGAGCAGTTGTTCATCCCTGTTCAGTTAAATGATGGGAAGGACTCTGTTCTCGCTCGAGTGTGTGTGAACAACGGTAAGAGCTTCATCAGCTAAGCCATGTTCCGGCAACTACCAAATGATCCAGCCATTCCCACATTCAAACTGATAGACAAATGGGAAATGGATCTGGAAACACCCAATTCCAAACATCTCCTTCCAAGCAGGTGTATGCTCAAAATCTCCATTGGCAACAAGAGCATAGTCCATAATTGTTGGGTCGTGCGAGACGTCACTGCCGCCTTTTACTTAGGCAGTGACATTCTCAATCGCTTCGCCATTAGTTTGGACCTAATAAACTTCAAAGCTTGGTCCCGATTAGCGGATAATCCCGTGGGCTTTGATGATCCAGGAAAAAGCATTTAGGTCAGCTCAATTGCTACCTTATGTAGTTGAAATTCAGATTAAAGAGGAAGTCACCATCCCAGAAAGGACCCGACAATTCTCCCTGGAAGTGAAAGTTAAAAGAGGACAAAAATTGAAAAACCCTGATGCTTATATTCATCTAAATGCTTCTCTCCAACAGCAAAGTTGGGGTAAACCCAACACCATTAGTCAACATAGAACATGACACCATTCCAATAGAGGTGGATAACAGCGACTTAAAGAGTATTACTCTAGCCGCAGGCACCATTATTGGAATGGCGGTTGATGACCGACATTTCTCCATTGATTTAGGAAATGAACTGTTAGGACCAATCCCCAAGGACTGTTTTGACAGTGACAGTGAGGACAATACAACACCAGACAGGATTTTCACCCGGCATGGGGGGAACTTCCTGGTGTACACTTCTTGCCCTTATGGTAAGGAAGATGTGACTTGTGACTTCAGAGGGGATGAGGTGATTTTCCAGGTCCATGAGGGCTGCCTTTCCCACCTGAAGCCTCCGGTCCAAATCAGCACTCTGACCAGGGACTTCTCCACCCAGCTGGAGGAGGCCGCTGAGATAGCAAAACCAGAAGTCTTTCCAGGCTTCAGGCAGATGGTGGAAGAGAGAGTCAACCTAGCTGATGCCTGTGTGACTCTGGAACAGAAGCAAAAGTTGAAACAAGTTTTCTTGGATTTCCAAGATCTCTTTGCGGAAGACTCATATGACTGTGGTCGCACCGACATACACACAACAACAATTCCCACGGACCCTGGAATGACTCCAATGTTTGTGAAGCAATATCGTTTGCCTCTCACATCCATGGAGTCTCTTACTGAAATAATTAAGAACCTTGAGTCCCGGGGAATAATACGTCCAGTACACAGCACCTTCAATAATCCGGTGCTGGGAATATTGAAGCCAAATGGCCAGTGGAGACTCTGTGCCGACCTTAGGGAGCTCAACAAACGGGTCCATACTTCCCGATGGCCTCTGCCCTACATTGACCAAGGGCTGGCCCAGATTCAGGGGTCACAGGTATTCACAGCAATAGACCTGACCAATGGATACTGGACCGTGCCTGTCAGTAGGGAGGACCAATACAAACTGGCTTTTACCTTTGGGGGCCAGCAGTACACATGGACCCGGACTCCCTTCGGATACCTCAACTCCGCCAATTAATTCAACATTTTCCTACATAAGGCCATGCCCGACCTGGGTGCGAGGGGTAACCTGGCTTATGTAGATAATCTCCTCATCAAAAGTTCATCTGTGGAGGAACACATAGCGGAGATCCGTTATGTTCTGACACAGTTGAGGGCCGCCGGAGCAAAACTTTCCTTTCAGAAAGCACAGTGGTGTAGAACTCGTGTTAATTTCTTGGGGCATGAGATTACTCCTCAGGGTCTCTGTCCCCAAGAAAAGAAAGTGGAAGCATTCCAGAAAATGAAGGATCCCACAACTCTGCGGGAACTAAGGAGCCTCCTGGGAGTGACTAATTACAGCAGAAAGTTCATTGAGGGCTATGCAGAGATCACTAGACCCCTGATTCATCTCCTGAAGGGGGGGGGGTCAAGTGGGAATGGGGTCCAGAACAATCCGAGGCAGTAAGACAACTCAAGAGAAGCCTCTCACAAGCGCCTTGCCTAGCTTACCCTGTCAGAAACAAGGAGTTCTTCCTGGAGACAGGGTTCTCTAATACGTGCTTGACGGCAGTATTATACCAAAAGCATGACAAGGCCAATAAAGTAATCTCCTATGCGAGCAAAACTTTATCCTCTGTGGAGGAAAAATTCAACGATTGTGAGAAGGCACTCCTGGCAACGGTGTGGGCATTGAAGAATTACCGCCCGTTTATCCAGGGGGAACACATCATAGTGGAGACTCCACACCAGCCTCTGCAATACCTCCAAAGTGACAGAATCCAGGCCGGAAATGTGAGTAATTCCCAAATTACTTCCTGGATTCTGTCAATGCAAGGCTTTCCTGTGGAGGTCAGATATGGCCAAAACAAGAAGAGTCCCCTCGCGCAAGGTCTGGCTGACTTGCATGATTGTGCCAGAGAAAACTGTCTCAAGGACGAAAGTCTAAAAATCAAGAACAACATGGAAGCATACCCTAATTCCCAACACAAAGTCTTTGAAGAAGACAAGTGTGAGGGAATGCCCACTGTCTATGTGGATGGATGCTCGTACCATGTTGACAACAACGGGGAGAAAGAACTGGTGGCCGGCATAGGGAATGCATGGGTGAAGGAGTTTCCAGAACCCTCCGTTGGATACAAAATTAGTCCCCAAAGTAGTCAGGTGGCAGAGTTGATGGCCGTGCATCAGGCCATCCTCACTGCTGTCCAACATCAACTCCACGAACTGGTCATAATCACAGATTCGGATTATGTATGGAACGGGTTCGTGGAGAACCTGGTTAATTGGAAAACCAGAGGCATGTTATGTGCTAATAACAAACCCTTGAAACATGGGAAGTTAATTCAAAACATTGATGATCTGGTCATCTCGAATGGGATGACCATCTACTGGAAAAAGATCAAGGGTCATTCCAAAGTAGAGTGACCAGACAAAACTGGAAATGACTTAGCTGATCAGCTGGCCAAAACCGGGGCCATCCAAGGGGAGCTAATAGAAATAGAGTCCCTGTTGGGGGAAATCCAGGTCACTGCTATCACTAGGTCCCAGACAAATGCTCACAATGATCTTTCAACTGCCCAACGGAGTAAGGAGACCCTTGATGCTGATTTAATTACAGCTCAGAAGGGGGATCCAATCATTGGTAAGTTTTACCAACACCTTGAGGACCCTGAAAACTTTCCCCTGACGGATACCGATTACATTGGGAAAGAGGACCTAAGAGTGTTGATGAAATGTCCAAAAATGTTCTGAATCCAAGACGGTTTGTTGGTAAGGAAATCCCAAGCGGGCCATGATCAGTGGGTGGTTCCTACCTCATTTCGAAGTCTGATGTTAAGTCACGCCCATGATGCAGCCACCGCCGGTCATAGGGGGTTTCATACAACACTTGAAATCGTAAGAGAGGTTGCATACTGGCCACACATGAGGCAGGACCTCTGCCGATACTTGAAGGGGTGTCTTGTGTGTGCACAATTTCATCCAGCATCCCTCACACACCGTGCACCTCTCCAAAAGAGGGGGATGACACTGCCATGGTTAGATTTGCAAAACGACTTTGTAGGCCCTGTAATTCGCTCATCTAGAGGAAACAAGTACATGTTGACCGTTACATGCTTGTTTACCAAATGGGTGGAATGTCTCCCGGCCCCAAACTGCAAGGCAGAAACAGCAGCTGCCCTGATGATTAACCACATCTTTTCCCGTTTTGGTCTACCTCAAAGAATTGAATCAGACAGGGGTAGCAACTTCACCAGTGAAGTAATGACAAAGATGTGTGAGATACTGGGGGTCAAAAGGAAGCTACAAATTGCTTACAGGCCAGCTTCTTCTGGAGCAGTGGAGAGATACAACCGAACCATTGTGAGCATATTAAAAAAGTGTGTGGCAGGTTCTGGGCCAAGTTGGGATATCCGACTACCTCTGGTCATAATGGCCATCAGATCTACCCCTTCATCTGCAACTAAAATGTCACCATTTGAGTTGATGACTGGACGCAAGATGGTGCTTCCTCAGCATTTGCTCTACAGGACCCAAGAGCAGACACTGATAAATGCCTCCACAACTCATGAGTATGTGGAGAATTTAAGGAAACACCTCCAACATGCTTTTGCCTATGCTCAGCGGAATCTAAAAAGATCAGCTGAGAGTATGAAAACGCACTATGATTTGAAAACCACCAGGAAGGAATATGATGTGGGAGACCGGGTCTATCTATACAATTTCCAAAGGAACCAGGCCAAACAACGAAAGGTTTTGCCTACATGGAAGGGACCCTTTGCAATTATAGACACGATCTCCCCTGTTGCCTACAAAATCCGCATCCCCAAAGGTAATTTGGTGGAAGGGGAAGATAAGTGGGTCCATATTAATCAGCTGAAGTGTTGCCATCCCAGGCACACTCTGCAACAACTGGAGAAATCCACTGGAATCCCAGAGGGGGCCGCTCCAGAGTAATTCAGTTCCAACCCTAAAATATTCCACATATAGCATATACAATTCTGTGATTCTTGAATATATATGTTCTTGTCTCCTAATTAAAAAAAAAAATAAATGTATATGTTCATATCTTCTGATTTATAAAATGTATATGTTCGCCACACCATTAATAGTGGTGGAAAAATGTCTAGGAATGTGTATTGCCGCTTTGCTTTATCATCCTAGGAGAGATGAAACCATGGAGACTGACCAAGGAGAACGACCCAGGGACCGGGAGCAAAGATCCGAGGGGCCCAGGGTACCGCCCAATATTCCCATCAGGACCGGCGAGGAGAACCGATCGATCCAACCGGATGGAGGAAAAGATGCAGAACTGTGCCATCTACAGAATTGGGAGAAGATGATGCGGACATACCAGCGTGTGGATCAAAACATTCTTTGCACCCGACTCCCCCTCGACTCAAATTCAAAGTGCAGTCGGGCGGGGGGGTTTGTCAAGGGTTTTGACCCATGTTGAATTATTAGACCGGGTAGATGTGGGGATGAGCTATCGCCGCCCATCATTCCATCCAAGAACCAGGAAAACCGCGCGGTTGTGCGCACACCAAAATGGTTGTCTAACCTGACACCCACCAGTGCCAGCATGATGGACTGGAAGCCCCAGGGGTGAAAGGTGGTGTCAAAGGAAAAATAACAGTGTTGTTAGACCAAAAGCGCCTTAAAATCACCTTTGTTTTCCTGAATGCAAGCGCAAAGTGCCTATTTCGAACATTGCACGATATTCAAAAATCTTACTGAACACCAGCAGACATCTGGCAGAATGAAGTGTTGTGTGCATCCAAATCTGGGAAGATGAAGAGCCGAAAACAATGTTTATAACAAAACTGGCTGAGCTGTGGATGTCAGCAGCTTAATTAAAATTGGATTTAAAACCACTAAAATCGAAATGTTTAAATTAAATGAGTGACCTACTTTTGAGTGTCACATAGTTGCAACTGTTAAATGTCATGGTTTTGAACTTAGAATCAGCATTCTAGCTGCATGTGTAAAAATTGTAAGTTTGATTTAAACTGGGAACTAACGTGACATTTAGCTGAATTTTGCCTGACAACTACCCCCGACAGGAGAAACCAGCTCAGCCACTGTTCCCAGGCCTGGCTCCATCCTGCTGCCCCTGCCAAAAGGAGATGACACCTCTCTGATTGAATTAGGGGAGTGGCACCTGGGGACTACAGGAAACTAAACAAAGTCCTGTCCTGGACTCAGGCAAATGTTATATTGTGGGGGCCGTAAAATGGCTTCCTTTTGGAAGGAAATGGGAGGGGCAGTGCCTCTGCTAGCAAGCTGAGCTTGGGGGAAGTGGATAAACCAGTTATTACACTTTGTGATGTGGGAAGCCACACCCCTTTTTGACCAGGGCATAATTTTAAAAAGATAGATAACTCATAGTGGGGACTGGTCAAAATTATATAAATAATATCATTATTCTTGGGATTTTTCCGTGCACATTTTAAGAGGTGTTAGGACCCTGTGGTGTATTCTGGGGGGTTGCTAGCGGAAAATAGGGTCTTACTCCAAATGTCTGTATGTTAAAAATCTGACACTTCATCAATTAATGTCCATACTCCTTGCGCACATTTGTGTAATTTTTGGTAAATGTCCGATATTGGTAAACCGACCAAAAAGCGCAAAATGTTGTCATTTCTGAATCCCAGCTCGCAGGAACATGGGGCTTGAACAGAGACCTGTCTTAATTCATCTGTAATATGTACATGTAATGTCAACCACTTGTGTATCTGATAAATATGTATTTGAATCAAATATAGATTTGTGGGCAAATTGACCAGGGGAGGATCCTCTGACCCATAAACAGACCTCATCATGATGACAATACATTTCCTTCTCCCAATCATGGGAGAGGGGAGAATTGGGCCAATGACAAGTAGAGAGGGGCAGGCTCAGTTATGCCACGCACACACCCACTTTCTAAACACATAAAAGCAGACAGTGCAGGACAGGTAGGGACATTTACTTTCCACTTTCTTGCGGGACACTTTGCCGGGAGACTTCAGACTTCACATCCAGAGATCCAGACTTCAAATCCATCAATCTCCAGAACCTGTAGCAGAAAGTAACTCCAGAATTTGTAGCAGAGAGGCCTGAATCCACAAGCTGAATCCTCTTCAGCAGGCCTCAAAACCAACCAAACTATTCAACAGCAGGGCGAGCTGTTTGAATTTTTTGCCAAGAACTTTTGCGAGAACCTGTAGCAGTATCCAGAAAGCAGTGCTGTATCCGGAACCAGAGAGAACTACAAACCAGACCGTTGTGAGCAAACCGGTGCTTGACAGACCCAGAGAGCAGAGCTGACCCAGATAGCCGGGACTTCAGAACCACCCGCCGGAAGTCCCGTCCAAACTGACCAGACCTTGACGGCTTATTTCAAAAATATAGTGTGAGTACTCACTGTGCCAAAACCAATCTCTTAGTTTAAAATAATCTA
This sequence comes from Ambystoma mexicanum, assembly GCF_040938575.1. Taxonomy (NCBI): domain Eukaryota; kingdom Metazoa; phylum Chordata; class Amphibia; order Caudata; family Ambystomatidae; genus Ambystoma; species Ambystoma mexicanum. The sequence continues at coordinate 482,851,810 of NC_090929.1, forward strand.
ATTAAAACTATTTTAACCTATTTAGAACTACCTCATAGGAATCGTGTGTGTCATTCTGTCCTTTTTAAAGCTGAAAGCTGTCATCTGTCATTCTGAACTTTTAAATTTCAAATCCGAAAAACGACCTTCACGAAATCGTCCGTATCTCCAGAACCGTTTGTGCTAGGAGCGAGATTTAACTTTCATCTTAAAGTTAATATTCTAGGCTTTCCAACGAACTTAGAACCGACTTCCTACTCCTTATGGTGCCTCTGTAATTACGCTCGACACGCGTGACTAATTTGCCACGATTTTACATTTGCCATAATTTCAGCCACGTGTAAAAATCAGCAGCTCCTTGCTTTCCTTTGCTAAAATTCGTTTTAACCTGCTAGTTACTCATAGAGCATTGCTAAAGTGAGCCTGAACTAATACCAACTAGCTATCACTAACCCTGAACCTCTACAGGCAATTAAAATCAATTTTAGCATCATTTCACTTCATTGCCACCACATCCAAAGCATTTTGGGCCTGTGTTTTAAAATCATACCTGTTTTTCTCTAAGCTTGCTAGGGGGGAACTGTGTTTCGTATTGCATTTTGTTGGGATTCTTGACGACTGTGTGCTCTCCTTCCATTTCTTACATTGCATAGGAGGGGGGTGAATTGCCATGCTAAATCATATCAAGTTATTTCTGTACTGCATTTTATTCATCAATGCATTGTCCTTGAAGCCATAAAAGCATTCTCAGCTACTTCATCCTCTCTATATCACTTCTAAGCCATCAAAAAGAGTGTACCACTGTAACATTATCCATTGCTGATTACTGCTCATATTCACAAGTGTACAATCCATTATCAATTTATTCATAGAAGTGTGATAGATATATATATATATTGTTTCATTTTTCAAATAAACCTTTTAAATTTGCAAAACAAGCCTACTTCTTGGCTCAGTGGGGTCAAGGGGGATTCTAAGAGAGGGGTGTTATACAAGGGTTCATCATCCAGATTATAACTTGCCATAAAATACATAAATAAGGGCTTCCCTTGGGCATCCCAGACAAGGCACTGACTTAGTGGGATTGCTTGATTGGAGTCATTTACAAATGTTGGAAATGACAGGGTTCATGGCAATGGTCTGGCAAGGAAATTACAAAAGGTGATGTCACAGGATAATCCCTACTGCATGCAGATCCATTTTGTGCACGTCCCCATGGTCTTACCCCACACACTTGAAATGTCATTTAATATCACAGACTTAAAGGAGCTCACCTTTTAATCTCAAAACATACCAGGAGTTACCTATGTTGTGGGTGCTGTTTGTGGCAATTGAAAGACCCCTTAAATCCAACCCACCACCTCCATATCTCCTCCAGCTCCACAGGGCCCTGCTTCAGGGCAGTGAATGGAAATGGAGAGGGAATACGGACTGGATAGCGAGGGAGAAAACGAGCAGGTGACATGAAGACTGATGGGACAGGAGAGTGGAGAGTGGAGGAGGGCAGACGCGTGACAGATTGAGAGTGAGAGAAGGCAGGAGATGAGGTGATTGAAGGGAGCCAGGCCAGGGTAAAAGGTTGACTGGGTACAGGAAAGGAACAAGGACAGGAGAATGGGTCAATAGTTAATGAGGCAAAACAATAAGGGGAAATGCAGGGTAAAGAGGAAAACAACAGAGCAGAGGGTTCAGGTATGTAAGGAGAATAGGAAATAACAGAGGTCTAAAGAGTCAGAGAGAAATGTAGAGTGAGGGAGCACATGAGAAAGGGAGAGAATGGAGGCAAGTGAGTGAGGAATGGGTAGTGGAGGGGCAGCAATGTAGGCAAATGGTGTGTGACGTGGGTAAATGAAGGAGGGAAAATGGAGGGAAGGAAGGCAGGTGAGTATGCGAATAGCAGCAAAATGAGGAAGGGAGCAGGATCTTAATAAAAAAAGAAACTTTGGCAGAAATGGAGAAAGAGAAAGGCAGGAGGATTAAGGGAACAAGGATAGAACAGGAGACGACAGTGTTAAAAAAGAGCAGGAAAGAGTCGGATAGTAGAGAAGATATTGTTAGTAAGGAAAAAAAAGAGGGGGCCAAAAAAGTGCTGTATTGGAGAAAAGGGAAGCAGGAGGGAAAGGAGTGCAAGGAGAGCATATTTATGATGCTATGTGGGCAGGTGCTTGCTCTAGCTACCCACCTTTACTCAATCACAGCTGCAATAGATAAATGAACAGGGAAACAGTAAAAATGCAGTCACTTAGATAAGGTTGAGTTGAAATGGGCCAAAAAGATACACATGGTTGACGAAAATGCCTTTTGTGTGAATTATATTTGTTCACCTTGTACCAAGATGGCAGCTAAACAAGCCCAGATGAAACTCAAGGACGGGGAACAGGGCTTGGTATGTCTTTAGCGAGGCAAACCACTGTCCCAATTTTATGGGTTGTGTCTCGCATACAGTCAGCTCGGAACAGGAATAAGCCCTGATTGTTCTCCTCTGAAGCAGAATCATCCGTCCAAAGTCTTCTCAACTCACCTTTTTCCTGTGATAGTTAAAAGCTTAAGGAAGCACAGCGTCTTTCCCACTGCTCCCCCAAGTTCAACTTTGTGTCAACCTCATTTCAATAAACCGATTAGAGTTTGATGACCCAGACACAGTGGAGCCTGGGTAGGATGATTGGGGGGTGATAATAAATGGGAGGGGAGTATAACGCAGCATGCTGTGTAAAATAATTACCTAATATTGAATTCTCTTTCACTGTGAATAACTTTTTAAAAACCAAATTATATTGTTTTCAGGTCCACATTCTTTTGCAGTATGCTACTGCAATTGTGTATTCAGGTTGGTGAATATAAAGTTATACAAGTTTTGCTTGACCTATTCCTAGAACAATGTATATAATGTTAGGTTGGTTTCTTTTGTGATTTGTGTACTTTTCAAGGCATTTATTGAAATATTACTTATTTAGTTATTTGAAAGCTAACCTTAAAAAATATCTGTGATCTGTTACTGGGAAGATATTTAGTCAGGTGCTTAAATCACAGCCTGTGGTCCAGATACTGAGTTCACACTTTAACAAAATGTGTGATCCTGGGCAAATCATTTTATCTCACATGCCTGATCAGCTGACATTGGGTGTCACTAGAAGTGATTTAGTTTGCAATTTTTCCTATGAAGAAAATCCCTCATGTTTACTAAACTATTGAGTTGTTGCATATTAATAATGGCTCTACGTGATCCGACCGCGGCTGATTTGGCCCCGGCCGAAATGTTTGAATGTGAAATGTATGAACCACAAAAGGTTTGTACATTTTCCATGCGAACCCACGTCCATAATCCCTACATACCCACACCCCCACGCCCACCCACACCCACGACACCCCCGGCACACCCACGACACCCTCCCACACACTCCCACCCACACCCCCAACATACCCACACCCCACTTACCTGTCATTGCGTCGTGCTGTGTACCTGCAGCGCCAGTTCTCTTTCGCTTCTGGGAGCTGCATGGGTTTCCCCCAGGGGTTTCTCCGCAATCCCCTCTCAGTATACTGTAAAGTACCGAAAAGTATTGTAAGTGATTTCAATCTGGCACACACCCAAGTCTCGCCCAGCATGTAGTGCGCAGCTGAAACCCTTATTGATTTTTATCTATAAATTCAATATTCTGAACGATATACCACTCATATCACACCCTTCTCCTGAGATCCCCCCACCCCCCGGTCACACTGAACCAGGAATCAGGCTAGTTTGCAAAGGTAAATATTTGTTTATGCATTTAAATTTTAATCACAATATATTTTAATAGGCAAACAACAATCACCAATGGGGTGACAGAACACAGAATAATATATTTAATACACTATGAATCAAGGAATGAGCACAAAATCAAATGCAGCACAGAAAATAATACTTTTGCTTTGGTTTGGGTAGATGGTACTATGGTTAAAGGTTCCCCCTGCAACACCCCTCAATCCCCAATAGGCAATTAAATAGATGTGAGGAGAGAGCAGGTATTCAGGAATAGCATAAATCAAACAGAATATCAGTCCCACCTTCCCCCTTCAAACACAAGAGAAAAATGGAATTGACTTTTCAGCTGTCAGATGGCTTTTAAATAATCTTTAGAATTGACTGAGCAAAAACACCAAATGTGGTCAAAAATATTCAAATTGTTATAAATTCCGATGGGAGCCACTTTGAACAGTTGAACACAGTCACAGACAATGATTTAGTCCAAAGAAAGCATTTGAAATCTCAAAGTCCAAGTAAGGAACAATTTAAAGCTATTTCACATGTGTAAAACCTTCAAATTCTTAAAATCACGGAAAACTTTTCCTTGTGCGATTTTCGCTATAACGGGAGAATCGCACTGTTTTGAAATTTCATTTCTATCATGAAAACTGAGGGAGTTATAGAGGTTTCAGTAAAGGTCATTTTTGTAATATAGGCACGATAATGGAAAACAGAAATGCACTTTGAAAAGACAGATGGGTTGATTATAATAGATTATGACTATGAAAAAGAGAATGCCACAGAAGGATCTTACAGTCACATGATCAGCATAACCCACCCGCTGTGGATACTGTACTTCTTCAGATGAGAAAAGAGATCAGCGCAAAACTAGTTCTAGCAAGACGATGGTTCTGAATTAGAGATGGGATAGGTTTAAAATAGGGATCAGACTATACAAATATATTGGGTCACATTTCTTCCAATTAATACCTACAGAATAATGTATTAATTGGACCGTCAGTTCTGGTCATGGATTGGGCAGGTCCACCGGCAAACAGGCACCTCTGGAGGGATTTGGGTCAGCGGCGCGGTTCTGGTCAAGTTGGGACTGCACCTCAGACAGGGTTTGGAAAGCCCCTTCTGGTGACTGGACGCGGTGGATAGCCAGATACAAGTTTTCAGTGGGCAAGCCTAGTGGTAGCCAGCCAAGCTGAATTAAAATTAAATCCCTTCAGGTTTGGGATTTCTGCAATTGGGTCAGGCTAGCAATAATTTTGCAATGCTAGAGTCTGGATTCTGCAATGAAGTCGGGATCTCTCAAAGAATTCTGGAGTCAGCTACAAAATGAAAAGTTCTGGAATAATGTGCTGCGCGGACATCTGGATGGGTTCTGGAAATAGGGTGTTCTGGAAGCATTCTGTGGAGTAGAGTTTAGTCCTGAGTAGAATTGAGTTCTTCCTATATTTATTGATTATAAATGTTATGGCATGGGCAGAACTTCAGAACACACCTCCCTATCTGTGAGTGGCTACAGTGTGCTTCATATTGGTTGGCAGCTTAAACAGAGCTATCATCTTATGACAGGATTTGGGAACTCCCCCCTTGATTTTTACTCAAAACATACTTTTGCGCAAATGTACATTTGTTCCATTATGCACCCTCACAAGATTAGACACATATTTTTCACATTTTATTATCTACATTGAGTATCTACATTTACATCCAATTTCCATCTTTGTGAGAGCTGTATTGGTCATTTAATGGATTTTCATCAATTTTACCCCGAACACTTTGGATTCATTATTTCTAATTCGATACACATCTGGGCGCTGACCAGTGGATCGTGTACATACAGTTTTAAGCTTGCAACATTCATATTTTGGCCACAATCAGTGTTTTAGTGTATCCTTATGTAGTAAAAACTCCTACCACCTCTTCAACTGTCTAGCATGAGTTCAGACTTATAAGTGTGTACTTTTCATGTGTCTACTTATTTTGGCTGTCATGTTAAACGTCATAAAGTTCTTAAGTAAAAACAAGTCATTTCCATTCAAAATCCACTCCGGGTTTTCTTTTCTCTTGCTTCCCAAAGTGAGCAGATGGCCAGTCCTTTGAAGTTCACTGACAACCTCCCCCACTTCCTGATCCTCCTGGCATAGGCCAATTCTCATCATGTCCTTTGTTCTTTGATTAGTCAGCAGATAAATGTCTAATGCAAATCCTTTGAGTGGCTTGCTGGGATTATGCGTGATCCGTTAACAGCCATTAGTCTTCCTGTTCTCAAGGAAGTGTCAACAGGAGATGTCATTTTTCCGAGGGCAATGTCCTGTCAGATCAGAGTTCACATGTGGATTGGCTTCAGACTGGGCTCTGTGACATTAAAATCTTTTTAGTTCACATATAACACATAAGTAAAGAGTATAAAGAATGTAACCATTTTAAAAGAGATACCCCTTCACCAACATACTTGAAATAGTAGATTTTGCAACTTTTAAGGACAAAGAATACATTTTAGATAAGTTTTACAGCCAATTTCTGTTGGCAGCTATCAGGCTGTGATGCCTGGATCCCTCTGACTTCCTTGAGGATCCATTATTCCAGCACACTCTCCCTTCAATAATTCACTGGGAAAAATAACTGAATTTAGCGCCAAAACAGCACTTTGAAGGTTGCCCTTGATTAGGAATCTGTATTTAGGGGTATTTTCGGATTTTAGCCTTTATGTGGGCTTGTTTCCAGTGACAGATGACAGATGACAGCAGTGATCCCTGATTTTACACCACTTTGCCGGTGTATTTGGCAGGCGTGCAGCCTCATTCATAGGTTGTGAACTCTGCACAATTTTGCAAAGTTAGTGAGCACAGGGGTTATTGCCTCCATTCTTGGCAATTTCCTTTCCCCATTGGCAAAGGGGTGCAGGGTGGCGCAGTGGCATGGATAAAAATACTCCACAGTATAGTGAGCGGGGTGTTGCGGGGGACACCCCCGCAGTCTATTTTTTTATACTTACCTACCATGCTACCACCAAAGGTTCAAACTTTTGGTGTTCGAACCTTTGGTGGTAGCATTTTTCGGTCTTTTTGTACGGTCAGACCTTTTGTTTTCGGTCCGATCATATAATACCTTAATAATAGTAAACATTATTCTCTTGGCTTACACTTGAAAACTTTTTTAATGTCTTTACCAATGGTATCCTAGAGTACTGAAGACTGATTCCACTGCTTTTAATGTTATTTACTGTGATGGCACTTCTGATCATGTCAATCCATATTGTGAAAATTAGGGATTTGTATATCTTGCTGGACAGGTCTGGAAGAAATTAAACGGTACCCAGTGATTTCATTGCTGAAAAAAACATTGAGGGGCACTCAATATTGTTTTAACCCACTATCGAACACTTTCCCCAAATATTCTAGGCCTGGGGTTTCTTTACATAATTGCCCCAGTCCTAAAATATGTTAGGAAGGGTCTTTGGTGGGTTAAGAAAATATATAGTACCCCTCAATGTTTGTTCCCTGCGATGAAATCACATATAGCCATTAGAAAATATCAGTGCCTTGTGTGCCTAGCAGTCCCACAGTGTTATGATTTTAATCTGTGTATGTGTTCAAGAGCTTCAGGCAGGGAAAGTAGGAGGGGACAATCAGCTGCCCCTATGTTGGCTACTGCACAGCAACATATTTCTTACTTTCATGGCATGAATATGAACTTTGCCGTGTGTGCATGTTACAGGCTTCCCTTTGCTGGCTGCTGTCACCTTAAGTCAAGACTTTAAATGTGCGCTTTGCAGCAGGTTACATACAGACTGGCTTTGATGGCACACAGCATCCAGCAATGTTATCAACTCTTTTGCGCTGGTTTCATCTGCGTTAGCACCTTGCTGAGAGAGCAATTACAAACTTTTTTAGTTTCAGTTTAGTGTTTCAGTTCCGCTCTGGCTGGCTGCCCCTTGAGTCCAAAGAACATTCTTATTTAAGGAACACAACGGTGCTACACATGGTGTCCACCCCCTCCCCACACTTGTAAGCAAGTGAGGGCCCATTCATATTGAAATGGGCCCCATAAGCTCTAACATATATTTAGCCAGGCCCTGTGAGCGAGCACTCAAGCTGCTCTTTGTTATTCCAATGTACCTAATTGCCACCAAGCAGGGATGAGGGCCTGTCTGTTGTGGCTGGTGTGAAGTGGTTTGGAAGGTGTCACAAGGACATAGCAGGTCCCGCTCGCTCTTTGTCTGTCACATAAGTGCTAAATCCGCCTCTGCTCCCAGCTCCCCTGACCCCTGTATTGTGTATCCAGCAGCGCTGGCCTGAAAGGACCCACTTTGGGTTAAAATGTGTTGTTTTAAACAAAACCAACTCACGCTATGTGCAGCTGCTCCTGTAGTTCAAACCCGCAGTTTCACATGTTCTTTGGTACCTTCTGACCTTCCTTCTGCCCACCCCCCACCTTACCGATCCCCCCAAGAGTATGGAGAAAGACACTGATACATGGGAAGAAAAACATTAACAATGTACTAAAATGCACAACATTTTATGTATAACCCCTACCCCCCACCCAAAAGGAAAGACAATCAGCTCTGGCATGGGTTAGAGACTGCACTGCCCTGATGGTTCTACCTGGCCGTAAAATTGTAGCAGTTTAAAATGGTGTGAGCACCTGGGCACATAGTACCAGTGACTGGCAAGTCCCTATTTCATACCTATACACTAGACACAACTGTTGGCTTTGTCCATGTTTGTTTTAAACAGAACTTTAGTGCAAGGAACAGATATGAGTCAAGTGGCTGAAGGCATAATTGGTAAAGCCATTTATATTACACCAGTAGCACATTCATAGTTGCAATTAAGGCATTAAATCTCACACTTCTTAGACATAACACTTGCAGGTTTAATGTTACTGTTTGATAGAACTGGGTCAAAGATCCCTTGAGGATTTGTTTTTTATATGGAGTTGCAGGTAGTTGGTGGGAATGGCCATAGGAATTTACATGACTAGGGACAGTCAATGGGTGTGTAAAAAAATATTCGCTTACGCTGTGTGTCCTTCCTCACCTGTCAGCTCCATCCTAGCTGTGCCCCAATACAATATTGTCCGTTTATAGTTGGCGCTTTGGCACCAAGTAATAGCTAAAACTAAAAATGGCCTAATGTTTAAGGGAGAGGGTGGGCAGGATAGAGAAATATGCAGGGGAGGGGGAATGAAGGTAGAGAAAGAAGGGAAGCAGGGTATGTGAGTCACAGAGGAGAGTGTGCAGAAATCCCACTTCTGTATTAAGGTAACTGCTCGCCCACTATTGCTAGACTACCATTCAGGCCACATCCCTGCCACGTTAGCACTGCTTGCCACTCGGGCGGTCATGCAGGACTCGCACTGCCTGTCTTGCCATCTCCCACCACTCCATCCAGGAATTCCATGGCTGCTTCGAGCTCAGTGAAGGCGCATTTCTTGGCATTGTGTGTTCTACTATACCGACACTCACACACTGCCCCATCTCTGCAAGAGTCCCTAGAATGCCAACCATTTTTTGGGGTTTGGCATTAATCACTGCGGTCAAGTCAGGGGCATTAGACCCCTCGATCCCACCTGTTCCAAGGACTTGACTCTGGGCCATTGCTCAGTAGCACCATGACGTCATTATGGGCCCTAAGAACCAGCCTTGCTGCCCCTCTCCCCCGCCCTCCACTCCCATGGGCAACTCCTCATGACACTCCTCATGGTACAGCCGCTTGACATGGGGCACATACCAGTCTGTTTCTCCCTTTTGGAATCTAGCAGCACCGGTGGGTTGGCACACTGCTGGTCCTAAGCGCTGGTCACGGGCACAGCTAGAACTCTCATGCCTGCTAGCTTGCCATCCAACAGCAGCATTGCGTCTGCTGTGGGACTCTAGATATCCGCCAGTTGTTCTACACTGGCCTTTGCTGACCCTTATCCTGCACTCCGGAGTCTCAGTCAAAACAGCCCTTTTCTGCCTGAATCTTGCGCTCAGTTTCCTGTCTGTGTTTGGCTCCAGGATTACCCCAGGCCCCTGCATCCCCTGTCCTTCTCCTGATGGAGCATGCCGGGTGGCAGGAAACAGCACAAATCAAATGTACATGTCATGAATGTTTTAAACAACAGCAGCATCAGCAGCACTTTAGTAACCTATTTTGCAGAGGCACAATCAAAATCTGGTCATGAGTCTCCTCGCGGCTCCCCTCGGTGACTAGGGACCTGGGCCGGAGTCACTAACGGCCAAGCAGCCAGCAGCAGGGCAGGCAGCTCAGAAAAACAACGGGCCGACGCCGCTCGTCGCCTGTCTCCTACTCCCCTTGCACTGACTGAAGTCTGCAGATTGCTGTCGACTAGTAGGCCAGGCGTGCTGCTGCAGTCACACTGGCGTCTCCAGTCCCAGCCTCTCAGGCAGCATGTGCTCAAGTGTGGTGGCACCGCACCCAGCCAGCTGCCAGACCCAATGTGCATGACTCGTTGGTGCGTCTCTGGAGCAGTAAGTGTCACTGATTGCCTGCTGGGCCTGGGCCCAGGGAGCTCACACATCCCTGCCAGGCGGCAGGCCAGCCCAGCCCAGCCCATCTTGTTGATGAAGTGTGAAATTGACAAGTTTCTAGAGTGTGCGGGGGCGGACCCCCACTACCCGTTCCCATGCTGTGTGTTGCACTTAACTTTTGTTTTGCATCTTCTCTCTCTGCTGCAGGCTGGCGCTGCAGCCAGCAAATCAATGGCACTCTCACACGTCCCACACAATCTATTCTCGTGACACCCCATGACCCAGGCAGACGCGAGGCCCACCCTGAGCATGAGGCCTAGGGCAGTTTGCCCCCACCCCACCCTCGTGACGGCTCTGACTATTGCTCCTACTCCAAATACTGAACATTTCAGATCCAGTAAAACTGACACAGGTGCTGCAGACTACCAATGACCCAGAGGAACATGTTTTCCAGGTAGTATACAGAACTGCCTTACCACGTACATCAACTGATATCCAGTGTTTTGCAGCCAAGCCATTCATCAGCCTCAACATTCCCTGTGAGAATTTTGTTGCTAGTAATATTTTTAATGTTTGGCTGTGTTGTCCCAAATGCTGGCATAGACATAATTCTGTGCATATCATACCAACACAAAACTGTTTGTATATGTAGATTTGATAAGATTCCAAGATGATAAATATAATTACCAGAGTATAAAAATTGAAATACAGAGACTAATGAATATACTTGTTTAAGAATATTTTAGCAAACTATGTGATGTGAAGGCAGGGTCAGAAAAATAATGGTCAGTCTGCTTTGATTCTGTTAGGGACAGAATAATAACTTTTTAAACACGGAAAATACAGGACATGAAATGTGAATTACGATTGGGCACAAAAGATGGGATTGTGGAAGCAGACTGTCCTATGAACGACCATTTTTAATACATTTTGAGGGTATCCATGTTTATTGGTACTGAGGTGTGGCAAGACCCATACAGCTTTGTGAGTAGAAGCGCTCCTACAGACAATACGGGGAATTGTGATTTATAGCACGTGACAAAATGGAGTGAGGATATGTAAATGGAAGATGAGACATGTGATCAGATCGAGGGATGAAGGGAAGGCGATGTTTCTCTCACCAGATTAGAGAACAATGGGCAAGTTTATGATAATGAAAGTCAATGTGGTATTATAAATTGTTCCCTGTTCGTTGGTCTACTTCCTAAGAACTAAAATATATCAGATGGGCTTGCTTTGCTTGCTTGGGGGTACATTTAGGAAGGTGGGGATACTCTGCCAGATTGTTTCCTTGCATTGCAATGAAAATAAACAGACTTTTTTTTTTCCTGTTTCAAAACCTAAACCACAGAGTGAAGTTTGCTTTCTTTGGGTGAAAGATTAGCTAATGATCGAATAATAGGCAGCAAATTATAATAGCGTTGTCTCTTATCGGTTCGTTGAGCGGTCTTGAGCTTCTGCGTAGATGGTGTGTCTGATCAGTGCTTGGGCAATTGGGCAAACAGGCATCAACCTTTGCCTTTCCAGGCTGCCCAGGAATTGCTGCATGGGAAATTGACATTTGTGCAAGAATTTGGGTTACATAACTCCCTCAGGCAAACAGGCTACTTGTGACTAACTTTTGTGAGTTATTGAGATGGAGGGAACACATAAGAAAAGGCTTTATTTGATGCTTCAGAAGCAGGCATCGGAGCAGTACTATCCCGACTCATTGAGAAAGGAAACACCCTGTATTTTTCATCAGCAGGCAGTACCAGAGTAAGAAATGAGGTGGGCTACTGTTGAGAAATGGTGCGATACCATTATGTGGGCATTGCACAGGCTGATAACCTATCGGAGAGAGTCTACCTTCAAAATATACACTAATCACAAGCCCCTCATATGGCTCATGAACACGAAGGGAGTAAAACCAAACATTTCATGTGATCCATAAGCATTGAGGCTTTGACTTCAACATTGAGCTGGGCCCCACAATAGCAATGCTGATGATCTGTTCAGGAAGTATTACTGACTGGAGCAAGACATCCATCCAGCGATGGACGTAATCCCCCTATCCTTATTTGATTACGACTATCGATGATTTCTGAGACGAGTGAGGCATTTTTAGCTGAACTCGTCTGCTCACTCATTTGATTCAGATTGCACTGTGCAGTCCTTCAGGCTCCCAGTGTAGGGAGAGCTTCTCCCAGTTGTGCATCCCTTTGCTTTACATTGCAGCACGATACACCTCAGGTAGAGTGCTGCATGGATACTTTGTGTCCAATTTTCTTTTTTGCAACTAGCCTCTTATTTACTGTTGGGATGAGCACGTACAAGATAATGCAAATGAACTGAAGCTTTTTCCATTCCATTTACTGAGAATGGCTGACAGTGTTACTAAGTGTTAATGACGACGATATTGTGAGGTATACTTGAATACAAGAAATCAGACGGTAGTTTTTAAAGTTGTTGCTTTGTTGATCTAAGGACTAATCTCCACTATATGGATGGATAAGGTCTGGCTCTGTATGTGTCACAGATCATCCACACCTGAAGCATAGAAGACGGACACCATGAGGCCATCTGGAGAAGTTGTGGAAAAGTCTTAATGGTATACCTATATAGAATAAGGAGAAAATTGTGAGATACAGATTGACTACCCCTCTCTAGAAGTCCTGTATGTAACACAGGTAAGGATGGAGGTTACCCTGTCTCGTTCATTAGCAGGGTTAACATCTTAGTGGGGAAGTTACTGAAGCTGAATGCAATTTCGCAAAACATAAATCTCTTTAATTATTTTTCATTAAAACACATTAAAAACATTACAAATATTTTCATCTAGTGACCATCAATCATACCATTCAATCAACATGCTCCTATGATAACAACGGGGTTCTGTAACTTGACATTTCTTCCAGCATAACAGTTAGTATGAATATGAGTACAGGACATAAGAAAAAGAATGTGGTTTTCCTTTATCGGTCGACATATGTTTCGGCCCTTGATGGTGTACCACTTATGTCAGCAGTGGTCAGAAAAATAGATGTTGGGCCATCTTCAGGACAAAGGTTACTTCTAGAAGATCAATCTTGTTCCCCATTTCACATAAATTGACAAATCTAAAAACATAAGTATACGTATATTAGTATAAAAAAGAGATTGTGCTCCCCAATAGAACTTATTTAAGGTGATGGCTAGTGTAGAGTTATCCTAGACGTTAACACGGCACCCACCTGTGGTCCATAAACTATGATTTGGACTTCTGAGCTTATTTGGACTCCTGGGTGTAGCAATAATTAAGCATCCAGTGTCCGGTTTCCTACATTAATAAGGAAAAGCGGAGTTGTGAGGCTGAGGTGTGAGCCAGTCTGACCACATCGTTTTGTCCGGAAGGTGCTATTTCTTCTACCTGACACCGCGGAGCGGTGAAGCGGAGTTGTGAGGCTGAGGTGTGAGCCAGTCTGCAGCAGTCCGCTGCAGACGCGGAGCCGCGCCCGAATGGAACCCGAGGTACGTCCCCCCGTTGGTATCCAGAACCCGAGGGCTGTCAAACCTACCCTAAAAGATCGACGCCCGGCGACGACAGCTAAGCCTGGACGTGGGCTAGATACGAGCCCGGGTAGAAGGAGGAGCAAGTCAGACTCGGCATACAGACTTCCCACGACCCCGTCAACTTTGGAGCCTCTAGCAACAACTCCAAACATCAAAACATTCAAACGGACCCCATATTGTTTGGGCGAAAATATCGCCGATACTTCTGACAGGAATGAAGACAACCTACCCGAGCCTCACGGCACACTGGACGCCACAGACAGCTCAGCGGACCCGCTGGAAACGGGGGTGGCGTTGCATGGGCAGGAACGGGCCGAGCCCAGGCCCTTGGACCCGGAGCACCCAGGGGAGGAGCAACGAGAGGAAGGCCGGGTCCAGGTGACTTTGGACCAGCGGATAGATGGACCTCCTTCAAGTCCGCGCAAACCGACCGTCAGCCGCCAAGGATCAGGATCAATCAGTGCTGACCCAATGGACGAAGGGAATGGTTGGGCTTGGCGGCGAGAATTGGGGAGGGGCTCTGGAGTGCCCGACACTAGCCTGCGTTTGTGTGAGGGGAAAGAGGCGAAAGAAGCGACACGGAATACAAACCCTGAAAAGGAACGAACAATGAACGCGAGGATACAGCAGTATCCTAAGAGACCAGGCATAAACCCAGAACCCCGGAGGAGCGCAGCCCCCAATTGCGCCATATTAACCGGAGGGTTATGGAAAGGAAAAGAGACAGCGGAAACACTAAAACTAAAAGAAATTACGGTAATAAGTGAACAAAGAGAACTTTCACCACATAGCTCGACATTTGGAGCCAAGTCGAATCCCAGGAGGGAAAAAGACAAAGTGGCCACTAAGAGCATTACCGAAAGGGACAAACATGACCAGACATCAAACCCACTTCAAATTGAGGTGATGCTCCACGAAACCAACGAGGAGGCAGAGACCAGCGACCTAGATGAGGAAAAGACCAGGCCAAAGATGTCTAGCCTGACAAAAGTCCCAGGAAACAAAGGGAAAGGATCGAACCCGGAGAGTGCGTCAGAGCTAGAAGCAGATGCCACAGATAGTGACGACCAAACGGAGAGAGAACTGGACGACTCCAATAAAGAAACGGACGGAGAACAATTGAAGGCAGGAGCGGGGGTCTCAAAGAAGAAGAGAAACAAAACCACTATTCCATCTATTGTGAGACCCCAAGGAGCAAAGAAGAGAGCAACCATGAGATCTAGAAAACACACGGGACCGGTGGCACAAAATCCAACAAAAGGTCCCAATAGAGGAGCCCCTATTCCTAAAGGGCTTCCAAACCCCTTGACGTTTCGCTCGCTCAAATCCTTCTTCACCCAGCAACATAAAAGAAAACAGAGCGTCGACACTGAAATATCAGACGCAGAGATGCTGGAACTAGTAACTGAACCTCAGCCCGCCCAAAAACAGAAGAGTACAGAGCCATCGATTGGATTAACTATAAAAACAGGGTCTCCAAACAGGTCCCGGAATGAAATGACCAACAATCTAACAATCAAGTTACCCAATGAAGCAGAAAAAACCAAAGAGTCTGAGGTTCCTGAGGGTAGACAAAGGGACCCACAGGGTCAGTTCATGAGAAACCCCGAGAACATACAAACGGAAAGCCTCTGCGACGCAGACACACACAACATCAAGAGAGGAGATAGTGATCGGGGACGATGACAAAGAAGAAGAGAGTCGAATAGAGATAGAGACGGACAGGACCACGGATCAAACTTCACAGACCAATGAGAACAAAGAGGAGGGTTGGGCGTGGACAAAGCCCCACCTAAGCATTGGCCAACAAAATGCTATGCCAAGAATGAAAGAGGAGCTCCCGAAATCGAATAAAAACACGGTTGGGAGGCGTGGTGGTTCCCCCAGAACGGGGAGATTCACTGACAGAGATCAAGGATTATCAGGAGAAGGGGCCACCTTTGATTCAGTAGCCCAAGCGAGAAGATCGGAGAAAATGCCTACTCCCCCAAAACAGAGACGACTTAGTGAGATTGCAGTGTCATTACAGAACGAATCATCCAACAAGAAACCAGACATGATCGCTATCATGTCAGCGATGACCGTCGTATTAGCGCCATTCTGTAAATTATACGAGACAATTAAGGGGAATGTACAAGACAATACGGCAATCCTATCTAATACGATGGAGAAATTGGCCCATATGGAAACCCTTTTCCTAGAAACCAGTGAAAAAATCCTCAAACAACATAACCACTGGGTAACAAAATCAGACGCCGTTGAAAAAAAAATCGGGACCATGGCCCTAAAGCTCGGACAAGCAATACCAGGACCCACAGGACCAGGGACACCGCAGTTTCAACCCATTTACAAGACACTGTGGGAAAAAAAAATCGAAGTACTGGAAAAGAAAATCGAGGAAATGGAAAAGTGGAACAACGAAGTGCAAGCAAAACCACCTTCAAGGGTGGCTCAAGGGAGTGAGGAGGGGTCTCGCCCTCAGAGAAAAGAGAACATTCTGCTTGTCTTAAATCAAGGGAAACGGGAAGAGAGCCAGCGGCTGATGCTACAGAAGCTTAAAACACCAGTAAGGACCCAAACGGAAACAAGAATTAACTTCAAGAAGCCCACGAAGCAGACAGCCGATCCAGCCCCGAGGGCGGTAGATGAAGAGGATGCAATAAAAACTAAAAATCACCAAGAAGCCAACCAGCCCAAATCACCGAAAACTGTGGAGGAATTCTTAGAATGCTCGGACTTAATGAATACATCCACCTATTTGGAAAACGAGGTCGTTGAGATTTTCGAGCCAACTGATGGACTGTGTGAAAAAAAAAAAAAAGAAGCCTTAGGAGGAAAAGAAACCTCGACCCCATCAATTAACAAAGAGAAAGAGGGACAAATCAGATCGGAAGAACTCAGTTCCAAAAGCAGAACAGAGCAAAGAGTAAAGGATGACAATTCCCAAAGTGGGGATAAGATAAGAAAAAAAAGAACTACACCACCTACTTCCCCAGCAACTAAGGGAACAAAAGATTGGCGGATCAGCCCACGAAAAGAGCGCCTAGTAAAAGACGATCCTGAAAAGAGAAGAAAAGGTCAAAAAGAGATCAGAATATTTAAACTTGAACAAATGGCATCAGATAAAAACTTTATCATCCTAAACAGACCGACTGTTCTACAAATCACAAAGAAAGTAAAAATCTTGAAAAATATCTCAACGAGAGATCTGGTGCTGGTGGAACCCTATCATAGGGAGAAGAGGGCGAAAGCGTTTCTCCATCTGAAAGAAGCGGCCATTAAAGATATTAATGACTCGGTATATCAAGAACTGGATCAAATGGGTCTCCGCCTGACGGAACTAAAGAACAGGAGGGGCACTCAAGACCTGGATGAGGGAAAGGTGGAGAGGCATAAAACACATTCCCATTTTAGATCAAGAACGGAAGAACTATACCGAGATAAGCGATACACCAACCCACAACAGAGACAAGATCACCACAGACAAGAGTACCAAGAGAAGGGTGAAAAGCGTGAAACTGAAGTAGGGGAGAGGGAGGATTCAAAGTTACCACTATATCATAGCACAAAAAACAAGCAGGAGCAGTCGTGGTACTCTTCGAGAAGATACAGAGAAGATCTGAGACTAAAGAGCCCGCCTGGCAAATCCGATCAAGAGCAACGACATCATAGGAGGACGGTCTGGGGTAGTCCCAAAGAAAAAAGGGATAACATCAAGAAACAACCAGTGGGACCATGGAAATGGCTAACGATGACCTGGAAGAAAAACCAGGCTAAATAGCAACGACCGGGGGCGGTTTGCACCGATGACAACTGCAAGGAGAGAATAAGCGAACACCCCTGCAAGGATACTATCTCTCTCGGATCCTGGAATACGAGAGGCCATATGCATCTTACGACACCAGGATACGTTGACCTAAGCCAGTTTGACATCTTATGCCTGCAAGAAACCTGGCTGATGACACAACCAGCCCTAGATGGTTTTTCCTTGGTGATCGCACCGGCAGTAAAAGGCCCGATGGGAAGACCATCATCTGGTTTGCTCACAGCGATAAAATCAGGCTCAGGCCTAACGGAACCAACGCTGTGGAAACAGTCATATGAAACACTCGTAGTCCTAACCACACAGGAGGAAAAAAATCCAAAGTCTGTAAATACTCTGCAAAAAATGGTGGCTATTGTTAATTGTTATTGGAATCCACAGCGCACATCCACGAAAGCCTTCTGTGACAACATGAGTGTTCTGATTGACCAGCTTTATGAAGAATTTGAGAAAATTGAACTGATTATCTGTGGGGATTTCAATGCTAAATGCATTGAACCCATGGCAAACATCAAATGCCCCACGGATTCCCGGGGCTAAGCCGACCCTACCGTAAAGAGAGGAAAGGCCTGGAATAACATCTTGAGCTCGAGAAGCATCCAAAACGTGGCCACACTGTTCCCCAATCAAACGAATCTTCCAACATGGGAACGTAATGATTCCAAAGCAACCTTAGATCACATTTTCGTGTCCAACGGTCTTATCAGGGATTTGACAAGTTTTATGGTCCAACAAACTGCCAATAGTGACCACAACCTATTTAAATGCTCATGGCAGACGTCTAAGAAACAACCAAACATCTACGACTGGGCGACCGAGGTCAACCCACAACAAACCCGACTTTGTTTGAAGGATCAAGACATTGAAAAAATTAAACGAGCTTGGGATCTGAAATGGGGCTGCGACCCCAAGGGGGACACCAATCAACGACCAAATTACTTGCCCCTGTTATTGGCCTACCAAGTCAAGGGTTCAAGAAAGAAAAATGAAAGAACCATCAAGGCCCACCAGTATGATAAGGATCTGGTGATTAAAAGAAAAGTGGTCCGCAGATTGCTAAGAATAGCAAAGAAATCCAATACAATAGAAGATTGGAAGAGCTGGGGTCTAGAACAACAAAAATACAAAAATTGGCTCAGACAGCAGAGAGCCATGCAATACCAAAGAGACGCAGAGGAGATGATGTCTAAACTATCTGCAAAAAAAGCTAGTGAATTTTGGACCCTTATAAAGGATAAGAATGCGGACCAAAGGACTATCACTGCAAATGCGGTAGCTGAAGAAAGGTGGGTCCATTATTTCACGGCCGAATTTGAGGGACTCCCAGGTAGCATGGAAGAAATGACAGCTGACAATGAAACACCATGGGTAGACCTGTCCAATACTGAAGATATTGAAATTGCAATACGGAAGCTGAAAACATCGAGAGCCCCTGGACCGGATGGATTAACCAACACAGACCTTAAATCATCTCCTGTGGAATGGGCCGATTGGATCAGTAAAATATTTGCCCAATGTGCCAGAACAAAGATGCTGCCAGAATCTTGGCTAAGGGCTGTGATCGTTCCAATCTACAAGAAGGGCCCAAGGCAAGAACCAGCAAGCTATAGGCCAATAGCGTTGTTGGATATCCTGGGCAAATTATATGCCTCCCGCCTCTTGGACCACTTTCGAGACTGAGAGAAAAAAAGTCCGGCTAAGGACCCACTCCAATC
The DNA here is from genome assembly GCF_040938575.1 of Ambystoma mexicanum. Taxonomy (NCBI): domain Eukaryota; kingdom Metazoa; phylum Chordata; class Amphibia; order Caudata; family Ambystomatidae; genus Ambystoma; species Ambystoma mexicanum. The sequence continues at coordinate 482,871,072 of NC_090929.1, forward strand.
AGGATTTCAAAAAAAGGGTTCAACTACCATCAATCTAATGGTGTTAAATATTCTCAAAGCCAGAATTAAAGAAGGAGCACCGAAGGTCTACTTGGCTTTTGTCGATCTCTCAAAGGCCTTTGACATGGTCGATCGGCCCACTCTATGGTCAAAGCTTCAAGGCTGGAAGTGTCCAGCAAACATCATGGAACCCATGATGGCATTAAACACAGACACAAAAATGCGAGTAAAACTGAACCATCAAGGCGCTCTCTCAGGGGAAATTCCGGTGAGACGAGGTGTTAAACAGGGATGTCCGCTTGCCCCTGCTTTGTTCATAGCCTTCTTAGGAGACTATCAAGAAGCTGAAGCGAAAATTCGTGCCTTTCCCCCGAAGATAGGGAAAATGGAGATCCCTCGTTTAATGTACGCAGATGACGTTATTCTCATCGACCTGACCAAAGTGGGATTGCAAAGAAAATTACATAACCTCGAAAAGTATATCGAGAAAAACTACTTGGCGATTAATAAGACAAAGACGAAAATCATGGTAATGGAGAAAGTGATCAATAAAAGAACAGCCAAGTTAAACATATACCTTGAAAAAACCAAACTTGAAATAGTAAAGTCTTTCAAATACCTGGGGATCAACTTGGACAGCTCAAAAACGGAAAAGAGCTTACAAAGCCAACTATGGGAGAAAGTCAAACGTCTCACAGCTCAAACAAGAGCGATTGACCGCAAATATGGCAAATTCTCCCTGCTTCCGGCGATAACTTTCTATAAAGCCAAGGTGGTGCCGACGCTAATCTACGGAGCAGAGACCTCGTTACACCTCCCACGGAATACGTGGGCCAAGCTGGAAGGACATGTGTGGAAAGCAGTACTAGGGCTCCCAAAATCCACCTCCATGCCGGCGATCAGGAGAGAACTAGGGCTGCTTTCCTTGGCTTCCATGGTTGACCAAAGTGCGATGCGCCTATATAGAAACATCATCATGGCCGACGCGCTACCCATTGTGGCATCCATACGTGAGGAAATCGAAACTGGGAAGTGCATGGCCTTGAAAAACTGGGCCAAAAGGAGAAGGGACGATCTGGCAAAAATTGAATGCTCAGATAAAGAGCTAATAGAAAACCCCGACAGAATTAAAAAGAAAATAGAAGACCTGGATTGGATCACGACCATAGAAAATGCAACCGGGAACAAACTGCTAAACCACCTTCCGCCTACTTTCAATAAGGCAAAAAAACCATTACAATACTGCGCTAAGTTCCCCGAAAAAGGACTGAGAATAGTGATTATGAGAGCAAGGCTCAACCTGCTGCCCACCAGAGAGATCATAGCCATTAGAGGAGGTGGAGGGGATAAACATTGTAGATTATGTAAAAAGAACGATTCCACAGAAACACTGAAACATTTGGTGATGGAATGCGTGAACACGAAGGAATATAGAAATCTGTACCTCCCTGCGCTTGACGACAATCTATGGATATTCCAAACAGACGATCTGTGGAATAGACTGATCTCCGGTGAAAACAACAAGTGGTCGCAAGCCTTAGCTAAACTCATCGACCTGGTGTTCGACCACATGAGACAGCAAGATCTCAAAGATGGTCTACCACAGTAGCAGGCTTGTGACCAGTGGAGGACCCCTGTTCAATGTGACCTTGCTAGGTGGGGGATGCAAAATAGCAACACCGCATTTCCATTGCTATCAAGGGACATTTGCACCACATACTACTGTCGATTTCTGACAAAACTTGGTTTTCACCGAGTAAAGTTCAAATAAAAATAATTAAAAAAAAAATAAGGAAAATGAACTGATCAGTATTCTGTTTAGACTGATTCAAGATAATTGGTACATCTAACTGACAAGAAAAACTTACAAGCAAAACACGTATATGTTTGTGTCCTCTGATCCAGTCTCAATTCCACCAGATTAGACAGTTGTCCATTTATTAACGTGTGGGCTTAACTGTTAAGGCCAGTAATGGAGAGTATCCCAATGACGGGTGTTCTGCCTAGATGTAAAAAAAGGCAAGATATATTACTTAGTGTATTTCTGAAACTGGTTTACAGATTCGAAAAGCTGCAGAAAATAAATTATCTATTTTGAACGGTTTAAATTGATTTTAGCTCAGCAATGAAGAAGATTTTGGCTTAGCAATAAAAGGGGGCTCCAATGGTAGTATGTACCTATTGGAGAAATATTTAATTTACCAATGTATGTGTTGCGCTAATTGCGCGCCACCTAGTCCTGCACCTTTAACAGCATTCAACTTCTATGTAATCTAGCAGTGCTGTTAGTATATCTGAAATGAGGTGTGTACTGTTGTACACTTCCATCTATTTCGTCTCGTATGTATGTTAATATTCTGTCCTTATTTAAAAAGACCCTTATCTCATAGAAAGTTATTATGAAGATTTACAAAAAGCCAATCAGGGCAGAGCATACAATGCAGGGAACAGGAGGAACCAATTTGTGAACTTTTCAAACTCCTCAAATGCCTCCACCAGTAGTGGCTCTGATACTAGCCAAACAGGAGCAACAGGATCACCATCTCAATTTTTTCGGGGACAGGGCAAGCGCGGACGCAACAAACATCAAGGACCACCCCGGATGAACACCAGGAATTGGCAGGGTCCCCCTCCACAAACCTGGTAGTCCCAATCTTCAATTTTTCTTCCTATGTCCTTTCTGCAACTGAGATCAGTGTCCTTTCCAAAGGACTGTCCTTTGTCCCAACTACCAGGGCTAAATCCTTTGAGACAGAAGTAGAACTGCAAAAGTTCTACAGAACAATACGTCTTAAATATTTCTTTAGAAACCCTACACCTTCAAGTAAAGAACTGACTATTACAGGCCTGAAACCTCCATCTAAATTTACCCCTACAAATGCAATGGTAAGCCCGGCAATTCTAGCATTTGAACAAAGAATCTCTCATGAAATCCAGGGAGTTATAAAAACTAAAAATAACTCTAAAGATAACCTTACAAAATCTGAGAGAGAGGCCCTCAAAATTTTACAACTGAATGACTCATTCATAATCAAGCCCCCTGATAAAGGGGGTGGAATTGTGCTGTGGGATAAAGAGGCATATGAAATTGAAGTTATGAAACATCTTAACGTTAGAAATGCATATAGAGAACTGGCACGGCCCCACACCGAGGCTCCAAGAAGAGATAGAAAGTTTCATGAAGCATGCTGTGGAGGAAGGATGGATAGATCCCGAGGAGAAAGATTTCTTGGTAAATCAACATCCTACTACCCCTGCTTTCTACATCCTTCCCAAGATTCACAAAAATGACAAAACACCCCCGGGAAGACCAATTGTGGCGGCTATTAATTCGGTACTTGAACCCTTGTCAATTTATTCCGATTGGTTTTTCAGACCTTTGGTGTCCAAAATGGCATCATATGTCAAAGATACCACAAGCATGCTCAAAGTATTAGAGACTATTCAATTGAATCCATCTGATATCCTGGTGACCTTGTATGTGGTTAGTCTCTACACCAGTGTCCCCCAACAGGATTGTTGGAAGGTGATGGCCAAATATCTGGATAAACACACCAGAACACTCAACCAGGTCCCTACTGCATTCATTTTAGAATTATAAGATTAGCTCTAACAGAAAATTTCTTTATATACAATGGACATTTTTACAAACAGTTACAGGTCACCGGTATGGGAGCGACTTTTGCTCCCGACCTTGCTAATCTGTACATGGATGACGTTGAGCAACAATTTTTCTTTGGCTCCTCCAATCCTTTTTCCATGTCGATTAAAACCTGGCTACGGTATATCGACGACATCTACATGATCTGGAGTGGTACATCTGACCAATTGACATTGTTTCATAAATGGCTAAACTTTCAAAATCCCAATGTACAATTTACAATACACACTGACTTGCAGAAAATACCTTTCTTGGATCTCCAGATACAGAAAGCAGACTCAGGCAACATAGAAACTGTTTTATACAGGAAGCCTACAGATAAAAACACTCTGCTCAACTATCATAGCTTCAACCCTCTGAGTCTTAATGAAGTCCTACCTTACGGCCAGTTCCTGCGTATTCACAGAAACTGCACCCAAGTTGAGATGTATAAACAACATGGTAAAACCTTAAAATCGAGGTTAAAAGACAGAGGATATCCAAAAACCACTATCCAACGTGCATATAAAAGAGTATTGCACACTAATAGAACTGCATGTTATACACCGTAACACTGATGAGAAAATCACGTGTGTTAACACATATAGTCCAATTAGCAGCCACCTAAGAAAGATCATTAAAAAACACTGGCATATGATCAAAACAGAGGACTATAATCCATCAGTGCCTCGCTTTGCCTTTAAAAGACAACGTAACATTAAGGATACTTTGGTACACACCTACCCGAACAATCCCACAGTTACCACATCTCAGACTCGGCTATGGGGTCTACCACCAGTCCTGGGCCACCATCGATGTGGCAAATGTTCTGTTTGTGCACAAACAGCTACTATGAAAAGAATCCAATTACGCAATACAGCAGTTCAATTTACGACGTTCACCAACTGCCTCACCCAATGGGCGGTTTATGCTATAAAATGCCCTTGTGATCTCGTGTACATAGGGAAGACTAAACGACAGGTACGTGAAAGAATCTGTGAACATAAGTTCTGTATCCATAATAAAATCGATAATAAACCTCTAGTGGCTCTCTATATAACAAAACAACATAAATGCACCCATCTATTATGGTGTGTAATTCAGGTAATTAAACCATCCCCTAGAGGAGTTAATAGGGACCTGAATCTTACTAGATGTGAACAAAAATGGATTTATAACCTTGACACAGATAAACAACCTTAATATCGCTGTGGAATGGAGTGCTTATTTGATGCCATCTCCATCATGACCCCATAGACTGAGAAGAACATGACCATCTGTCGATAAACTCCCTTTGTAAAATGAGGAATTTTCCTTTTATGTAAAATATTTTTCCATGTTGGGCTTTTGCAAGTATCTGTAGACGTTCCTGTTTGTATACACATCGAAAAACATACATATTATCATTAATAGCTTTTTTCAATAACCACAATGATATGAAGCAAAATTAATGCGAAAATTGAGTTACCTTGCACGAATTGGTTAACATAGCATTTGTTTTATCTGGGTAGCCCTTGGTAGCCCTTGGAAATGGGCTCCTGCAAAAATCTCTCTAGCCGAAATCAGGTCAAAGACAAAGCACTGCAGTGAGAACGTCCAATTTGGGCATCTTGATTTTAAATCAATGATGCACAACTATTACATGCCATACGGTACCAAGCCGGAGCCTCAAATACGAGTAGATTGCATCCAGTTTTGAAACACAAAACACAAGTAGTGTATCTTTGGAAATATAACTACTAAGCCTCATTAGATGGTGTTTTTTTTAAAAACCGGACGCATCACCATTTCTGCACCGTTTGTATGGACTACGGAACATACCGCAATTGCACACAATCAGTGTTAGTGAGAGTCACGTGATGTTTCAATATTCATGTGACCCTTTAAAACACCATGATTGCCGAGTACGAGTCGCGGCTGGCAAGAGATGCCACGCGGTTTAACTCTGAAGAAAATACAAAAGTGACTAAGGTGAGATAATGACCGTGCCTTGAAAATAGAACATTGCCAAAATATCTTTGAGCAACAAACGCTTACAATGTACCACTTGCCTTCGTTCAAGTCAGGCGTTGTACGCTAGTGTTTGACAATTTAAGTCAACACCATGAAATGCGGTGTTTGAAATAGAACGTTGGCAAAAAATATCTTTGAGTAACGAACGCCTACAATGTATTACTTGCGTTCGTTCAAGTCAGGCGATGCACGCCAGTGTTTGACAATTTAAGCTAACACCATGAAACGCGGTTTCCATTTAAACTGCCCTTCTTTTTCAATTGTCTTTGGTCTTTTTAAATAAGGACAGAATATTAACATACAGTAGAAGCGAGACGAAATAGATGGAAGTGTACAACAGTACACATCTCATTTCAGATATACTAACAGCACTGCTAGATTGCATAGAAGTTGAATGCTGTTAAAGGTGCAGGACTAGGTGGCGCGCAATTAGCGCAACACATACATTGGTAAATTAAATATTTCTCCAATAGGTACATACTACCATTGGAGCCCCCTTTTATTGCTAAGCCAAAATCTTCTTCATTGCTAAGCTAAATCAATTTAAACCGATCAAAATAGATAATTTATTTTCTGCAGCTTTTCGAATCTGTAAACCAGATTCAGAAATACACTAACTAAGTAATATATCTTGCCTTTTTATACATCTAGGCAGAACACCCGTCATTGGGATTCACGCCATTGCTGGCCTTAACAGTTAAGCCCACACGTTAATAAATGGACAACTGTCTACTCTGGTGGAATTGAGACTGGATCAGAGGACACAAACATATACGTGTTTTGCTTGTAAGTTTTTCTTGTCAGTTAGATGTACCAATTATCTTGAATCAGTCTAAACAGAATACCGATCAGTTCATTTTCCTTATTAATTTAGGAAACTGGACACTGGATGCTTAATTATTGCTACACCCAGGAGTCCAAATAAGCTCAGAAGTCCAAATCATAGTTTATGGACCACAGGTGGGTGCCGTGTTAATGTCTAGGATAACTCTACACTAGCCATCAACTTCAATAAGTTCTATTGGGGAGCACAATTTCTTTTTTATACTAATATATGTATACTTATGTTTTTAGATTTGTTCATTTATGTCAAATGGGGAACAATATTGATCTTCTAGAAGTAACCTTTGTCCTGAAGGTGGCCCAACATCTATTTTTCTGACCACTGCTGACATAAGTGGTACACCATCAAGGGCCGAAACATATGTCGACCGATAAGGGAAAACCAAATTCTTTTTCCTATGTCCTGTACGCATATTCATACTAACTGTTATGCTGGAAGAAATTTCAAGTTATAGAACCCCGTTGTTATAATAGGAGCATGTTGATTGAATGGTATGATTGATGATCACTAGATGAAAATGTTTGTAATGTTTTTTAATGTGTTTTTATGAACAATAATTAAAGAGATTTATGTTTTTCAAAATTGCATTCAGCTTCAGTAACTTCCCCACTAAGGTGTTAACCCTGCTAATGAACGAGACAGGGTAACCTCCATCCTTACCTGTGTTACATACAGGACTTCTAGAGAGGGGTAGTCAATCTGTATCTCACAATTTTCTCCTTTAGACTCTCCCTTTCAACAGATTTGACCCCCCGTCAACAAAAACTAGGGAGTACCCAATTATCTATACTTATATGGACGAAGGGAATGGTTGGGCTTGGCGGCGAGAATTGGGGAGGGGCTCTGGAGTGCCCGACACTAGCCTGCGTTTGTGTGAGGGGAAAGAGGCGAAAGAAGCGACACGGAATACAAACCCGGAAAAGGAACGAACAATGAACGCGAGGATACAGCAGTCTCCTAAGAGACCAGGCATAAACCCAGAACCCCGGAGGAGCGCAGCCCCCAATTGCGCCATATTAACCGGAGGGTTATGGAAAGGAAAAGAGACAGCGGAAACACTAAAACTAAAAGAAATTACGGTAATAAGTGAACAAAGAGAACTTTCACCACATAGCTCGACATTTGGAGCCAAGTCGAATCCCAGGAGGGAAAAAGACAAAGTGGCCACTAAGAGCATTACCGAAAGGGACAAACATGACCAGACATCAAACCCACTTCAAATTGAGGTGATGCTCCACGAAACCAACGAGGAGGCAGAGACCAGCGACCTAGATGAGGAAAAGACCAGGCCAAAGATGTCTAGCCTGACAAAAGTCCCAGGAAACAAAGGGAAAGGATCAAACCCGGAGAGTGAGTCAGAGCTAGAAGCAGATGCCACAGATAGTGACGACCAAATGGAGAGAGAACTGGACGACTCCAATAAAGAAACGGACGGAGAACAATTGAAGGCAGGAGCGGGGGTCTCAAAGTAGAAGAGAAACAAAACCACTATTCCATCTATTGTGAGACCCCAAGGAGCAAAGAAGAGAGCAACCATGAGATCTAGAAAACACACGGGACCGGTGGCACAAAATCCAACAAAAGGTCCCAATAGAGGAGCCCCTATTCCTAAAGGGCTTCCAAACCCCTTGACGTTTCGCTCGCTCAAATCCTTCTTCACCCAGCAACATAAAAGAAAACAGAGCGTCGACACTGAAATATCAGATGCGGAGATGCTGGAACTAGTAACTGAACCTCAGCCCGCCCAAAAACAGAAGAGTACAGAGCCATCGATTGGATTAACTATAAAAACAGGGTCTCCAAACAGGTCCCGGAATGAAATGACCAACAATCTAACAATCAAGTTACCCAATGAAGCAGAAAAAACCAAAGAGTCTGAGGTTCCTGAGGGTAGACAAAGGGACCCACAGGGTCAGTTCATGAGAAACCCCGAGAACATACAAACGGAAAGCCTCTGCGACGCAGACACACACAACATCAAGAGAGGAGATAGTGATCGGGGACGATGACAAAGAAGAAGAGAGTCGAATAGAGATAGAGACGGACAGGACCACGGATCAAACTTCACAGACCAATGAGAACAAAGAGGAGGGTTGGGCGTGGACAAAGCCCCACCTAAGCATTGGCCAACAAAATGCTATGCCAAGAATGAAAGAGGCGCTCCCGAAATCGAATAAAGACACGGTTGGGAGGCGTGGTGGTTCCCCCAGAACGGGGAGATTCACTGACAGAGATCAAGGATTATCAGGAGAAGGGGCCACCTTTGATTCAGTAGCCCAAGCGAGAAGATCGGAGAAAATGCCTACTCCCCCAAAACAGAGACGACTTAGTGAGATTGCAGTGTCATTACAGAACGAATCATCCAACAAGAAACCAGACATGATCGCTATCATGTCAGCGATGACCGTCGTATTAGCGCCATTCTGTAAATTATATGAGACAATTAAGGGGAATGTACAAGACAATACGGCAATCCTATCTAATACGATGGAGAAATTGGCCCATATGGAAACCCTTTTCCTATAAACCAGTGAAAAAATCCTCAAACAACATAACCACTGGGTAACAAAATCAGACGCCGTTGAAAAAAAATCGGGACCATGGCCCTACAGCTCGGACAAGCAATACCAGGACCCACAGGACCAGGGACACCGCAGTTTCAACCCATTTACAAGACACTGTGGGAAAAAAAAATCGAAGTACTGGAAAAGAAAATCGAGGAAATGGAAAAGTGGAACAACGAAGTGCAAGCAAAACCACCTTCAAGGGTGGCTCAAGGGAGTGAGGAGGGATCTTGCCCTCAGAGAAAAGAGAACATTCTGCTTGTCTTAAATCAAGGGAAACGGGAAGAGAGCCAGCGGCTGATGCCACAGAAGCTTAAAATACCAGTAAGGACCCAAACGGAAACAAGAATTAACTTCAAGAAGCCCACGAAGCAGACAGCCGATCCAGCCCCGAGGGCGGTAGATGAAGAGGATGCAATAAAAACTAAAAATCACCAAGAAGCCAACCAGCGCAAATCACCGAAAACTGTGGAGGAATTCTTAGAATGCTCGGACTTAATGAATACATCCACCTATTCGGAAAACGAGGTCGTTGAGATTTTCGAGCCAACTGATGGACTGTGTGAAAAAAAAAAAAAAGAAACCTTAGGAGGAAAATAAACCTCGACCCCATCAATTAACAAAGAGAAAGAGGGACAAATCAGATCGGAAGAACTCAGTTCCAAAAGCAGAACAGAGCAAAGAGTAAAGGATGACAATTCCCAAAGTGGGGATAAGATAAGAAAAAAAAGAACTACACCACCTACTTCCCCAGCAACTAAGGGAACAAAAGATTGGCGGATCAGCCCACGAAAAGAGCGCCTAGTAAAAGACGATCCTGAAAAGAGAAGAAAAGGTCAAAAAGAGATCAGAATATTTAAACTTGAACAAATGGCATCAGATAAAAACTTTATCATCCTAAACAGACCGACTGTTCTACAAATCACAAAGAAAGTAAAAATCTTGAAAAATATCTCAACGAGAGATCTGGTGCTGGTGGAACCCTATCATAGGGAGAAGAGGGCCAAAGCGTTTCTCCATCTGAAAGAAGCGGCCATTAAAGATATTAATGACTCGGTATATCAAGAACTGGATCAAATGGGTCTCCGCCTGACGGAACTAAAGAACAGGAAGGGCACTCAAGACCTGGATGAGGGAAAGGTGGAGAGGCATAAAACACATTCCCATTTTAGATCAAGAACGGAAGAACTATACCGAGATAAGCGATACACCAACCCACAACAGAGACAAGATCACCACAGACAAGAGTACCAAGAGAAGGGTGAAAAGCGTGAAACTGAAGTAGGGGAGAGGGAGGATTCAAAGTTACCACTATATCATAGCACAAAAAACAAGCAGGAGCAGTCGTGGTACTCTTCGAGAAGATACAGAGAAGATCTGAGACTAAAGAGCCCGCCTGGCAAATCCGATCAAGAGCAACGACATCATAGGAGGACGGTCTGGGGTAGTCCCAAAGAAAAAAGGGATAACATCAAGAAACAACCAGTGGGACCATGGAAATGGCTAACAATGACCTGGAAGAAAAACCAGGCTAAATAGCAACGACCGGGGGCGGTTTGCACCGATGACAACTGCAAGGAGAGAATAAGCGAACACCCCTGCAAGGATACTATCTCTCTCGGATCCTGGAATACGAGAGGCCATATGCATCTTACGACACCAGGAGACGTTGACCTAAGCCAGTTTGACATCTTATGCCTGCAGGAAACCTGGCTGATGACACAACCAGCCCTAGATGGTTTTTCCTTGGTGATCGCACCGGCAGTAAAAGGCCCGATGGGAAGACCATCATCTGGTTTGCTCACAGCGATAAAATCAGGCTCAGGCCTAACGGAACCAACGCTGTGGAAACAGTCATATGAAACACTCGTAGTCCTAACCACACAGGAGGAAAAAAATCCAAAGTCTGTAAATACTCTGCAAAAAATGGTGGCTATTGTTAATTGTTATTGGAATCCACAGCGCACATCCACGAAAGCCTTCTGTGACAACATGAGTGTTCTGATTGACCAGCTTTATGAAGAATTTGAGAAAATTGAACTGATTATCTGTGGGGATTTCAATGCTAAATGCATTGAACCCATGGCAAACATCAAATGCCCCACGGATTCCCGGGGATTAGCCGACCCTACCGTAAAGAGAGGAAAGGCCTGGAATAACATCTTGAGCTCGAGAAGCATCCAAAACGTGGCCACACTGTTACCCAATCAAACGAATCTTCCAACGTGGGAACGTAATGATTCCAAAGCAACCTTAGATCACATTTTCGTGTCCAACGGTCTTATCAGGGATTTGACAAGTTTTATGGTCCAACAAACTGCCAATAGTGACCACAACCTATTTAAATGCTCATGGCAGACGTCTAAGAAACAACCAAACATCTACGACTGGGCGACCGAGGTCAACCCACAACAAACCCGACTTTGTTTGAAGGATCAAGACATTGAAAAAATTAAACGAGCTTGGGATCTGAAATGGGGCTGCGACCCCAAGGGGGACACCAATCAACGACCAAATTACTTGCCCCTGTTATTGGCCTACCAAGTCAAGGGTTCAAGAAAGAAAAATGAAAGAACCATCAAGGCCCACCAGTATGATAAGGATCTGGTGATTAAAAGAAAAGTGGTCCGCAGATTGCTAAGAATAGCAAAGAAATCCAATACAATAGAAGATTGGAAGAGCTGGGGTCTAGAACAACAAAAATACAAAAATTGGCTCAGACAGCAGAGAGCCATGCAATACCAAAGAGACGCAGAGGAGATGATGTCTAAACTATCTGCAAAAAAAGCTAGTGAATTTTGGACCCTTATAAAGGATAAGAATGCGGACCAAAGGACTATCACTGCAAATGCGGTAGCTGAAGAAAGGTGGGTCCATTATTTCACGGCCGAATTTGAGGGACTCCCAGGTAGCATGGAAGAAATGACAGCTGACAATGAAACACCATGGGTAGACCTGTCCAATACTGAAGATATTGAAATTGCAATACGGAAGCTGAAAACATCGAGAGCCCCTGGACCGGATGGATTAACCAACACAGACCTTAAATCATCTCCTGTGGAATGGGCCGATTGGATCAGTAAAATATTTGCCCAATGTGCCAGAACAAAGATGCTGCCAGAATCCTGGCTAAGGGCTGTGATCGTTCCAATCTACAAGAAGGGCCCAAGGCAAGAACCAGCAAGCTATAGGCCAATAGCGTTGTTGGATATCCTGGGCAAATTATATGCCTCCCGCCTCTTGGACCACTTTCGAGACTGGGAGAAAAAAAGTCCGGCTAAGGACCCACTCCAATCAGGATTTCAAAAAAAGGGTTCAACTACCATCAATCTAATGGTGTTAAATATTCTCAAAGCCAGAATTAAAGAAGGAGCACCGAAGGTCTACTTGGCTTTTGTCGATCTCTCAAAGGCCTTTGACATGGTCGATCGGCCCACTCTATGGTCAAAGCTTCAAGGCTGGAAGTGTCCAGCAAACATCTTGGAACCCATGATGGCATTAAACACAGACACAAAAATGCGAGTAAAACTGAACCATCAAGGCGCTCTCTCAGGGGAAATTCCGGTGAGACGAGATGTTAAACAGGGATGTCCGCTTGCCCCTGCTTTGTTCATAGCCTTCTTAGGAGACTATCAAGAAGCTGAAGCGAAAATTCGTGCCTTTCCCCCGAAGATAGGGAAAATGGAGATCCCTCGTTTAATGTACGCAGATGACGTTATTCTCATCGACCTGACCAAAGTGGGATTGCAAAGAAAATTACATAACCTCGAAAAGTATATCGAGAAAAACTACTTGGCGATTAATAAGACAAAGATGAAAATCATGGTAATGGAGAAAGTGATCAATAAAAGAACAGCCAAGTTAAACATATACCTTGAAAAAACCAAACTTGAAATTGTAAAGTCTTTCAAATACCTGGGGATCAACTTGGACAGCTCAAAAACGGAAAAGAGCTTACAAAGCCAACTATGGGAGAAAGTCAAACGTCTCACAGCTCAAACAAGAGCGATTGACCGCAAATATGGCAAATTCTCCCTGCTTCCGGCGATAACTTTCTATAAAGCCAAGGTGGTGCCGACGCTAATCTACGGAGCAGAGACCTCGTTACACCTCCCACGGAATACGTGGGCCAAGCTGGAAGGACATGTGTGGAAAGCAGTACTAGGGCTCCCAAAATCCACCTCTATGCCGGCGATCAGGAGAGAACTAGGGCTGCTTTCCTTGGCTTCCATGGTTGACCAAAGTGCGATGCGCCTATATAGAAACATCATCATGGCCGACGCGCTACCCATTGTGGCATCCATACGTGAGGAAATCGAAACTGGGAAGTGCATGGCCTTGAAAAACTGGGCCAAAAGGAGAAGGGACGATCTGGCAAAAATTGAATGCTCAGATAAAGAGCTAATAGAAAACCCCGACAGAATTAAAAAGAAAATAGAAGACCTGGATTGGATCACGACCATAGAAAATGCAACCGGGAACAAACTGCTAAACCACCTTCCGCCTACTTTCAATAAGGCAAAAAAACCATTAAAATACTGCGCTAAGTTCCCCGAAAAAGGACTGAGAATAGTGATTATGAGAGCAAGGCTCAACCTGCTGCCCACCAGAGAGATCATAGCCATTAGAGGAGGTGGAGGGGATAAACATTGTAGATTATGTAAAAAGAACGATTCCACAGAAACACTGAAACATTTGGTGATGGAATGCGTGAACACGAAGGAATATAGAAATCTGTACCTCCCTGCGCTTGACGACAATCTATGGATATTCCAAACAGACGATCTGTGGAATAGACTGATCTCCGGTGAAAACAACAAGTGGTCGCAAGCCTTAGCTAAACTCATCGACCTGGTGTTCGACCAAATGAGACAGCAAGATCTCAAAGATGGTCTACCACAGTAGCAGGCTTGTGACCAGTGGAGGAGCCCTGTTCAATGTGACCTTGCTAGGTGGGGGATGCAAAATAGCAACACCGCATTTCCATTGCTATCAAGGGACATTTGCACCACATACTACTGTCGATTTCTGACAAAACTTGGTTTTCACCGAGTAAAGTTCAAATAAAAATAATTTTAAAAAAAATAAGGAAAATGAACTGATCAGTATTCTGTTTAGACTGATTCAAGATAATTGGTACATCTAACTGACAAGAAAAACTTACAAGCAAAACACGTATATGTTTGTGTCCTCTGATCCAGTCTCAATTCCACCAGAGTAGACAGTTGTCCATTTATTAACGTGTGGGCTTAACTGTTAAGGCCAGTAATGGAGAGTATCCCAATGACGGGTGTTCTGCCTAGATGTAAAAAAAGGCAAGATATATTACTTAGTGTATTTCTGAAACTGGTTTACAGATTCGAAAAGCTGCAGAAAATAAATTATCTATTTTGAACGGTTTAAATTGATTTTAGCTCAGCAATGAAGAAGATTTTGGCTTAGCAATAAAAGGGGGCTCCAATGGTAGTATGTACCTATTGGAGAAATATTTAATTTACCAATGTATGTGTTGCGCTAATTGCGCGCCACCTAGTCCTGCACCTTTAACAGCATTCAACTTCTATGTAATCTAGCAGTGCTGTTAGTATATCTGAAATGAGGTGTGTACTGTTGTACACTTCCATCTATTTCGTCTCGTATGTATGTTAATATTCTGTCCTTATTTAAAAAGACCCTTATCTCATAGAAAGTTATTATGAAGATTTACAAAAAGCCAATCAGGGCAGAGCATACAATGCAGGGAACAGGAGGAACCAATTTGTGAACTTTTCAAACTCCTCAAATGCCTCCACCAGTAGTGGCTCTGATACTAGCCAAACAGGAGCAACAGGATCACCATCTCAATTTTTTCGGGGACAGGGCAAGCGCGGACGCAACAAACATCAAGGACCACCCCGGATGAACACCAGGAATTGGCAGGGTCCCCCTCCACAAACCTGGTAGTCCCAATCTTCAATTTTTCTTCCTATGTCCTTTCTGCAACTGAGATCAGTGTCCTTTCCAAAGGACTGTCCTTTGTCCCAACTACCAGGGCTAAATCCTTTGAGACAGAAGTAGAACTGCAAAAGTTCTACAGAACAATACGTCTTAAATATTTCTTTAGAAACCCTACACCTTCAAGTAAAGAACTGACTATTACAGGCCTGAAACCTCCATCTAAATTTACCCCTACAAATGCAATGGTAAGCCCGGCAATTCTAGCATTTGAACAAAGAATCTCTCATGAAATCCAGGGAGTTATAAAAACTAAAAATAACTCTAAAGATAACCTTACAAAATCTGAGAGAGAGGCCCTCAAAATTTTACAACTGAATGACTCATTCATAATCAAGCCCGCTGATAAAGGGGGTGGAATTGTGCTGTGGGATAAAGAGGCATATGAAATTGAAGTTATGAAACATCTTAACGATAGAAATGCATATAGAGAACTGGCACGGCCCCACACCGAGGCTCCAAGAAGAGATAGAAAGTTTCATGAAGCATGCTGTGGAGGAAGGATGGATAGATCCCGAGGAGAAAGATTTCTTGGTAAATCAACATCCTACTACCCCTGCTTTCTACATCCTTCCCAAGATTCACAAAAATGACAAAACACCCCCGGGAAGACCAATTGTGGCGGCTATTAATTCGGTACTTGAACCCTTGTCAATTTATTCCGATTGGTTTTTCAGACCTTTGGTGTCCAAAATGGCATCATATGTCAAAGATACCACAAGCATGCTCAAAGTATTAGAGACTATTCAATTGAATCCATCTGATATCCTGGTGACCTTGGATGTGGTTAGTCTCTACACCAGTGTCCCCCAACAGGATTGTTGGAAGGTGATGGCCAAATATCTGGATAAACACACCAGAACACTCAACCAGGTCCCTACTGCATTCATTTTAGAATTATAAGATTAGCTCTAACAGAAAATTTCTTTATATACAATGGACATTTTTACAAACAGTTACAGGGCACCGGTATGGGAGCGACTTTTGCTCCCGACCTTGCTAATCTGTACATGGATGACCTTGAGCAACAATTTTTCTTTGGCTCCTCCAATCCTTTTTCCATGTCGATTAAAACCTGGCTACGGTATATCGACGACATCTACATGATCTGGAGTGGTACATCTGACCAATTGACATTGTTTCATAAATGGCTAAACTTTCAAAATCCCAATGTACAATTTACAATACACACTGACTTGCAGAAAATACCTTTCTTGGATCACCAGATACAGAAAACAGACTCAGGCAACATAGAAACTGTTTTATACAGGAAGCCTACAGATAAAAACACTCTGCTCAACTATCATAGCTTCAACCCTCTGAGTCTTAATGAAGTCCTACCTTACGGCCAGTTCCTGCGTATTCACAGAAACTGCACCTAAGTTGAGATGTATAAACAACATGGTAAAACCTTAAAATCGAGGTTAAAAGACAGAGGATATCCAAAAACCACTATTCAACGTGCATATAAAAGAGTATTGCACACTAATAGAACTGCATGTTATACACCGTAACACTGATGAGAACATCACGTGTGTTAACACATATAGTCCAATTAGCAGCCACCTAAGAAAGATCATAAAAAAACACTGGCATATGATCAAAACAGAGGACTATAATCCATCAGTGCCTCGCTTTGCCTTTAAAAGACAACGTAACATTAAGGATACTTTGGTACACCCCTACCCGAACAATCCCACAGTTACCACATCTCAGACTCGGCTATGGGGTCTACCACCAGTCCTGGGCCACCATCGATGTGGCAAATGTTCTGTTTGTGCACAAACAGCTACTATGAAAAGAATCCAATTACGCAATACAGCAGTTCAATTTACGACGTTCACCAACTGCCTCACCCAATGGGCGGTTTATGCTATAAAATGCCCTTGTGATCTCGTGTACATAGGGAAGACTAAACGACAGGTACGTGAA
Source organism: Ambystoma mexicanum (assembly GCF_040938575.1). Lineage (NCBI taxonomy): Eukaryota > Metazoa > Chordata > Amphibia > Caudata > Ambystomatidae > Ambystoma > Ambystoma mexicanum. The sequence continues at coordinate 482,888,059 of NC_090929.1, forward strand.
AGAATCTGTGAACATAAGTTCTGTATCCATAATAAAATCGATAATAAACCTCTAGTGGCTCTCTATATAACAAAACAACATAAATGCACCCATCTATTATGGTGTGTAATTCAGGTAATTAAACCATCCCCTAGAGGAGTTAATAGGGACCTGAATCTTACTAGATGTGAACAAAAATGGATTTATAACCTTGACACAGATAAACAACCTTAATATCGCTGTGGAATGGAGTGCATTTATTTGATGCCATCTCCATCATGACCCCATAGACTGAGAAGAACATGACCATCTGTCGATAAACTCCCTTTGTAAAATGAGGAATTTTCCTTTTATGTAAAATATTTTTCCATGTTGGGCTTTTGCAAGTATCTGTAGACGTTCCTGTTTGTATACACATCGAAAAACATACATATTATCATTAATAGCTTTTTTCAATAACCACAATGATATGAAGCAAAATTAATGCGAAAATTGAGTTACCTTGCACGAATTGGTTAACATAGCATTTGTTTTATCTGGGTAGCCCTTGGTAGCCCTTGGAAATGGGCTCCTGCAAAAATCTCTCTAGCCGAAATCAGGTCAAAGACAAAGCACTGCAGTGAGAACGTCCAATTTGGGCATCTTGATTTTAAATCAATGATGCACAACTATTACATGCCATACGGTACCAAGCCGGAGCCTCAAATACGAGTAGATTGCATCCAGTTTTGAAACACAAGTAGTGTATCTTTGGAAATATAACTACTAAGCCTCATTAGATGGTGTTTTTTTTAAAAACGGGACGCATCACCATTTCTGCACCGTCTGTTATGGACTACGGAACATACCGCAATTGCACACAATCAGTGTTAGTGAGAGTCACGTGATGTTTCAATATTCATGTGACCCTTTAAAACACCATGATTGCCGAGTACGAGTCGCGGCTGGCAAGAGATGCCACGCGGTTTAACTCTGAAGAAAATACAAAAGTGACTAAGGTGAGATAATGACCGTGCCTTGAAAATAGAACATTACCAAAATATCTTTGAGCAACGAACGCTTACAATGTACCACTTGCCTTCGTTCAAGTCAGGCGTTGTACGCTAGTGTTTGACAATTTAAGTCAACACCATGAAATGCGGTGTTTGAAATAGAACGTTGGCAAAAAATATCTTTGAGTAACGAACGCCTACAATGTATTACTTGCGTTCGTTCAAGTCAGGCGATGCACGCCAGTGTTTGACAATTTAGGCTAACACCATGAAACGCGGTTTCCATTTAAACTGCCCTTCTTTTTCAATTGTCTTTGGTCTTTTTAAATAAGGACAGAATATTAACATACAGTAGAAGCGAGACGAAATAGATGGAAGTGTACAACAGTACACACCTCATTTCAGATATACTAACAGCACTGCTAGATTGCATAGAAGTTGAATGCTGTTAAAGGTGCAGGACTAGGTGGCGCGCAATTAGCGCAACACATACATTGGTAAATTAAATATTTCTCCAATAGGTACATACTACCATTGGAGCCCCCTTTTATTGCTAAGCCAAAATCTTCTTCATTGCTAAGCTAAATCAATTTAAACCGATCAAAATAGATAATTTATTTTCTGCAGCTTTTCGAATCTGTAAACCAGATTCAGAAATACACTAACTAAGTAATATATCTTGCCTTTTTTTACATCTAGGCAGAACACCCGTCATTGGGATTCACGCCATTGCTGGCCTTAACAGTTAAGCCCACACGTTAATAAATGGACAACTGTCTACTCTGGTGGAATTGAGACTGGATCAGAGGACACAAACATATACGTGTTTTGCTTGTAAGTTTTTCTTGTCAGTTAGATATACCAATTATCTTGAATCAGTCTAAACAGAATACCGATCAGTTCATTTTCCTTATTAATGTAGGAAACTGGACACTGAATGCTTAATTATTGCTACACCCAGGAGTCCAAATAAGCTCAGAAGTCCAAATCATAGTTTATGGACCACAGGTGGGTGCCGTGTTAATGTCTAGGATAACTCTACACTAGCCATCAACTTCAATAAGTTCTATTGGGGAGCACAATTTCTTTTTTATACTAATATATGTATACTTATGTTTTTAGATTTGTTCATTTATGTCAAATGGGGAACAATATCGATCTTCTAGAAGTAACCTTTGTCCTGAAGATGGCCCAACATCTATTTTTCTGACCACTGCTGACATAAGTGGTACACCATCAAGGGCCGAAACATATGTCGACCGATAAGGGAAAACCAAATTCTTTTTCCTATGTCCTGTACGCATATTCATACTAACTGTTATGCTGGAAGAAATTTCAAGTTATAGAACCCCGTTGTTATAATAGGAGCATGTTGATTGAATGGTATGATTGATGATCACTAGATGAAAATGTTTGTAATGTTTTTTAATGTGTTTTTATGAACAATAATTAAAGAGATTTATGTTTTTCAAAATTGCATTCAGCTTCAGTAACTTCCCCACTAAGGTGTTAACCCTGCTAATGAACGAGACAGGGTAACCTCCATCCTTACCTGTGTTACATACAGGACTTCTAGAGAGGGGTAGTCAATCTGTATCTCACAATTTTCTCCTTTAGACTCTCCCTTTCAACAGATTTGACCCTCTGTCAACAAAAACTAGGGAGTACCCAATTATCTATACTTATATAGAATAAGACACAATAATTAAGTAATTAAGTGATGACATGACATAATTCCCCCATGTCATGGTAATTGGCCTGTTATTTACAACCCACTGACATAATCCCAGGAATGACAATGCCGCTTCGCATTGCTCACTGATTCGAGACTCTAAAGAATGATTCTGGATCTAAACAGTATCTGTCACTACTTTGTGTTCATGCAGCATCCAACTGAGATCATTGATCTTGAAAAAATGGCAATTGATAGAGCTTTATGATCCAACCTTTGACAAATCCCCTTTTGCCTTAAAAAAGTGAGTGAATCTTAACCCCTTAACTGCTGAACTTTAATCAAGTCTTTGGAAAAGGAACAAGCATACTCGTTTAAACAGTGTCTGGTACATGTTCTTCGTAAACCTGATTTACAAGCAACAGACTTACAGGGTCAACTCAATTTGGAACCTGTTTGTCCATGTGTTGTAGGTACTGCTTGTCGGTTTACCAGCAAGATAGAGACATCTGAAAACCTCAAGAAGACATGGACCCTTAGACACTTTACCAACTGCAATAAATAGTAAAAATGTGGTATACATAATGTTCTGCCCCTGCAATAAATTCTACTTAGGAATGACACAACAAACAGTTCATTTTAGGATTAATGAACACCTCTCTAGAATCCGCAATTCAGTTAGAATGGCACCACTAGTCACTCATTGCACACATATAAAACATAATGAAAATGACTTTAAATGTTTTAGTAGAACAGCATGGCCTTACAACTCACCTGAAATTGTTATTTAGCTAACAATTCTGGGTTTATAATTTAAGTTCCCATAGTCCTACTCTGCAATTCTCCCTTGAGTTTTTTTATTGGTCTTCAGCTTCTGTGTATTTGCCTTGTTGGTAGCGACTTCTTTGTGTCTTGAACTCACTCAGCCTCATTACGAGTTTGGTGGTATTTTGGCGGTAATAACACAGAGATAATAACAAACAGTATTACTATTACCCCCACTTGGTCTGGGGTATTACCACCCACCAGACCGCCAAGGCTACTAATCTTCTGCTATCCAGGCCCAGAAGGGCCTCCAAGGGCACTCAAGTGGGGGATTTATGACATAGGTGAACTTTAATCTGAATTGGCAAGTAACAGTATGCTGGGCAGGCCTCGCCGATTTGCAGTACCTCATAGCTCATGCGGTAGTTGGCAATATCTACATTTTGTTTGATGTCTATAACAGATCTAGTGCTAAGGACCACCCTACAATCTTTAAAAATATACAAGACATCATTAATGTCTACTTCACAGACACAATCTTGGTTCAGGGCCCTCAGGCTAACCTCCTTCTCTTTGACCGTATCCTGCCCTCTCTCAACTTCCTTCCTTCTCCTACCTCTCCCCTGCTAACCCCCCTGCTCCACCACCTGTGACTGAAGTAACACGCTCCTGTACTCCTCCTCAAAAAACTTTCAAAGGCAGCGATCATCTCCACCTGGCGACCAGCAACACACGCTCAGCCATCAAACACTCTGCTGACATCTGCCTTCTCCTTGAAGGCTCTGATCTGGACATACTCGCACTCACTGAGACTTGGTTCAATGCCAGCTCAGTCACTTCCTTTGACTCACTTTTACCAGATGCCTTTAAGATCACCTCCAAGCCTCACCCTCACTGGGATGGTGGAGGGGTTGCCTTAATCTTCTCTGAGTGGATTCCTTCTTCCATCCTACCCACTCAGCTGTATTTGTCCTTTGAGAACTTGGTATGCAAATTTGTAATCTCTCTCCCCTCCGCCCAGACCATTGTTACCATTTACCGGCATCCAGGCGCTTCCTCTTGGTTTCTCTCTGAGTGGGATGATTTCTGTTCCTCCCTACTCTCTACTACCCCCACTTGCCAATCCGCCCACAGTATGCGCTGCCCCTACTTCTTCCCAGGCACTTTGCAATGCACTCGCCACTCACTTCACTTCCAAAACCCAGGACATATTGAACAGCCTTGTCACTCATTCTTCCAACCCATCACCCCCTTGCCTCCTCATGCCTCCTTTTTCTCCTTTGCCTCTGTCTCCCGGGAAGAAGTCATCAGAGTTGTCAACTCCATGAATGTTTCTTCCAAACAATTTGCCCCTTGATCATCTAGAACCATCAAGGACAAAATGTCATCTCTCGCCCAGGCTCTCGCTGATCTCTATAACCACTCCTTTGCTACTGGTTCATTTCCATCATCCCTTGAGCACTCCATTGTGCGCCCCTTCCATAAAAAAACGTCAGCAGACCCTTCCTGCCCAGCCAACTATTGCCCCATCACCCCTTTTCTGGGGAAACTACTTGAGAAGTTGGCCCTCTCCCAACTTAACTCCCACACTGAATTTGTTGGCGGTCTTCATGACCATCAGTCTGGATTCCGAGCAGCCAGAGGCACGGAAACTGCTCTTCTGAACACTTGTGAAGAACTGCTTGCATCCCTTGATACTAACTCCCCTGCTGTCCTCATCCTCCTTGATCTCTCTTCTGCATTTGACACAGTGAAACACTCCATCCTCATTAAAAGGCTCCATGACAACTTTGGTATCTCAGAACGGGCACTGAACTGGCTTACCAGTTTCCTAACTGACCGCAATTCTAAAGTCATACTGGGCTCCTTCTCCTCCCATACTTCCTCGTCCACCTGTGGCATCCCAGAGGGATCCATTTATTTCACCCTGGTTCTTTAACATCTACCTTACTCTGCTGGAACACCTCCGTTCCTCCTTCTCCCCCAACTTTCAGTGCTATGCTGATAACACACAACTTTTCGTCAAACTTCCTACAGACACCCTTGCATCCTCTTTCATCCCTGACTGCCTCTCATCCATCCAGGCCTAATGTACTTCTTTGCCTCAATGCCAGCAAAACTGAGTTCCTCCCTATTGGGACCCCGGCACCCGTCTTCTTCCCTTCACTCTGGCCTTCTTCCAAGGGTTCTCCCCCTGCTCTGTCTTCGGAAGCCAGAAACCTCAGCGTCATCTTCGACTCCTCTCTCTCCTTTCTCCCTAATACTGGGACATTGTCAAGAAGACCCACTTTCATCCTTAAGAAATTGATTCTACCTCTCCTCACCTTCCCCTAGAGACTCAATGTTACCCAGGCACTGGTTCTCTCTAGGCTTGACCATTGCAATAACCTCCTCCTTAATCTACCCTCATCCACTCTGTGACCCCTCCAGCTAATCCAGAATAGGGCAGCAAGACTTATCTTTGGTCTCAAGCCCAGGGGCCGCATCTCTCCTGCCCTACAAGGTCTCCACTGGCTCCCAATCGCAGCCCAGATTACATTCAAATCCCTTTGCATCATCCAGAAGGCTATCTGTGGCCAGGGATCAACCTACCTGCAACTATTTCTGACTAAATACTCCCCCCTCTAGACACCTTCCCTCCTTTGGCATCAACTCCTTGCGACTGAAGCAGTTGGCAAAACATAGAGCAGGTGGTTGATCACTCTCTTCAGCGGGCTCCCTTCTTTGGAACAGCCTCGCCCCACCCCTCTTCATCTTGAGCAGGACCTCCTTAAGTTCCGGAAAAGCCTCAAGACCTTCCTCTTTACCTCTTTCTTCCCTCACTCTCTGCCCTGCAAATCTCTCAGTAGTTTGACTGCTGTGCAGGGTCCTTATGCATCATCGGGGCCCTGACCTCCCACATTTTATCTCCCATCTACTGTCTGTTCCTTGCACTTGCCTCTGCTCACCCTCCAGCACCCTCCTTGCACTTTCACTTCATAGCACTTCCTCTGCTTCTCTCCATGAGCTTCACAGCGCCTCTCCACACCCCTCTCCCCTCTGCACTTGCACATTCTGAACACTCACAATTCATACTAGGTTCGTTCTCCGCACCCCATTGCATCTATTTGTTGTATTTAATTAACGTTTGTAATTACTTGTCTATCTTCCCTTGTCCCCTCCCTGTTGCCCTGTGGGTTCTTTGAAATAGTATTTGCTTCCTATATAAGCGCCTAACAAGTAACCAATAAATAAATAAACAACAAATTAAATTGGTAACAAGTAGGTCTCCGACCCCGCGAAAGTCCACATAATTATAGTAGGAGATTTGAATCTTCAGCTAGAACCCATTAAAGAATTTGAGGGATTATGGGGACCGGGATTTTGCATGGCACATGCCATCTCTGGTTGCAGACCCCCTGTTAAGGATTCATAGACAGGCTATAGACACAGCCTGCATAATTTCCGAACTGGAAATGTGGGTGTGTAATGGAAGATGTGCATTAGATCGACCAGCTAAAGACACCTATTTTGGCCACCTGTACTCCTCATGCCTTGACTATTTTTTAATCTTGGCTAGGGATTGGGATTTACTGTCCCACGTTGAGGTCCTGGACAGACACGACAGCGACCAGGAAACATTGGTAGCCACCTTACATTGTGGGAGGGAAGGTCAGGAGACCAGCCACCGACCAAACAGGGCACAAGGCATGGAGGTGGCAGGTCATACCCGCAAAACAATAACATGGGCAAAAGTAATGGAGGAAAACACCAAACTCGAAATGTGTCAGGCTTGTATCCCCCATATTGAGAATATTAGCAGGGACAGTAGCACTGAACAGATGATTGTATCTGAGTTTGAGGCCATGGTGGTGAGCATCTCATCCCGTGTTACCCAGCAGCAACACGTACATTAAAGTGGGATGCCTGGTTTGATGAAGAGTGCTGAGCGGCAAAGCAAAGGATTATGGATAGTCTGGCAGGCAGCCCAACGGTAGATAAAACACATTTAAGGAGTTGTAGGGGCTATTATAAATGTTTGATGAAGGCTAAGAAAGCTACTTTTGTAAGATCGAAATGGAATACATTACTGGCTGCCCTTGAGAAATAAGATATTTGAATGTTCTGGAAGCTTGTTGCAGTTGGGAACACGGAGGGAGAGGCTTCACGACAGTGCACAATGCTACAGCACGAGAGGCATGCCACTCCCATTTTTCTGCATTATTTGATTAAGGATTGGCTGAGAACAGTGTGGGAAATTGTCTGGAAATGAACCATCATGCTGGGGAAATTGTTTTGACCCCCTTTTCCTTAGAAACAAACGATGTTCGGGAGGTAATATTACACCAAAAAGGGGGCAAAGTAGCAGCACCAGACAAGGTTCCCATAGACTGGCTCAAAGACGAGCTGTGTGAATGCGTTCCAATCCTGACGAAAATCTTTAATGCAGTCATTAAATCTGGGGTGGTCCTCAGTTCTTGGCATAGAGCAGTCATCATTCCCATTTATAAAAAGAGGGGTTGGGGCAACCCTGCCAACTATCGGCCCATCTCCATGCTCGATAGTCAGGGGGGGGGACATTTGCAAGGGCAATTTTGGGACATCTCCAAGACTGGGGTGATAGCCATGGCGTAATACACCCACTCCAAGCGGGTTTCCAGAAACAGAGAAGCACCATAGACCAGTGTTGGTGCTTATTTGTTTTCATTCAAAAGTATGTCAAACGGCCTTCGATGGAGTGCCACAAGCCCTACTATGGAGTGTTCTGCTCAAAAGGCAAATCCCCCAGCACCTGATCGAAATCATGAGAGGGTTGTGTTATGAAGTTATCTTATGGAATGTAAATAGTTATGGCCACGCCTGCCATTTACAGAGAGCAGTGGTGTAGTATAGTTCTGGGTGGTATATTATAGTGTAATATAGTTCCAAGTACAATGGCATAGTCTGACTTCAGCCAGAGAATGTCTATTCTTAATGTTAGTTCTATTACAGTTTGAGTGGCCCAGCCAGGAGTAAGGTTGTGCAGGGGGTCTGCTCTTCCTGACCTATAATAAAGGTTACTTTAAATCACTGGAAACGCGTTGGACTATTCTCCAGGTTGTCTGATTAAAATGAGGCGGTAGTACTCTTTCGGCTGGGTGGGGAGACCACAGACTCTATTAGGGACACCAGGGGTGTCAGGCAGGGTTGTGTACTCGTCCCTTTGTTGTTCTGTTTGTTTATTGACAAGGTTATTACGGAATTGGTGGATACATTGCTAGATGTCCCTAGGATAAACAATGACAAGGTACCAGCATTGTTCTTCCCCAACATTGCTGTTCTCTTTGCAACCTCACCTATGGGCATCAAGAGTATGTTAGCATTGTTCCTGGGGAAATGTAAAGAAATGGGGCTGACACTGAATTTGAGCTAAACTAAAACAATGGTATTCCTATCAAGACTAGAAGAAAAAATGTCATTTGAGGATGATGGTAAATAGTCACCGGCTGGAGCAGGTTTCCTGCTTCGGCTACCTAGGTCTGAGGTTCCAGGACAATTGTGCATGGTCTGTCCAAACAAAGAAGGCATGTGTCAACCTTGAAACATGTAGTGCCACTGCCAAAGTCTTTCATAATCATTGCGGAGCGGGTGCAGTCTCACCAGCTTCGGAGCTGTATAAGAAACCAGCCATACTCTCAGTCTTATGCAGAGCGGATGTTTGGGGTCAAAGCCCCTAATCTTATTGTAGCTGAAAATGTTTTTCTACAAAAGTTGTTGATGCTACCCCAGGGCTGACTCATTGCAATCATCCACCTAGAACCAGACCTAAGCCCTATAGCAGACCACCAGATTACAGAAACTTTGCACCGGTGCAAGTGCAAAGTTTGCACGGTATTAGCACCAGGGCAAAGTTTGCCCTATTTTTTAAAACATTGGGACACATTAAAAAACCATTGCGCCCTGACAAGTGCAGTTTGGCCTATTAAATGCACCAGGGTAAAAACTGCCCTAGTGCAAAAAGATGCATTTTGACTTCATTTTTGCACCAGGGCAAAGTTTGCCCTAGGGCTAATATGGAATGGTATTTGCACTACGGCACACTTTGCCCTGTTGAAAAAATTCATAAAAAATGGATCTTCTTAGCACAACGGCAATTTTAGCCCTAGTGCTTTTAATATGCCAAAGTGCACTTGTCGAGGTGCAATGGTTTTTAAATGTGTCCCAATGTTTTAAAAATAGGGCAGACTTTGCCCTTGTGGTAATACTGTGCAAACTTTGCACTTGCAACTGTGCAAAGTTTCTGTAATCTGGCCCCAGTTCTCCACTAGACCAGCCTTGTATTGGCTAAGGCTGCAGACAACAAAGGGCCTTGAATGTTATAGGGATGCCTTGAAACATTTACTGGAACAGGAGGGGGGGGACTCCTGTGGGTCACCCGCATGAAAGAGACCGCCGGGAGGCTATAACTGCCAGGGATGTGGCATGCGCCCAATACGCTGATGAAAGCATCGAGGACAAGGCTTAAAGTAACCATTTTACATGAATCCAGGAGATCCATGGGGGACATGTGTCACTATCTTAGCCTGTGGCCACGCTACCTCTAATCAAAAGGGGATTTCAGGGACGAGGAGTACCTGGACATCATTACACCAGCTTTTGAGGGGTCCCTTTACTTAGAATTCAGAATTGGCACTCTTAAGCTTACCAAATTCACTTGAGTTGCCTTCCTGGAAGGAATGCAACTCAAGGATTTTGCCACTGTGTGAAACGGGCGATGAAACAGTTGCTCACTTCATGTTGTTTTGTGTCAAATTACAACTTTTTAGATCACTATACGGGAAGCCCATTTTTAGGGCAAGAGGTATCGCTAAGACTGTAGACACCATAGCCTGCTGCAAATGTACCTCCCAAATGCTGGTGGCAAAACTGGAACACAAATATATACATTTTGCTTGGCTGCATAGAGATAGCCTGGTCAAAGCTTATGATCAAATCACTAAATAAGTTAGGGCAGCCATGTAGTTAATTAACTACATTTGTTTTTTATTTTTTTATTGTAACTGGACTTAATATTGTATTTTAACCTTTTGTATTGGGAACTTGTTTGCTCTATAAATATTCTTGCAATTGGTCTCTAAAGAGATTTTTAGGCCATTGTTTTTGTTCAATTTTATTCAAATCCATGAGGAACTTTAATTGTGCAACTGTAAAATGCTTTTACTTGTGTAATTGTTTTATGTGACTGGTTTACGGCTAACACCAACAAAAAAGCATTTGATGACGATTACCACCCGCGGTATTACCACTTGATTACAAGTGGTGGTAGTCCCCATTAATTGGAATGAACAGGACTCCATGGGGATTTCAGCGGTATTACCACTGGCAGTGTTACCACCATCACCACTGGCGATTTGGCTGTTTAAGGGCAGTCAGGAGGAGGAATTACCTCCACCATTCTGCTGGCAGTGTTTTCTCTGCCTTGCCTCCATACCTGTAGTTTGGCAGTGTGGAAATGCAGCAGTAACGCAGTGATCAATATGTTACCACTGCCTTGTCACCATTATTTAGGACACCGCCAAACTCGTAATGAGGTCCGCTGTTCCCTCCACTGAATCTTCTTCCACATATTTGCGGTGTTGGCAGTGACCAATCTTAAATCCAGTATATCTTGCTATGCGTACATTCCCCTTTAATGTCTGAGTCATCTCTGGTCAAGCATTTCTGAGTCTGACTGGTATTAAATAAAATGATATATTTCTAAATTTCGAAAAAAGCTGGATTTAGAAAGACCGCTCTGATGCCGCTCCAAACAGTCTTTCTAAATCGACCAGTCAGGCCCCTTGCCACACACGAGTACACCCAGGGGCTGAGAGGTACGGGCAGGCCAGAAGACGGAAGTCGAGGTGGTGGGAGGTGTTTGTGTTCCTTTGTGTCTGTTGAGGGGGAATGTTGTGAGGGGGGTGTTGGGGGTAGAAGGTAAATGTAAGTGTGTGGCTTTGTGGGGGTCGAGGAGGAGGTTTGGTGGCAGGGAAGGGAGGGGGCAGGGAGCAAAGAGGGATTTTGGGCTGAAATCCCCACATTTAAAGGAAATATTCACCAGTGCGGCATAGGGTGAGGGTGGGCAGGCGATTGGCTTTTAGGAGGGATTTTTGGGGGGAAATTTCCCCCCAAAACCATGATAATCCTGCTTGAAGGCCACACCAAATCACACAGAAAAAAAAACATGTGCAGCCTTCAATATTCGGGACTGTTACATAGAACTGTCTGATTTTACACTGTTGGTTTAGTCTCCACCTTTAGCTCCTATCCAGATTGTCCTGTTCTGTTCTTGATCTCGGTTTCTGCTTTCTCAGCTGATCTTTTTGCCTCTACTAATCAGATAAGGGATAGACTCCTGTTGCCTCTGCCTAGCCTGTTGATGTCTTACTAGTCTCAGTGTAGTTGTTATTCTGGGCCTACCTTACACTAGGTGCAACCGTCCACTCAGCATGTCCAACCTATGGCCCTGCTCTATGCTCGTTATATTGAAAGTAACCTTCTGGCTTTGATCCCAAGGCTTTCCCTATGCTACCCAGACACACCTTATAATTTACTAGTGCACCCTTTGCTTTGATCAAATCTTGTTACCCGGGATTCATATTAAATTCGTATGTCTTTACAGTACAGTCCGTTCCAGAACATGGGACCTCTTGCCCGTACCTCACATCAACCTGGTAGTTGTTCCTGCTCTTATACTGAATAAAGCCATCTGCATCTGTCTTGCTTTGCAGGGATCTTTGATACAGCAGCTTGCTCTGATCCTCTGCTTCTTTTCCTCTTTGCTCCTCCACAGTGTGCTTTGGGAGGCCATCCCACCTGCCACTGTGGAGGCGCAACCTCTGCAGTCTAGCCATCTTCTACAGAGTGCACCATGAATGTACAGCTGCACTACCGAATGGTAGGTCACATGTTCTTCTGAACCACTTGTTTGACATTGGAACAAAGCTATATATGATGGGACATCCAGAAGTCTAAGGGAAGCCACCATTGGTCCCCTAAACCTCCCTTGCCCTATAGACCAGCTCATAATCTGACAAAAGGTCCCTAGAACGTGATCAGTCTAACACGCGGAGGGGCCATTTTATATAGTGCATGGATTCCCTTAGCAGACCTTTACACAGATAAATGCCATGAAGCATATCTACTGCCTCTGGCTTCCACCAGACCAGCAAATGGGATATCCCGAAGGAAATGGACGACACACAACTCTTTAGCAAATCTACAGGAGATAGAAATTCCACTTGTAATTAATTAAACAATATCTGTTGCAGACTAGACAATTGTGGTCTGCCAAATGTGTAAAGCGTAAACGCTGCATGATTGAGATCCTGGTAGCTAATGCCACAGAAGACACATGACACCCCCATTTATGGTGGTATTGGTAGAATGAGTATTAGTTGTAGTTTTTGCTTGCTAAGCGGTGACCTAAAATAAGATTAAACATGCCTCAAAATCAAACAGTAACAGACAGGATGATTTACACACCTGATTACATATTCAAACCACAATCCAGAACCAAAGTACAGTTTGGTCACACTGACACTCTCCATTTCTTGAAAAAAAAACGTTGTTTTAGTGTCAAGTTTAAAATGCGGCAGGACATAGCTCACTCGATTATATCCTTGGTAAAGTCAGGATCGAGCTTGAAAATACTGCCTACTCAGATGAGATAACTAGCCTGGGGACATACCATTAATCACTTTTCATATTTGGGTCAGGTCACACAGTTAAGTGTATGCTTCCCTGTCCATCGCCATCATTAATGGACGAGAAAGTGGGACTGGAATGAACTGCTAGTAGCATTGTATACATTGTATGCGCCCTCAGAGGCCTGTGGCGCGGTTTATTAAAAAAAATGTCATAAATAAATAAATATAATTCTAGTTAGTTCAGATCTTGTATTTTTCGAACGACCTTCTGAAACAAGCAAATAAAAAAATGCATCATCTGCACTTTTTCATTTACATATGCGTTGTGGGTAGGAAAGACTGGTCATTATTTTCGCCTCGATGTCCAGTCCTTCCTACCCACAACGCATATGTAAATGTAAAAAAGTGCAGAGAATGCATGTTGTTTTTTTTTAGTTTCTTGTTTCAGAGAGGTACCTGGGTCACTGAATTCAGAAGCGTGACTTGGGTATTCAGCACACACGATGTACTACTTCTTGAATAACATTACATAGCATAACATAACAAGTGCATTTGTAGAGCACACGCATACTGCCAGTGGGGTATCGTGGCGCTATTGGCAAATAACAGCTGTTTATTGTACATGAGTGTAGGGGGTAGAGGGTGTCTTTCATTATGAAGGAAATATTAAAGGGCCTATCATGACGAAACGCTCAAACCAAGACATTTCCGTTGCAATTTGACGAGCATAAATGCAACAGCGAGTGAAGCATGGCAATGCCCATCCGTGTCTTAGCAGACAGAGTGTCTCTCTGGTCACCTTCGGCAGGGACTGCTTTGCATTCAGCGCCCCCTTGGCCCACCAGTCACGCGCAGCGCAAACCCCGCTTTGCGGTTGCTGTGGTGGGGCCGACAGTCAGTTCATTTTCCCGTAAAAGACTTTTAACAGCCTCGTCGTCGCAAAAGCAGATTCGGCGCGTGAAGGTCGCTCGGATGCTTGTCAATGTCACTCTGCTGTGATAATTAGAAAAGGGAACTTATCAAAAGTAATTGCTTCTGATCCGGAAATTGCAACTGATCCGACACCGAGGCGGGATTTCTCATATTTTCTGATTATTTCGCGCACCAGTGCACGCGGAAAATATTGCATTAAGGCTTCCGTGTGACGTTTTGATGAAGCGTTCCTTGGTTGATTGCTGCTCCGTATGGATGGTTTGAAAACCATTAGCTACTGTCCCTACCGCTATCCTGGAGGCTTTCTCCTCTGTGCGTGCATATGTTTACTAGAAAACATTACGTTCCCGCCCTAAGCTGTGTGGTCGAAGCTACAAATTTAGAATAATGTCACAATCTAAAGGCATCCCTAGACAAAGGGAACTGCTTGGCTAACATGTTGTAAGCAGCCATCAAGCAGTTGGAATGTTTCAATAACAGTTCCCAAGCAGTGATAAGCATTTCTCTTTCACAATCATTTCAGTCATTCTTTAGGTATTCGAGACACGCTTAGTAAATGCTTAAACAAGGAATGCGTAAGCACTTTGCTTGCATACCAAAGCTCAAGAAATGCCTTTCATTTTGAATGAGGAATGTCACATTCGACATGTCTTTGACAGACTAACAAAATATTCTCAAACATGTTGCTTCTGGACTAAGCCGGATCTAGGGGCATGGCTGTGCCATCTGCTGAGCTCCCACACCTTCTGCTCTGCTCCCTTCCTTGCCCAATTTGGCCTACGACCTCCTCCCGCCATCTGAATTCATGCAAGGACCTGATTGGACCAGTTGGATGGATCGCATGATCAGGATTTAAGACGTTTACTCTGATGGCTTCCTCTTGGTGTCTGGACTAGTTACTGAAAAGGAGGCTGGTTATGCCAGCTGTCATGCCCCATTTTATCCAGCTTGCTCCCCTGCATCTCTAATGCGACCTATGACCTCCTCCAATTCATTCTGAAGTCATTTGGGCCACATTGAGATACCGGCATGGACCATGCAACCCTTCCATGCAACATATCCTGGAAGCAATGGGCGTCCACTTACTGCATGGGAAGGACCCAGGGCAAGATGACAGCACCCTGCCTCCTCTGATAAGTATCTAGGTCACTACCACCTTTTTGGGCCAGGATGTCAACACTCCCCCCGCGCCCCCGGCCCTAAACCCATCCTATTCCAAAAGCATTCACACTCTGGCTATTCCGAGTTGTCCCAACCCTCCATCCACTGCCCCCAGACCCTTGGTTATCAGCACCCCTATACTCCCTGTTCCCCCCCAGGGGCTCCCCTGGCTGGCTCTTATCCCTTAAGCCCTCCACCCATGGGTGCCAACTATGTGGGCGAATGGAGATTGTGGAGCAAAATGTGAGAATAGCAAAGGCCCATAGTCTAACAAAGGCTGAGGAGAATTCCGGAATCCTTCTTTAACTTTTCTTTGTATGTTCTGGTCATAGTGATTATTTGTGGGTGAAAGCAGACAAAGCAGGGTCGTCTGCTATGTGATGGAGGGCCAGTGTGACGTTCCCACCTACTGCACACATTGTTACCTCAAGTGGGGCAAGTGTATGAGATAATCTCTAAAATCCTTTTTCTAAAACTGAAGACTATCAGTTTCTGTGGCTTTCGTTTTTCATGGGAATGCAGCGCGAACTCATCCAAGTCACCCCACCACATTGCTATTTGAAATACTGACTAGGAGCAGGTCATGTAGTCACACGTGCATATATCAGACATCTCAAGTTGTCCAATACCAGATGCCCTGCGAGTCCTGTCTTTTGGGAATATATCGGCTTGCATGCTGGTAGTATACACCTGTGTTTTATGCTGGTAAACAAAACATGCAAATGCTGTTCGTGAATACAGAATGATGTGAGAGCCAGATATTGCCGAGTACCCATCCCTTATCCAGGACAAGCAAAGAGGCAACAGCAAAACGTCCACTATGAAGCACACGCATTTGCAAATAGTGCAACCAGAACACGTGGACTCGCTGATTGGCTTCCCCGTTTGGCCAATCCATGTGATCCTGGGCAGATCACTCAAGAAAATTGAGCTTATTTTCTTTGGATGCTAACACTGGGTTTCACCTAGAAAAGATTCTATGAGCTGCGAAGAACACACTAATCCTCTCTCACACATGGTTTAATAAATTATTTAGTGCCCCTAAAACGCTCATTTGCCCTTTACTTTTTTTAATTAATTTTTTTATTTTGGTTGGCTGAGTAAATCAACCTTTCAAAACAGAAAATTTTACAAAGATGTTAATAGACAACAATTGAGCAGTAAAAAATATAAATATTTAAAATTCCTTTTACACAATATAAAGATTTGAACCCTTAAAACAAAAGACAGGAAAGCAATTTGTTTAGACACTGTTTACAAAGGCAGCAAGTTTGATGCTCAAATCATAGTCTCAACTTGCATCTTGTTTCATTGTGTTTTCATCACAGTTTTAACGAATTGAACTAGAGCAATTTGAATTAAGGTTTTATAGTTAGTGAGCAAGTAATTCCATATTTTTCTCTAGTGCGTACAGAGAGAAAATGGCAACATTTGTTAAACTGTTTCTGCCTCATAAAGCTTAAGACTGGACACCACCAAATGGCATAACGTTTCGATTTGCTGCTGGTCATTACAATAACGACAAAAAGTTCCCCTTTAAGGTCATAGTTGCTCGTAACACCATCACTTGTGAGCAATGGTACAGCCTTAACAGAAAAGTGAAATAAATGAAGTACTACTGTGGAATCAGAAAAATACAATATTAAGGCTTTTACACCATGCAAAAGGAAAATACACCGACACGGGCTTGTAAAGATTCCCAGAACCTTTATTACAAAACTGAACAGTTACAAAACAAAGTACACAAATAGCTATTTGGCCGTCAATACATCACAGAGACCACCAGCAGGGTTCAATGTGAGCAGGATTTGCTAGCTGGACATCGGCGTATTTATACATTTTCGTTATAACGATGTCCAGCCTCTTTCAAGTTAATCATGTACTGGGCTAGGGTCACGCCAGGATCGTTCCTAATTTACATATCTCGTGCATGCGCTTTACTTTTTAATACATTTACTAACAAACATTATTATTCTCTAAGTTTAACGTTACACTCCTTACACATTGCTTTAATACAGATTAAACAAATGTTTCGCATGTCATATTTGGATAGCGTTATTGTTCTTGTATACTTGTAGGTTAACATCGCTAATTCAAGTAATCCCCTGATCCCGAGGTCAACAAAGGACAAGGTCTACATGACCCTAACATGTAGCCTGAAGGCAGGCTGGACATTAAGTCTCCTCCAGAGGTTGAGGAGGTTAATGCAAGAACAAGAGCACACGAGACGGCCATTTTAGGCCACAGGGTGACTTTTGTACAATAAACTAAAATGGCGGCTCTAACCTAAAATGGAGGCTTGATTCATTTAAGGTCACAACCTTGTAATACGAATTTCCTCGCAAAGCGACTGGGCATAGGCCAACATATACAATGAGGACGAAACAATATTATATCAGTTCTAACAAACCCTGCTTTTGGCCTATGCCAAGCGCTAAACTACCTTCAATCATTTTGCGATTAACTCCATATTTCAACATCTATACACCCCAAATCATTGTCAGACATATCTATTGCCATTAGATCAGACACTAGAGTTTCTTTCAACACATACTCCTTGGAAACCTTATCTGGGGCGTATATTTTATGCCCTAATACACTTGTTGCTTGCGCGCAACACCCCCCTAATACTGAACATATACCAGGGAGACACTGTATATAACAACAAAGGAATAGAAAACTTCCCAAGATAATCAGCAGGGCCAAAAACAACTTCCATCCCCACGACCGTAGGCGGTCCCAAAACCATGCACTAAGTTCCCAGTTTCCCCCAGGAACATGAACTTCTGAACTAAGTACATGTAGATTTTGGATAGCCCTAAAGATCGTTGGAGAGGAGTCTGGTACGTCGACGCAGCAAGCGGACCCCACTAATTTACATACTCCTCCACGCTCAGCAGAATGACATCTAATGCCATCCAGTTCTGAAGAGCCACTAATCTTATTGCTTTCTGTTCTAACGACATATTATAGAGTATGTCAGTGGTCCGGTTGATGTTTTTCTCCAATACTCTCGCTAGTCCCCTGATATCTTCTGAATTCGTAATTTGCCCAAAAAATGACACAAAGGATTTCATGATGTCCCCTAGAGTTTGCGCTGGAGTATCCCCTTTCACACCTCGTCGTGGACGAGTCTTCGAAATTTCTGCAGTACTGGCAAAAAATACCCCAGGTAATAGAATCCCTAAATAGCAGGCTCCTTGCCAATCCATGGGCAACCATGGAAATGCCACATTACCGCAAACAAAATAGACAGGTTCGCCTACGTACAGAGGTCTGTTCTCACTAGTCAAATTCGCAAAGTTGGCGCATTTTCTAAAATTACCCATTGACCGTGTTCCATTCCTCTGTATGCAGAAGGATACTGAATCGGGGCTATGATTAACAGAATAAGATGGAGGCGTGGCATCCTTATTGCCTATAGGAGCCATTTTGAAAGAGATCAAAGACTGAAAAGGACGAGACAATCTATCAGAGGGTTTAACAGAAGCAACGTTCGGTTTACTCCTATTTGCAAAAAGCGAGCATCCCAGGGGCATCAAAACACGTTTTTCAAAACTATTCAAATTTGTACCATCAAAGTTCCCTGAGATGCTGTCGTTCCATCGGCCAAAGAATAGTGCTCTAAGTGAAGCGTAACAGGCAGTTGTCAAAGGTAGGGGATGAATATACCAACCTAGCCCCTTATCCCCATGTTGTGGTAGATGTGAACAGATCCAGCAATTGGTTCTATTTAAAATTGCAAGAGTGGCATTCATGATTAACAAAAGAGTATTATTCTGATAGTTCCGTCTATGCGAAGAATCTCTAGGTGATAAAGTATGCAATTGCACGGAAGGAGTGGGGATAACAGATACATTTTCAATAGGTAAAAAGTCCTCTAGCGGATATGCTTCCTCCAGATACCATAGCCCAAAACCAACAGTTACTAAAAATCCAGTTATTATTACAAAAAGGCAACAATACACTTTGGGGGTCCCATTGCATGCTTGATCATTGTCTCTGCTAGTCACATATTTATCTAAAAGTTCGGTACGAGTGGTAGCGGGTGCAGGCATTGTAGTCTTCAATCGAAAAAACACCAATTGTTCGTTTGCTGGCAACTCCAGTCGCGCGTCTTCTTAATGTCTTTCCCACAGCCCTAAGCCAACAGAATGCTCCCGTACAGTCGGGCCAAAAGGCAAGCCCTCAAATGATTTTCCTCAATCGCACAGTCAGACCGTGCTGTAGGTCTATTTCCTTGGACGTAAATTCTATTTCACAATTTCTGGTGCTGAAGGATCAGAAAACAAAGTGTCGTCACTTCCTACTGGAGGTGGCGAGTGAACGGAAATGGGATCAGAAAAGGATTGATCCGGAAGTTCCACTGTTGGAGAGTGCAGAGACAAGATGGCCGTTTTGTGTGGCCTTGCGAATTCTGGAACAGTCTCTGATACTCTCTTGTCGGTTGTTGCTGTTTCAGGCACGTTAGTTACAACAGTGGGAAGGGATTCTGTGTCTTCTGTATCGTATGGCATGGGCTGCGGGATCCATTTGGTGTGCGTCGCATAGATCCAGTTCTTACGACCCGCTACCCGCACAGGTGACTAGCAGGACTTGGTAGGGACCCCTCCACCGAGGTGCAAGGCAAGACGACCTCTCAAAAACTTTTGTGAGGATCCAGTCCCCCGGTCGTAGACTGTGACCAGGACCCTCGTATCGTACAGGTAATGCCTCTCGCACCTGGTGATAAATTGAAAACAGATTTTTAGTCAACTGGTTACAGTAATCTGAAATAAGCACATTCTCTATATCCCGCAACAAACTACTTTTTGGCAAACCCCAAATATTAGCAGGTCTCCCCATTACTACCTCAAAGGGAGAGAGCCCAGTCTTAGTTTGAGGGGTTGTTCTCATCGACAGCAACACTATCGGTAAGGCATCCGGCCATTTTAACTTGGTGCCAGCACACGTTTTAGCGAGTTTGTTCTTTATAATGCCGTTATGCCTTTCCACTAATCCGGCACTTTGGGCATGTCTGGCCGAATGGAACCGTTTATCAATCTGTAATCCTTTGCATATTTGTAGGATTACAGCAGCGATAAAGTGTGGCCCATTATCCGACCAGATGACTCTCGGCAGCCCGAACCTAGGAAAAAACTCTTTTAACAGAGTTTTTGCCGTGGTTATGGCCATTGCATCTCTAACCGGGAAGGCCTCAACCCACTTACTAAAGGCACAAATGACAACCAACACATATTTAAGATTGTTGCAACGTTCCATTTCAATAAAATCAAAGTGAATAACCTCAAACGGAACAGAAGGTGGAGCGAAACTTCCTCTAGGAGTCGAGGTACCTTTTCCTACATTATGCTGCAAGCAGACCATGCACCCTTGGACAAAACGCTCCGCAGTTTTGAAAATATTATCATTGTCCCATACACTGTGTAGCATTTTAGTCAATTTATGCGCACAGACATGTGTCGGACCATGAGCCATAATAACCATCATTGTAATGTAGGCGTCAGGGAGTAACCATTTTCCTTCAACATTGTCCACCCAACACCCATCATCGTCCAGTCTTCCTGCACCCTCGACCCATCTCTTAGTTTCTTCTATAGTAGCATGTGCTTGAATGTCTTTTACAGAATCGATACTTTCACCCAAAGTGCAAATATTTACAGTTTCTCTAACAGCATACATTTCTGAACTAAAATCAGTGGCAGTTTGTTTAGCTATCTGATCAGCGGAAGCATTCCCTTTTCCTGCATCATCTGTAACCTTTTGATGTGCTGCACATTTTATGATAGCTAGCTGAACAGGGAGTGCGAGTGCTGAAAGTAATCGTACTATTAAAGTGCCATGCTGAATTTTCGTGCCATGCGAGGTCAAGAAACCTCGTTCTTTCCAAAGTCTACCGAAGTTGTGAACCACCCCAAAAGCATACTGATATTGGCATATATATTTACTGTAAGCCCTTCAGAAAGTTCACAAGCTCGAGTTTACGCTATAATTTCTGCGGCCTGCGCGGAATTATGTATAATTCTTTTGGTTTCCACAATCGTGCTTAAACTAGTAACGGCATAAGTAGCCGTGGATGTACCATTCGGAAGTTTAAAACAAGAGCCATCACAAAATAGCTCTCCTTGTGGGCTATTCAAAGGCGTGTCTTTCAGATTGATTCTACCTTTAGTCTCTTGTTCTGTCGCATAAAGGCAATCGTGTGACGTTTCGTCACCATCAACAGTATCTTGCGGGACAGGTAAAAGTTCACCCGGATTTAATACACAACACCTCTGAATTTGAATGTGGGGGGCAAACAAGATCAGTTCATATCTTGTCAATCGTGCGGAAGTGAGGTGTTGCATTTGAGTTCTATTCAATAAAATATCTACAGAGTGAGGTACCATTAGGGTTAATGCATGACCCAGGACCATTCCCTCACTCTGTTTTACAGACGCAGCAGCAGCAGCAGCTCTCAAACAACTCGGCAAAGCGGATGCAACAAGATCAAGGGCGGATGAGAAATAGCCGCATGGTCTATTCTTCCCACTATGTTCCTGCGTTAACACAGCCAAAGGACATCCATCACGTTCATGCACATACAATACAAAGGCCTTGTCATAATTCGGAGTTCCTAAAACCGGCGCTGAACACAGCGAGGATTTGAGCAAACCAAATGCTGTCTGGTGTTCCAAAGTCCATGGCAATGGCAAAGAAATGTCCTTCTTTGTCAAAGCCAGCATTGGTTTAATCGTTAACGAAAAGTTAGGGATCCACAATCTACAGTAAGAAGCCATACCTATCAGGGCTCTAACGTCCTTCTGCGTATTTGGGACAGACATGCCAGAAATAGTCTTTATTCGTTCAGGTGTCAACCGTCTTCCATCCTTTGACAGGAGATAGCCTAAATAGGTGACCTCCTGACAACAATATTGGAATTTTTTGAGTGAAGCTTTGCGGCCATGTTTCGCTAGATGACAAAGCAATAACACAGTGCCTTCTTTACAGGCACTCTCAGAATCAGCAGCCAAGAGGAGATCATCTACATACTGTAGTAATGTGCAAGTAGTAGGCAACTCGAGAGTATCGAGCTGCTCTTTTAATGCCCTACTATAAATACTTGGACTCTCAGTGTACCCTTGTGGTGCACGAGTGAATGTGAACGAGCGTCCACCTAGGGTAAACGCGAACAAATACCTGCTATCCTTGTGTATGGGAATACTGAAAAATGCGTTTTTAAGATCAACAACGCTAAAATGAGTGGCAGAAGCCGGAATCATGGTTAGTATCGTTGTAACATCAGGTACAATAGGAAATTGAGGAGCCACAATTTTGTTAATAGCGCATAAATCAATTATAAAACGAAAGGGAATCTCATTATCACCTTTTTTGTATACTGGCAAAATGGGGCTGTTACATAGGCTACCCGTAATTTCCTCAATTTCTCCACGATGTACAAAATCAGAAACTATACATTTCAAAGCCTGCTCGCCTTCAACTGAGATCTTATATTGCGGGATGCGAGGCAATTTTACTCCATGTTTCAGAATAATTTTAACAGGTTCAATTTGAAGAATGCCCACATCATTATCATCAATTGCCCATAAGCATTCCGGAACATTACTGAATTCTGGCGGTAAAGGTCTAGTCAAAAACTGAGAGGCGAGTGATGGTTGAAGTGAAATCGTTAACCGAACTCTGTCCGGAGAACAATGTATTACTGCATGCAATTCCTTCAACAAATTTAACCCCAGCAAGTTCTCCCCACAGTTTGTGGTAAGTAGAAACGGACACTGCTCCGTGAAGGGACGCAGTGTTATCGGTACCGGCAAAGAGACTGGACAAACTACAGGTGTGCCTGAAAACCCTATGGAAACGTTGGACTGCCCTGACAGGGGAATATTTGGAACCCCTGAATGGTCAATGGAACATTTCTGTGCTCCCGTATCTACTAAAAATAGAGGCTTCCTATTTCCCACTGCCATCTCAACGTAGGGGCCTTTCTGATGAACGGGAATAGGCGTCGGTTCCAAATCCTGCTTCGGGCAATCCTAGCGGAACAGAATATTGTCAAAAGGAAGCTCTTCAGAGAGGTACGCGGCAAAAGGGTGATAAAAAATGTTTCTATTATCCACATTTGAAACGTGCTTATCTTGTGAAGGAGGTTGCTGTAATTCTGGTGCAAACTGACCTCTGCCAGGGCCCCCTGCACCTGGGCGACCTCTGGATCGTCTACCCATGTTCCCAAATGACCTTTGCTGCAAGGTCGGACATTGTGCGCGTCAGTGGCCTTCCTGTCAACAATAAGCACACTGGTTAATGGTTACCGGAGCCAGAGGCGTACTTCCCTGTGGAAAGTACTGACTTCTAAATTGATTACCCCCTCTAGGGTTTCTAACAATCTGTTGTAATAGGACTTTTGTTTTCAGGTCACCCTTTCTTTTCTCAAGTTTTTCCTTTTCATTATTCACATGATTTTCATATTACTGAGCCATATGCAGTACTTCTGATTGAGAGTTCGCCTGCCAAGCGCTTTCGGAAGACATAATCTGTAACTGGATGTCAGGCAGCAATCCACGTACAAATTTGTCGACAAACAGCCTTTTCCCTTACTCTGTGCCTATGTGTTGTCCACTGAAATCTGAAAATACCTGTTCAAACCGATTGAAGAAATCGGTAGCACCCTCAGACTTTCCTTGGACACAGGCCGTAAGCTTGTCCCAAATGATTCTTTTTTCAGGAACTATAGTTTTCAATTTTACAATAATCCTATCAGGCAAGGTTAATATCACTTGAGGCGGTCGCTCGCCAGCTGGTCTTTCATTATCTAACCTAACCATGTTATCCCATGTATCTCCTAACTCAGGTACATCATCTACAGTCCTAATCTGTTTCCATAAATCAACTGGCAGGAGTACGGGAAATAATAAATCAATATCACTTAAGGTGAATACTATCGACTGTAAGACCGACTCTATTTCTTTATAGAACCCGGTCGGATTCTTGCTTACATCGGGAATAGATTGCTTTATGGTGTTCACTTCCTGTCTTGAAAACGGGACGTGAACAAACTGCGATACGGTATGTGCAGGAATTTCCCCCGCGAGTATTCCTCACGCAGCATCGGCCGCAATCTCAACTTTCGGGACAAATGTCGGAGGGACCTCTCTCACAGGCAACTGAGAAGTAGGCAGCTCTGAACGCTTACTAAGCAACAGAGCCAAATCAAGCGCTAAGGCAGTCGAAAAAGTATCAATCGAAAAGGCTCTCTTATAAACACTCAACAATTCTGCGGGACAACAAATCTTTCTTTTTGCACACTCATTCTGCAGGTATTCTACCATCACCTGTATCACCTTCTTTTGCATTTCTAACGTATACTGATTATATGTGTCATATACTTCGTCTGGAGTTATCGATATATCCGAAATCCATCTTATCGCATCCTTTATACAAATTCGCACTTCCTCACCTTTTAATTCATGTCGAGGAGAAAACCGTTTCTGTAAGTACATAATACCTAAACTACCACCATCTGCTTCCTCATTCTGTAACCCTTCCAACTCCTTCCTATACTCAAAAATCCTCTCAACATGCTCATCTACCTTCTCCGCAGTATCTCTGGACAACGCTAAGGCGTTCAAATCCGCAACCGTTGTGGGAAATCTACATCGTTCAATCTATTCCACATTATACTCAAATGAGTCCCTAATCCTTCAATAAAAACATTTTTCTCAGGAATACCTTTTAAATTTTCGAGTGTGGAAAAAACATCAGCTTGTTCACCCTTCTTCATACAATGTTTAGCCCAAGCAATCAATTTATTCTTTTTTCCTGGGGATACAGTATTACGAGTCACAACCCTTGGTCTCACCCCCTGGTCTACTACAAGCAATGCAGAACCACTTGGAAGAGGAAGAGTAGGCACATTCTGAATATCAACAGGTGGAGGCAAGAGGGCAGGCAAAGGAGCGACGGCTGGAAGAACAACAGGAAGAACAGCAGGGAGGACCGGAGGAACTATAGGAGGGGGAATAACAACGGGAAGGGGCAAAGCACCAGGAGGAGGGACGTACGAGGTGGTGCAGAAGCACCAGGCCTTCGTTCATGCAAAAGTTTATTAATCAATTCATCTGACGTATGAAAATCTTTTGAAGGGTAAATTTTCTGAATGCCTAATTGAAACGCCCTGTCCATGTGCCTATCTGACTCCAATTGTTTATTTTGATCATATAAGCGTACCTTTTCGACACTTGTCATATGTCTACGCATATGTTTCTCTCTACTCTTTTGTTGCTGCAAAGCTTCTGTTTTCCAACTATGCAATGCATCAAATGCTGCAGGTCTAGCCTTTTTCTTTACTAATACAGACTCTAGATATTCTATACGAGGGATTTCAAAACTACCATTGGTTGGCCACCGAAGATTAGAATTATTTCTGGTCTGTCTGTGCCAAATGTCATTAAATGCTATACTACCAAAGCCTTTCTTACAGTACATAGTACCTTCCGGCGACCCCTCCTGTGGTGCGGGACGGCTATCTTCCAAAGATTGTCTGTCACTGCGGAATAATGCCCTAAAGCAGGCAGACAATTTCCCAGGCATATCAAAGTTCTGGTGTTACCTGGTCAAGTAGTTGTGCTCGCGAGTACAATTCGCCAAATTCAAATTGTCAGGGTTAAATTAAGAATCGGGTCACAATTCACCTGACCAAAGGACTGGGAGGCCCGATCGCGTTACTAAGGACAATGCTAAGGACCCACGTGTCTGGTGATTTTCGGCAAATTTACGCACCTCGATATATGGACCCTCGTCAAGACGTCGTCTAGGGCTACAGCTCACCGTTCAGGGATCGGATCGTGCAGTTTTATCGAGGAATTCACTTCTCGTCCATAGTGGCCATTTCTGTTTGCACCGTCTGATCCCGGTCCGATAGCCGAGCCAACTTTCAACGAGACGAAGTCGATCTTGAGGGTCCCTATTCGGGCACCATCTGTGGAATCAGAAAAATACAATATTAAGGCTTTTACACCATGCAAAAGGAAAATACACCGACATGGGCTTGTAAAGATTCCCAGAATCTTTATTACAAAACTGAACAGTTACAAAACAAAGTACACAAATAGCTATTTGGCCGTCAATACATCACAGAGACCACCAGCAGGGTTCAATGTGAGCAGTGAGCAGGATTTGCTAGCTGGACAACGGCGTATTTATACATTTTTGTTATAACGATGTCCAGCCCCTTTCAAGTTAATCATGTACTGGGCTAGGGTCACGCCAGGTTCGTTCCTAATTTACATATCTCGTGCATGCGGTTTACTTTTTAATACATTTACTAACAAACATTCTCTAAGTTTAACGTTACACTCTTTACACATTGCTTTAATACAGATTAAACAAATGTTTCACATGTCGTATTTGGATAGCGTTATTGTTCTTGTATACTTGTAGGTTAACATCGCTAATTTAAATAATCCTCTGATCCCGAGGTCAACAAAGGACAAGGTCTACATGACCCTAACATGTAGCCTGAAGGCAGGTTGGACATTAAGTCTCCTCCAGAGGTTGAAGAGGTTAAAGCAAGAACAAGAGCACACGAGACGGCCATTTTAGGCCACAGGGTGACTTTTGTACAATAAACTAAAATGGCGGCTCTAACCTAAAATGGAGGCTTGATTCACTTAAGGTCACGACCTTGTAATACGAATTTCCTCGCAAAGCGACTGGGCATAGGCCAACATATACAATGAGGACGAAACAATATTATATCAGTTCTAACACTACAATGTTTGGTTGAAGAGGGTGCTTGCCTGGGCTTTGATTCTGTAATATGTTCGGTAGCCCAATTTTACTGTAGGCATACCCATCAGCCTAGGGACAGTGGCCAAGTGGTCTCCGTCTTGCACCCAGTTTGTGTGTGGCTGTAGGGACTATATGTATACACCTAATCCTGAGGCTTGCTGTCTTCCAAGCACTCCTTTAGGTGTTGTTGCCTCACTCACACAATCCAGCACATGAGGGGGCACCCTGCGGATCCTACTATTGCCTGCTGGCAGATAGGGGATATCTGCCGTAGGGCTAATGCCCACTAGCAGTCCTGTTTGCTGCTGACCCATCCATTCCCAGACAGGAGGAATTGAGCCAACCCAGTAACTGCCAGGCTATTATGCAAGTCTATGCAAAAAGGACGAGCATACTGGTCCTTGCACTTAATTGTACCAACCTCAGAAGGACAAAAGGATCTTCACAGATCCAATGCTTAATTTTTGCCAGGGCTGTCAGGTGCTCATCCCAGGATTATTTTGAAGCAAGGGCTGAGCAGTGGCACTTCTGACAGTGTTTTTTGCTATGCTTGTTCTGCTAGTCACAGTGTTGACTCTGTTCCAGTCCTCTCCTTGGAAAGCTGCTGCTTCTCGTGCAAAGACCAATGTTTGTAATGGGCATTGGGCACAATTTTGGCTACAACGCGAAGCCTTGAAAGCCTGAAAGAAATTGTACAGAGAAGGCAAACAACCTTATGAGGTACTTTGAAAAGTGCTCATGGAACAGTAGACGCTTGAAAGATTCGGCGTAACCCAACGGTTTCAAACGTGACCTCAACTAAATTAAAATTGGCAAAGAACCAATATTTTACGCTATTGGAGAGAAATACATAACGGTTAAGTAATCTAATTAGAATTGTGTGTTATGATACTGTAACAGTTTTGACTGTAAGATACATTTATGTAAAATAAGAAAGAATACAACACCCATGTAATAAGAGGATAATGTCCTGAAGGCTTTTAACAGTGACACTTCTCACACTAAGTAACAGTGTTTGAATGTATGAATGCAGATTTAACTATATTGACGCAATTCATTTGGATATTACAAATATCATTGATCCTTGAGGAAGCGCAGATTTTCGGCGGATTTTCCCCCCCTGCTCAGAGCTGGGGAGAAATCTGCCAAAGCCCTGATTTGGCGAACCCTTAAATCCGGCGGTAATAGCGTGACCGCTGGATTTAAGGGTTACCACCAAACTCGTGATGAGGCCCATAGTAAAACCCCCAACCCATTCTCACATCAATTACAGCTCATCCTGCAGCGGAAGTATACCCTGTCTGGCTATTGGCCCACATTTTGAAGTTCTGATTTTTTGTATGAGCTCCCCTCCATCAGTGATTCAATTCTATAGCTGTTTAACATATACAGGTTTCTTTTTTAATGCATCATTTGACATCATTTGTGAAAACGGGCTTGTTTCTCTCAACTGCACCCAAAAATAATATGCGCATATGCATTCTGTTTTCCCTAATGCAGGCAGACCTGTGTTATTCAAAGAGCCGTGAATTATCTCCAATCCTTAATATTTAGCTGTGTGGAATTCTGGCCGTGAATGCCAATACAATTAAAACGTAATGCAATGCAACTTGGTTTTGCATACAGTGGGCTCTTAGCACTAAAAAAG
This sequence comes from Ambystoma mexicanum, assembly GCF_040938575.1. Taxonomy (NCBI): domain Eukaryota; kingdom Metazoa; phylum Chordata; class Amphibia; order Caudata; family Ambystomatidae; genus Ambystoma; species Ambystoma mexicanum. The sequence goes on from NC_090929.1 coordinate 482,916,643, forward strand.
TGATGAATGGAGCGTTTTGAATTAATCATGTCCACTATTATTGCTCTGGGCACCCTGCCAGGCCATCATTTTTCAGCTCGTCTGTAGCAGTGGAGATGTGGACGAGCCACTTCTAAACTAGTCTTGGCGCTGCCACCAATGTGTGCTATGTCTGGTATCTATGGTTGTCCAGAGCAATGCCAGTGAATATGATTCACTGAGACCTACTATCCATAAACTGTTTAGTTATAGGGGAAATAAAACTGTTATTCAACAAATTAGGCCTAGACAGGGTTTCGCCTACAGGCACATGTATGTGATGCCACTTTCTCTGATGTTGCTCCCTGGGATGTCAATTTTATTGTCATCATCTTGGCCAAAGGTTGAACCATAAGGCTCAGCCGACCTGGTACATTTTAAATTTGGCACCCCTGTCTCCATCTTTATCTCCCGGCCACCCTGGCTGGTCCTGGTTGGCCTCAACTGTCCACACCCTGCCCCTCCACCATCAGCAGCTTCTCCTGGCTTTCCCGACCCAGGGTCACCCACTATATAAGTATTCAGCCCAATCCAGCCCATTGAAACCATTGAGAGCTCCCTCAGCCAGGTGCTGGAGGTATTTCCTCTACTTTATCTCCAGACTATCTATTGTTTTAAAACTTTTTTTAATTGAGCAGTCGACACACATCCCTTTAGATCGGATGGTAACGAGTTCCAAAGACTTGGTGCCCAAGCATTGAAGCTTGAGCCACAAATCTTTTTTTAAAAGACCTCGAGGTTGAGAAAGCAGGATATCTTTATTGGAACGTAAAGTCCGCCTGAAAGGAATCCTCGAGACTCATGATGAAAGATAGGCAGGAGCTTCACCGGCCAAGCATTTAAACACCAAGGTGGTGTCTTTGAAGAATATTCTTTGACTGACCGAGAGCCAGTGAAGTTTTCGGCTAGCCTCAGACACTTGGGACAGAGCACCAATTCCACAAAGAGCCCTTAGCGCTCCATTTTGGATCACCTGTAGACTTTTCATGTTCACTTGGGAGATTCCAACAAGCAAGCCATTGCAATAATCAAATGTTGTATAATAGCTGCCGCAACCATAGCCCTATTGGACTCTGATAAATATGGACATGTCTGCCAGAACAGATTAACTAAATAAGAGCAAGAAGACTTAAGGTGAGAGACATGTTTCTTAAAAGATAGATGAGAATCAAAGTAAACCCCCAGTGTTTTGACAGACTCAGCGGCCTTCATGGTATTGCCCACAATGATAAAGCTATTGTAAGATACCTCAAGTTGCGCTTAATTTGTGAACCATACACCCATGGAGGATAGCATATCACACGATGGCCTAATGTACACAAAAGTGGTGACAGGCATGAGCCCTGAGGTACACAACACAGAAGTGATTGCCAGTTGTGATTGTGCATTGGCCTTGGTCACAGATGCAGTTATAGGGCCAAGAAACTATCTGAACCAACAGGCCGCAGAGGTAGTACATCCTCCAACCTAATCTAATCTGCCAGGAGAGCATGATCGACCAAATCGAAATTGGCCGACAAGTGCAATAGTAGTAGAAATGCCAGACTGCCCCTATCAATTATTTCTGCTATATTGGATTTGAGATCCAATAGTGAAGACTCGATCCTGTGATTCACAAGGAACCCAGACTGTCCAGGGGCAAGAATATTGCTTTTTTCCACAAAATTCTGATATTGAACATACGCCACTTTATCAAGTACTTTTAGCACCAAAGGAACATTCGTGATAGGCCAGAAGTTGCCAAGATCACTAGGATCCAAATTCCCCTTTTTTAAAAGAGGTGTAATCCATGCCTCCTTAATATTGCCCGGAACAGAGGTTTCAGAGAAGACACATTTGACAGTATGGTGGTGTGGTAAACCTGGTGTTAATTCCATTACCTCCATTGTATTACTGAACCTCCATACTTGTAATAATTCCGAGACCATTGACTAAATTACAAACTACAGAGCAAGGAAACCTGGCCAGAAATCCCAGGTTCTTCACTTGACCAAAGTTTGTGATCCTGACCAAATCACTTTACATCACTGCGCCTTAGTTTCCCTGTCTGACAAAACTGTAATATCCTTAAAGTGATTCTTTTAGGTATATACGATACAGAGAGACATTCATGCATGGCTTAAGAGATGGCTGTGTTGCAATATATACGGAATAATGTTAAGCATTTATACAGTACATTACTTAGGTTGAAGTGTCTCTTATGTCACTCATAGCTACATCAATTTTGAACAATAATTCTCCCCTCATAGATTGTCAGATCCTCCAGCTTTTTGCGATCCCACCAAAGGGCGCAAAAACAGATTTATTTTTTCAATATGCAAAAAACACCAATTTTTTCAAAAAGACCTGCGAAAACAGTCATTTATAGAAAAACAAAGGGCAGGTTCTGCAAATTTTTTTGGGTGGAAATGATGAGATGAGCTTGCACGTCTCATCACTTGTGTCAAAAAAAGTAGCAGCCTTTTTAACCCCTTTGCACATTCGCACAAATCAGGGGGATTGTCTGTGCTTTCAAAAGTGCTTTCTGAATTCACAAAGAGGATGCGCTTTTAAATGTGCAGAAAACTAAGATTTCCCCATATGCTTGTTCGAAACAGGTACAGGGGTGTGTGCATTGCATGACTGGGCCTTTCCTTAACCCTCTAATGCAATTATATTTACGTGTGACAGCAGAGGTATAAAACACTGCTGTCTCACTTGCATTTCTATTCCTCAAGTAGGCATAGAATTTCTTTTATTGCATTTTACAGTGACAGGCCTTTTTAGAGGCCGTCACAGTGAAATGCGCTCCAAAGAACCATGTGGGTGCAGCGAGCCTGTTGAACATTAGTGTCATGAGAGCGCTCCTGACACTAATGCATTCAAGGCGGCTGGCCAGTGCATCATCTGCGCTACTGCTTATCCATTGGGAAATATGCAGGTCATTCTTTGAAATTTAGATGACCTGCTATTTGTCAAAAAAGGGGCATCTAAAAACAGCACATCCTCTGTTGTATTTTAATATACACAATTTTCTGAGGGTCTTGACAATATGAGGAGAAAGGAGAGAGAGAGAATGGCCAGATGGAGAGTGATGGGCCAGAAAGCAGAGGGACGAACAGTGGGCCTGGGGGGAAGCAGTAGGCAAGAGAGCCGGGAGTGTGCGGTAGGCCAGGAGTGGGGCATTGGTTCAGAAAGCAGAGAGGGAGTGTTGGGCCGGAAAGCTGAAGGAGCGGCAGGCTAGATGGGGAGCGTGGGCCAGAAAGCACAGAGGGAACAGATGGACGGAAAGAGGCAGTGAACTGCAGATTGGGAGAACGGATGAGGGCAGAGTGCAATAGAATGAGAGAAAGGATGCAGCATGCAGGAGTGAGAAAGAATGAAGGACTGTAGACTGCAGGAGGAACTGGAGAGTGTAAGGTGTGAGTTGGGAGCATGGTTAGGAGTGTGGCAGGGAATCGGGAGTGCTAGTTGCAAGTTGGCAGTGTGACAGAACACCTATGTATGCACATGAATGGCAAAGTAAGAGATTTTGGGGTGTCATTTGTGATTGGGAATTGGTGAGTGTGAGGGGTGTTGGCGAGTGGGGTGTGTGGGTACTTGGAGGATTGGATAAAAGAGAAGGGGAATAGTTTCTCTATATTTATAAAAGTGAAAATGTGTGGGTTTGTGGCTGGATTTGTGGCTTGGCGAAGCGCTCCGTATACAATTACACACTGTTTAACCAATCTGCACTGAACGTTTGCACAGTTACCTGTTAGGACCCTCCCGAAAAGACTGGCTAATTGACATTTGGACACCCCAACCCGTTCCACAGATTTTAGCAAAAGTCAAAATGTGTTTGTGGGTTTGTGGCTTGGCGTTCTTTCTTATACAATTCCACACTGCTTCACCAATCTTCACCAACATTTGCATAGTTACCTGTTAGGACCCTCCAGACATTACTGGCTACATGGCATGTGGACACCCCACACCTTTCCCCGGATTCTTGCAAAACTCTAAATATGTATGGTGGTTTGGCAAAGCACTGTTCCTTATACAATTCCACACTGTTTCACCAATCTGCACCAAATTTTGCATAGTTCTCTGTTAGGACCCTCCGGACATGACTGTCTACATGACGTTTGGACACAGCGCCCCTTTGCATTCCCAGCACCTTTACATGTGAGATGGTTTCCTGAAATCGGCGAAACATCAATGTGGTCGTAGAAGGGCCGGTCCACAACCCTATGATGCACGGTTTCTGGGACATTTGCACTGCAAAAATGGCACCACACCAGGGTGAGGCAACAGCTGGGGAGAGAGCACAGTAGGTCCAAGTATGCAACAGCACACCAACTCTCGCCTCTCACAACATCTGCTCAGGCGTATGTCAGCCAGCCACACACACCCATTCTCACTGCAGTTTACTTCTGAGTGCAAAGCACATCAAACGATAAGCGAATCGGAACAGCGACCTATAGGATCATTTATTTTCAACAATTGATGAGAGTGTTGTCATGTCTGTCCACAAAACCCTTTTGGAGAACTGGTACATTTTGCTAGAGGTCAATAAAGTTAATGATATTAAATAGAGAAGCACATTAATCAAAAGAGTAAAGCAAAACAAACACTGGTGCATCTGGGAGTCTTCATAGTAAATTGATGCAAAAGGTGCAAACAATGACAGCCTGGCTTCTTGTAGCCTCACACACTGCCTCTTTTTTGCAACCTGCCAATCTTACACCGTCCAGTCAATAAGAAAAGTTACACAACAATGCTGCACTAAATACAATTTTGTGCTGCAAAATGTGCTTTTTTATGCCTCAAAATTTTCTATTTCCTTCCGCAATATCCCAGATGGTCTGTAAGTGAAAGAAATGATGCTGAAATGCTAGTAACATGAGTGTAGGATGGTTTGCGTTGTGGTTGGAGAGCACAAATGTCAGGGACATCATTTGGGAGTAACCAGGGGTTACACCTGCGACCCCTGAGGTCTCCTTTGCTACCCCAGTTGTCTCCCTTGCTACCCATAAAAAATGCATTTTTTGTTTACAAATTGAAGTTGATGGGCTGTGGCCAGTGCCATGTGGCTCCTTGTTTCTAGAGTGGCTGGCTTTCTTGTTCAGACCTCTTAAAAAACAAGGGGTTCCACTAGTGTAACACTTTGAGCAGTGACCCTTAATAAGAAAGAATGGGAATAACAAATAATTTGTCTTTCAGGAATTCTATACAATAATTGCTAGACTCATTAAAGGTTTATTTCAAGCACACTTCAGGGGGTGAGTCACTGATTTAGTTTGTTCCTAAGCACCTCAAATTCACAATGCAGACAAAAACCTCCAAAAAGCATTTAGAGTAGAGTAAGAATCCATTTTGGACAATGGTCCTGATTCACAGGGCGTTTTCCTATGGGATTGTGCCATTATAAAACACTTCTGCAAATCAGACCCTATGTATTTTGCTTTTCACAAATTGCAGTTATAGCATATTTGTTTTTGTCATTGTCTCTGTTACGATCATCACAAGACATTCCATCTTGGTGTCCTCAGTCACTTGACAAAATCCTTGTGCCAAAAACATGTATACAGTGTAGAAATGTTTGACCATAGCACATAAAGTGGCCCTTGATTTCATTTTGCCACAATTAATGCTTTGTTGTAATGTGTCTATCAATCCTATCTCCATGACATGCTGTTCAGGATGTTTGTTGGCACGTAGGAGGTAACGAGTGCCCAGAGTACAGAATGCTGTGTGAGTTCGCTGCTTTCCCTGCGCTACTCTAAATTCTTTAGTGCACAGTTATGAACCCTCCCAATGGTATGTATTTTGCCAACATCTGAAGCCTGTAAAGTAGATCCACACAGGCTTGACATGTGGCCAACTTTGCAACAGACCTGCAGTTGAACTGGCCTGCTGTTAAATCTCAGTTACCAGTTTAATGGTATCCTCTATAGAGTGCAATTTGCTTTCTGACTTTGAGAACATTCTGACATGTAATTGCTCATTTTACTGTAGAAGGTAAGGTAGCTATAGCGAGTAAGATAGCCAGGGGGTTGAGTGCTTGCTACTGCAATGTGTGTGTGATCTGCAGCTTGCAGGTCCGAATTTTGGCAAGGCCAATTCAGCCTTTCATCCTTCTGATGTTGATAAATGAGTACCAACACAGGTTGGGTGATATTGTATGTATAGTTGTTCTATATAAAGCGCTTAAGCGTAAGTGCTATATATAATAACACATCATTATCGTTTGGCCTTGGACGTCTGCTTGCATTCACAGAAATGTGGTAATATGGACCTATACGCACTGATATAAACGATACACATGGTGATCCATTCTTGTATGAAATGTATATCTCTCTACAGTGATTTTTTAACCATATTTTTCATAGTGTACTTAGAAACAATGCTATGTGATGTCACTTCCTGTTTTTTCAAGAGGTGAAAGGTCATGTTCCATCACTTCTCATGATGTCCCTTTGGGGTGGGGTCAAATGACATTACGTCCTGTGATGTCATCAGAGATCAAGGGTCATGTGATGTCACTTCCGCTAACCCAGGCATTTTGGTGAAATGATGTCCCTGACAAATGAGTTTTTTGTAGATACATGAAAGGTTGGTATTAAGGCTGAAGTATGTCCTGCAAATGAAAGGCATTACAACAAAATAGCTGAATGCACAGCAGTCATCACAAAGTATAGCTATTGTTTCTCTTAAAAGTACATACAAAAGTGCCAGTTATCAACTCACCATGTTCTCCTTTTTAGTTGGATATACCATGAGCCCCAATCCAGTGGGTGAGAAACAGAATGTTTCATCATTACACACTGTGCATCAACTACACAGCGGGAAGCACTATGCCCCATCACACAAACTACAACTAAACAACAGCCCCAAGGATGCTCACCCCACAGAAACCAAAGAACCAACTGAAAGACAGTCATGACAGGAGGAAGCGAACAACCAAACACACAGGCTCACCAAGACAGAAACACTAGAAAGCCACACCAACACCACTCCGACACTGAGCCATCCAAAAGCTCAACTGACCAGTGTCACACTAGATAACAAGAGAATAGATATTACCATCCCAGTCCCACACTTGAAGAAAATCAAACCCAAACAATACTTACCATGAAACAGCGGGGTCAGCACAGCACCAACAAAGTGAATCTGCCCACGAGGAACCAGCATCAAACCAACCCACAGGGATACAACTCTAACGGAATCAGAAGGACCTGAATCTGGATACAGACCCACTAACCCAACCCTCAATCTTCTGCATACTTAAACCACACAAAGCCACACAACCATCTATCTCCCAGCAATCCACATGCACTTTACCACACTGCATCAACAACACATAAACATCACCTACAGCACTCAAGGTCTTGCCCGATCCAATACTAGCACCAAAGCCCAGCACTCGGTGTATACCGAGCTGAAGCTGCCAACAGCACATCACTTCTCCCACTCTCCTGCTCCCCTCCTCCCAACTAACCCTATCCCGTCCTTCCTGTTTACAGATCAGCCAGAGCGCCTGGGGACCAATTCTGTTGGTGACAGTGCGCTATATAAGTACCTTTAACATAACATAACATAACATAACATAACATAACATACACTGCATAGTCTGGAGGGGAAAAACTCAGAATCATGACCCTCCCCCCATTATAATTGGCTAAGCTACTCCCCTGCTTGCAACTTTCTGCATTCCAGTCAACAGCCGTCTATCCCCAAAAGGTAATGGAGGGTCGGGAGGACTCCTCAAACCGTTAAATGTCAAGCTTTCTTTTTTGTGGATAACATCGTGTGTGTCACATGTATGTCTAATTGACCATCAAACAATATGTTTCATGCTTGCCTAAGGTTACCTTTACATGAAAACCACACTGGGAAAAGAGGGTGCAAGAGGTTGTCATCATCATTAAAGTCATCAACTGCTTGATAAGAAAACAATGCATGGCGTGCAGGTAACTGGACGGAGGTCATTTTAATAAAGCTCTTAATTTGACAGCAGGGAGCCGTACCTTAGCACTGCAACATTAACGGCTCCCCGCCCCCAAAATGTCGTAATTTGCACAGCAGAGAGCAAAAGTGCAAGGCAAAAGGCACTGTATACTTGTGTGTGAACCTTTTACCTTGCACTTTTGCACTCCGCCGTGCAAAAAGAGTAAACGCTGTCTGACTGCCTTTCTTTCATTGTGAGTGCTGCTTGCCATGCTTGCACATCAAGCGGCACTCACAGTTACAATTAAAGGCTGCCCAACATGCTTGTATCTCGGACAGTATTAAATATTCATTATGAATACTGCTTAGCAGGAGCGCGTAGTAAGCAGAGTTCACAATTACAAATAAACACTGTCCTGCATGCAAGCATGTCGTGCAGCATTTAATTGTAATTGTACATGCCGCCTGCCAGCCACGCTAGCTTGGCAGGCAGCGTGTACAATGGATCCCTATGGGGTCTGCCTGTTTTATGTTGCTGCATAAAGCAGGCAGATTCCGTAGTGATCTCCAGAATTTGAGCCGGCATGGAAATGCATGCTGGTGCAAATGTTGGAGCATTTGTATGTCAGAGAGGAAGGAAGGTGGCAGAAATAAAAGTTGGAGGGGAGGGCTCAGTTTGCACTTTTGTGCAAAAGGTTCCCTCTGTGCACGTTTCCTCCGTTACAGCATGTAGTTGAAATGTGAGGAGTAAACAAAGGTGATTTCTGCCTTAACTCTTCACTTTTCCACTTCGTGGTGGAAAAGTGTAAATGCTGCCTGCAAAGAATGCTTTGCAGGCAGCATTTACATTGGATTCCTATGAAATCAACCTGCTTTCACCAGGTATATTCCAAAGTCATCCATTGCATTAATGCCAGCAGGAAAATTCATGCTGGTATTAATGGACCCACATTTGTGTGGCTGAGAGCGAAATGGAGGATGAACGTTTTGCCTTTGACTGTGTAAAAGTAGTCATAAATGCCTCATTTTCTAAATAATATGGCATACCAAGGTTTCCAAGGCAGACCGGTACTACCATCTTGGAAAGAGGTCTAAGGCATAAAAGTGAGGTGTATGTAACTCGCGTGTACGCCGCGCAAGTATGCAGTGCCCCATCAGATCTGTTTCTGGATATGCAGAAAAATGCACCATTGATCTGGGCGGAAAGGATGTGAAGCTGTATACAGTATGCAGTTGGAGAGCGGAGCTCCCTGGCCACAGGTCCACCTGACAACCCCAACCTACAGGACCTGCTGACTCCCACTGACCCCAAGACCCCTGGCTGCTACTGTCCCAAGGAACCGCTGACGGCTGTTTCCCCAGGACAACCTGACTGATCTTTCCCCAGGACCCCTTGACTCCCCTAACCCTAGTACGCCTTGACTGCAGTTTGCCCTATGAACCACTTGACTCCCCTGACCCCAGGACACCCTGACTGATGTTGAGCCCAAATCCCTACACTCATCCAACACCCACTCCTGGTACCAACATCTATGCACGGCCACCTCCAACCTCTCTTGCCTGCCCTCGAGGTGCTTCATCACATCACCTGTTGTCCCCCAAATCCCAGTACATCAGCCAATTCGCTCCTCCTGGGTCCACCACCACTTGGCATCTCCCTCCCCTATCTTCCCTGCCGAACACCAGGGGTACACATCAGGACTGAGCCGCAGCAATGCTGCACCAAGTTCACCAATGAGGAGGTGAAGCTCCAAGTGGAGGGTGTCACAAAAGAGGCTGACTGCCTCATGTCCAGTGTGACAAGATCTGGAAGGCCATCCTACAAAATGTCAATGCCATAGCGACAATACCCCACACAGTGTCCTAGATCCAGACACGCTGATAGGACCTCAATAGACAGGTCCGGAAGCTGGTAGCAAAACAGTACAGGGAGTGCCTGGCCACAGGGGGAAGATCACCACCACCACCCCTGACAATTGACATAGCCCGCAATATGCAGATTGGTTGCAGACAAGACCACCCAAGGTCATGCCGTGTGACCCAAAATACACTTTGAAGTGTCTCATGATTTACATTATTATTATATTATAATAATACATATTAGTACCCTACTATCATAATTTTGATGCAAACATGCAATCTGATTGGTCCGGATGCTGACTTTTCATGCGTTATGAGTGGAACATGCATGATGCATGCCTAGGGTGACCAGATGTAAAAAAAATAAATAAAAAAAAACCTGGACAGGGCATAGACATAAAAATAGGACTACTGTAAATATTAATAAAACAGTAGTCTTACTTCTATGTCCCGCCCTTTTGCGGGGGGTTGGGTGGGGGTGTGCTCCAGGCACAATCCTCTCATTGGAGGAGAGTGGCGGGGAGGGGAAGGGTGAGGAAATGTGGGCATGAAAAGCAGGAAGAGTCGCTCCTGGACCCGATTTTGGGATTTTGAAATCGGGTTCCGGCAAAAACCGGAACCGTAGCTCCCACGCTTGCTAACCCCAGACAGGGTTTTTAAAACTTAAAATCTTCTGTGACACCGGGATGCACAGCGATTTCTCCGGACTGTCCTGGGAAAACCAGGACGTCTGGTTACACTGTAGCATTCCATCATTCTTACATTATTCAGTCGTCTCTCCTTACGCCACCATCATTTTCCCACCAGTGAAAAACATTCACAAAGAAGAAAAGCAGTTTGCCAGTGCACTGCATCCAAAGACGCTCCTCCAATAATCTGACTAATTTAAATTAAATATCTGAGAGGCTCCCAACGTGAACGTCAGCATTGCAGACCAATCAAAAGTACCGTCTGATGCGAACACCATTTGTAGTGTTTCATTATTCCTTCAACATGGCCGCCATGCTCCCAAGCTCAAAATTAACTGAGTGGTATAGTCTTCTCACTCAGCTCTGGCGCAATCGAGCAGGCAGCCATTATGGTGTTTCACTCCACTTCAGCTTGCTGTGCAGTAACAGAAGCATCTCTTGGACGCTGCACATATTAGTATCCTGGGAAAAACTCCCAGGTAACTAATAGCAATAAACCCCTTGCTGGGGGGGGGCATTACCGGGTTGGGTAATGGCCACAACTTAGGCCCCCGGGCATTACCCGATCCGGTAACGCCCCCCCAGCTCAGGGATTATTGCTTAATTAATATTATTCTTATTCCAATTATTATGGTATTTGTTGAGCTTAGACCTGGCTTTGAGAAGCAACAGAGTGCTTTACAAGTAATTTCTGTAAGTACACGTGAGGGAAGCATATCACAAGGGATCAATACAAGAGAGTTGGGAGCTGGCAAAGGGGGCGGGGTAGGCAATTTGGCACCAAGGGATCTACAGTAACCAAGGGAGGAGACAGGGGAGCAGAGCGCCAATCTCAGGTTAGGTGGAGAGTGGAGGGTGTGTGGACGTAGGCCTTAAGGAGAAGCCATTCCTTGAAGAGGAGGGTCTTGAGATCTATCCAGAAATGTAGAAGTGAGGGGACATGCCACAGGATTCACAGGCACTGACCCAACAAGAAAAAAGGATTCCCTCGAGACACAGAGCACATGCAAAAACCCTTGTCCACACATATAGCATGCATGTGTGCATGATACTGTACTGTGTTCAAATGAAGGTCCATGTGCGTTACCCAATGATGTAATACACAGCAAATCAATCCTACATGCCATACCAAATCCGATAAGCACAGTATTCATGGTAAGCTGTAAATGGAATGTGAAACGAGTCGAAGAACATGCAACAATTCCATGGCAATACTTCCAGGCTGGTGGGTGCAGCTGGTCTCTTTGGCGACCAAAAAGACTCACAAGGTACAATGTAAGTCTTATAAATTAGATTTAAAAAATCACATAAAAGGAACAGAATGTCCCTTGGGTTGCAAAATGCTGTAAATGGAATGTGAAACGAGTGGAAGAACATGCAACAATTCCATGGCAACACTTACCAGCATACTGCTCACATTTTCCTATACGGCAGTGACTGATACATGCAGCTGCCCATCCGACTCCCATACTTCCACACTCATGGCCAGTACGAAATGCCCCCAGCACCCACCCAACACGATGTCCAAAAACAAATGAACTGCATGTTGTGAAATAAACTAAGGGTACCTGGTTCAGTCTCAACTTAATCAAAACAATCGACCGAGATGCAAAGTAGTGGACAGAACTGAATATGAATTCTTAGAACCTGATGAATTACTGAATAAAATTTTTTTTCATACAAAACTCAAAAATGACATGGTAATATCAAAAATTAAACAATTATCTTCATACTAAACACCTGATATAAATAATGACTCCCAACTTCATACAACCTATTAGATTAGGCATACTCATTCATAACCTCATTGATATTTCTCACTAAATGCTCTTCCTGTCTGATGGCTTATATTAATCCAAGGCTTAATGACAACAATTCAATAGTTCACCAATTCATGTACACCCCATATGTTCACAGATGTGTCTTTTTTGCCAAACAAGTGTTGTCGACACGGGTTTTAGCCGGTATGCGCAGGCTTTGATGCTCTGACCCTCTTTTGTCTCCAGCCTTCTTTAGGGAAAATGGGTGCCTTGCTGTGCCCCACTTCTATGCCTTTCTGTGTTGTTGCCTCATCTACAGGGAAAGGTACTGGATGCGAGATTGGGAATTTTTGGGGGATTCTCTGACTGCATAATGACACAGAGCTAGTGGGTGGAAGGGTGGCCCATCATTTGGCAGAATCCATGCCTTCATACACATATGGGAGAAAAAAGGAAAGAGCCATGAGTGACCACATCTCTCTGTTGCACTCCTGAGGTGTCACTTGTGAAACAGAATGTTCCCACCATGTGATGTGAGTGGACGCACCAACCCTCACTCCTATGATACCTCCCCCCAACCATAGGCTCACATCCTTCTTGGAGGGCCGAGCAATGAGGGTCTTTTCGGATCAGGCATCAGCCACTCCAGGCCCTATTGGGTGTGGAGTCCCACAAGCATCCTGCACTTCCCCCACTCTCTATAATCACTTTACCCTACCCCTGTTTAGCGACTTAGAAGAGTTCGGCATAGCCTTCACCAACTATGCTGACAATACACACATTCTTCTCCCGCTATCAGGTGACTATGAGCAAGACCTCAACACTCTCCAGAAGACATATGCTCGCATCCAGGCCTGGATGGCAGCTAATGGCCTGTGTCTCAATGGGGAAAAAACTGAAATTCTACTGGTAGGCCCCAAAGAGTTCTGAATAAACTAGACAACAAATACAGCTCTTTTAGTATTGAGACTACTATAATCACAGTCTCTGCTGCAGTAAAAACTCCAGGTGTATACTTGGACTCCACTTTATCAATGGAAAGACAAGTCAGCACCATTTCATCATCCGCTGCTCTCACGACAAAAATCATTAATGCAGTGAAACTGCACTTATCGGCAAAAAACTGCCTCAACATTGCAAAAGCCACGATTGGCGCGAAGTTGGATTACTGTAGCATCCTACTCCTAGGCATATCTGCCAATAACATCAACAAACTGCAAACCACAAAAAATAATGCTCTCAGAGCGGCCCTAAGTATCCCTAGAAGAGAGCACATCTCTTAGGCTAGGAAAGATGCTCACTGGCTCCCAATCAAAGAGCGCATATTGTTTAAGAGAGAAGAGTTAAAAAGTGGACAAGAATAAACTACAGTACTGTTAGCAAGAAGTTGTCTATCTAGGGCAGATGATATCGTCAGCAGGTAGAAGGTTACCCCCAGAAAGGGCTATAACAGTGCAGAACACATCTGAGCCTGCCACGGTCCAGCAGATGCAACAGTTTTTGGGTTCATGTAACTGTTGTCGAGCATGATATTTGACTATTCAACATATACCTAACCCCTTTTTTCAAGGGCTAAAAGAAGCAGAGAAAGCAAAAGGGCCTCTGATCTGGATAGACCAAATGCTCGAGCCATTTCAGAAACTTAAAAAGACACATCACACACAGATGCCTCTCTGTCTGCACCCACCTCAGGGCCTTTGTGCGCTTTATAAATTTAAATAAATAAATAAATAAATAGGCATATGGATTTGCATGGAATACCTATGACATGTACACCTGTCAGTTACAGCAGGATTCTATGCAATCCATATCCCAACTCATGTTGCATATGTTACATATGGCATGTACCTATTTGCAGCAACAAAGAGGAAGCACAGTGTGCCAAAGACATATATGTGCACTGTGCAGAGCAATGGACAACATCACAGCAATTAACTGTATGTATGGAATTGCTGTCTTCGAATGGCACATTGTGGCATGTCAGCTAAATTACACAACAGTGGCCTACATGGCAACATAGAGTGGCGTATTGCACTATTCTTCAGCCCAGCACCAGAGGAGCAAGAGCATCCCTCTGATCACTGCAGTAGCAGTGTTGGTTCCACCGACGGAGCCATCATGATGCAGGCTTACAGCTTGCTCACTACACAGTAGGTAAGCCATAGGGCTTAACATACCCATTTATTTCCATATTGCTCCCATCATCCACTAAGACAGAGGATCGTGTCCAAACAGTTTATATTGCTGCCTGCTTTGTTTGGAATCCACCCGTTACTTGGGTGGTGCCAGTTACCTTTGTTTTACGCTGTGCCACCATTACAGGGCATGCGGCATCCACCGTTCTAAGATGGCCGCCCCTATTCCAGTGTGAGCTGACTCCGAGCTCCTGTGAATCCACACGAACATACAGCCGCCTGTTTGGCTGTCCGCATCTTTTTCTTCACCCTATGAGGAACCGTGAGGCGTGAGCCGTCCCACGTTCGAAGGACCGCGTTTTAAGGACTACACCTGTCCTGTGCCTGTCCTAAGCCGCCTACGCCGCTAGCCAGAACCCCTGGCCAGATACTCCTAGACTCTGTTATACTCTCTCAAGGTAACCATTCTCAAGAGACATAACTGCACTTTAATTCGCCATTTTGGTAAATCTAAGTTGTTTCCTAACAAATTCCAGGTGTCTATGTACCCGACCTGAACAGCTTCGTGCATGATCCCTTCCCGGCGCAGCGCCACATACACTGCTACTATGTATCTTGTGCCCATCAGGCTGCCTTAACATTAGTATGTGTTTGTATGCCTCCTCCGATGACTGCACTGCAAAAACGTTATGCCTTATGCTCCACTAGATATTCTTAAATGTACCTACCTGTATTTATGCTCCTGTTGCACAAGTGCTTACATAGATTCCGTGTGCTCATTATGAATTCTTTGCCTTGACAGCATATATGTACTGCATTTACCTTCCTCTACCGCACTACCTGTCCTCTCATTGCACGCGAGTAACTACTGTCGTGACTCATAACTGCAGGATCCATTAAACCTTGCCCCTTTGAGGAATACCCTACACTGCGGCTTGCCTTGATTGCTACTCACTATTACCCATCTATATCATTGCCGTGCATCATCGGCCTCGGCCCACTGCACCAGCGCGTCACGGTAGTCTTACGACCACCTACTACGACCTGCAGTGGCGGACCCATCCAGTCACGAATTACTGACCACTGCTCACTGCCTACTGAGTATGTGTATCCACCCCATGAACACAATTATGCTTGACTTGCCCTCATAGATGTATATACTATATATTTGTGTATAAACCTGGCGTTCAAGACGTATAGTCACAGTGCAAAATTGCCAAGTTACTGCATTTTGTAGATCACCTATTTTAATGCTTTAAATTGTAGTGGGGCACCCAGCCAGTCGCGATCTATTGATCACTGTCTACTGCCCAATGATTATGTGTATCCATCCCTTGAACACAATTATACCTGGCCTGCTCACATAGATGTATATACTATATATTTGTGTTAAACCTGGAGCTCAAGACATATAGGGGCCGATTCATGGAACAAACGTGCGCCGAAAATCTTCGCGCAAGCAGGCGCAAGCAGAAAAAAAAGGCGCACGCGCAAGCGTGCGATTCATGGAAGTCCCTGCGCGTGTACACCTCGGGATGTGCGCCAAACCCGTGCATGGCGCACAAGTCACTGCAACATCCCGAAAGGCGTGCGCGACGCGCACAGTGAAAACGGACAACCTCGGCGCATACACCAGAAAGTGGGCGGGACACGGGGCGTAACGCACGGAATGGGGAACAACGCGAGAAAATAAGGGCGTAACTGGGGATGTACTGCAGGGAAGCAGACGGAACGCCCACACACACTCGAACCACACGTATTCATGGAATCGAATAGGGCAAAGCCACGCACAGCCAAAGACACGCACAAGCTGAAACACGTCCGCCACACGAAGGCAGGCGGTAGAGTCCCAGCGCATCACAAAAGTGGCAACATACATCAATTGGGCCTGTGCGAGCGGGGTACGTGTATTTCGGGGGCGCGCGGGAAGTTACACACGTGATTGAGCGGGGTACGTGTATTTTGGGGGCGCGCGGGAAGTTGCACACGCGATTGAGCAGGGTACGTGTATTTCGGGGGCGCGCGGGAAGTTACACACGCGATTGAGCGGGGTACGTGTATTTCGGGGGTGCGCGGGAAGTCACACACGCGATTGAGCGGGGTACGTGTATTTCGGGGGCGCGCGGGAAGTTACACACGCGATTGAGCGGGGTACATGTATTTCGGGGGCGCGCGGGAAGTTACACACGCGATTGAGCGGGGTACGTGTATTTCGGGGGTGCGCGGGAAGTCACACACGCGATTGAGCGGGGTACGTGTATTTCGGGGGCGCGCGGGAAGTTACACACGCGATTGAGCGGGGTACATGTATTTCGGGGGCGCGCGGGAAGTTACACACGCGATTGAGCGGGGTACGTGTATTTCGGGGGCGCGCGGGAAGTTACACACGCGATTGAGCGGGTTACGTGTATTTCGGGGGTGCGCAGGAAGTTACACACGCGATTGAGCGGAGTACGTGTATTCCAGGGGTGCGCGGGAAGTTCCACACGCGATCTCCTCAGGGTACGTGTATTACAGGGGTGCGCCGGGAGCAGCACACGTGAATTGCACGTGTGGGTCCTCCCAGGTGTTCCCTCTACACCCTCCACGGCCCCTGCAGGTGGCTCACACCACAGGGGCCTACCCAGCACATGTCCTGCAGGCACCTCATCCACCATGGCCATGCCCACCTGCCAACCCACATATCAACTTGCACTACTGCCCACCAACGCATGTCCCCCTGCACCCCCAGCCACCAGGGGCACCCACCACCAGGCCCCCACCCATGTCTCCCACCACCCCCACCCCCCCAGCCACCAGGGGCAGCCTCCACCAGGCCCCCACCCATGTCTCCCACCACCCCACCCCCCAGCAGTGCAGGGGCAGCCTCCACCAGGCCCCCACCCATGTCTCCCACCACCCCCACCCCCCAGCAGTGCAGGGCCAGCCTCCACCAGGCCCCCACCCATGTCTCCCACCCCCCCCCCACCCCCCAGCACTGTGGGGCACCTGCCAGCAGGCCCCCACCCATGTCCAACTCATGTTCCCCACCACCCCCACCCCCCAGCACTGTGGGGCACCTGCCAGCAGGCCCCCACCCATGTCCAAATCATGTTCCCCACCCCCCAGCACTCTGGGGCACCTGCCAGCAGGCCCCCACCCATGTCCAACTCATGTTCCCCACCACCCCCACCCCCCAGCACTGTGGGGCACCTGCCAGCAGGCCCCCACCCATGTCCAATTCATGTTCCCCACCACCCCCACCCCCCAGCACTGTGGGGCACCTGCCAGCAGGCCCCCACCCATGTCCAACTCATGTTCCCCACCACCCCCACCCCCCAGCACTGTGGGGCACCTGCCAGCAGGCCCCCACCCATGTCTCCCACCACCCCCACCCCCCAGCACTGTAGGGCACCTGCCAGCAGGCCCCCACCCATGTCCAACTCATGTTCCCCACCACCCCCACCCCCCAGCACTGTGGGGCACCTGCCAGCAGGCCCCCACCCATGTCTAACTCATGTTCCCCACCACCCCCACCCCCCAGCACTGAGGGGCACCTGCCAGCAGGCCCCCACCCATGTCTTCCACCACCCCCACCCCCCAGCACTGAGGGGCACCTGCCAGCAGGCCCCCACGCATGTCCAACTCATGTTCCCCACCACCCCCACCCCCCAGCACTGTGGGGCACCTGCCAGCAGGCCCCCACCCATGTGCAACTCATGTTCCCCAGCCAACATGTCGTCACAATCTAGATCCCTGGTCCCTATGGTCAGCCTCCAAATGCAAAACACCCACCCGAGTATTGCATCCACCCACTCATAATTTGCAATTACATCACAGAACACCAATTGCAAGTTCCGAAACAAACACATTTCCCTCACATACACCCAGTGGGTGTCGGTGAATCTCAAAACACATATCATGAAATGCATGAAACCAATGAGATACCACACATTGAAGTTCACCAAAAAAAATTGTATTAAAGGAAACATAAATAGAATAAAAAATTAAGAAACAGAAACGTGAATGTACAAAAATGAAAAAAAGCATGTCCGTTAAAAAAGCAAAACCAAAAATAAAATTCCAAAGTAATGTTGTCCAAAGTCAATGTCCACAAAACAAAATCCAATGGGAAATAAAAAAGAAAGCCATTGCTCCATGGTTAAAAAGTGAAAAAAAAATACAATCCAACTGTGAACTATGTACATGGGAACAAGCCAGGGTCCATTATCCCAACAAAATAAAGGAAACCTATCTAACTACACTAACTAATAAAATAAACTATATACAAAAATGTGGCCAATGTCCGAAAGGTCCAAATAAAATAAAAACAAAAATGAAACCTAACACTACCTACATAACTATGTACAAGGGCAGCGGGCTAGTTTCACGGCTCACTTGTGGATGTCCCGGGCCAGGGCATCATCGAACTCCTCCTCAATGTCCCGTAGGCGGTCCTCCTCCATGGCCCGAGGGTCCGCAGGGCCGTCAACGTCTCCATCTCCAAACCCCTGCGGATTGCCTCGAGGCACTCGGCCCGCCTCAGGGCCCTCCGCATGGAGTTCTCCGCCCTGACCATTGTGAGCCGTGCCTCTTCCGCCCGCTACCACTCCGCATCTATGGCGTGGCCCAACCGCTGCCGCACGGAAGACACTCTCTGTCCTGGGTCCTCCTGCCCTCCGGCCGATGCCTGCCCCTCCGATGTTGAAGGCCCCAGAGCCTTCATGGCTCCCACCACGTTGCTGCTGCTGCTGTGCCTCTGCCCGTGCACTGCCTCCTGCTGCCTGCACATCCTCCGCCGGCTGGGGTGCAGTCGTAGATGTGGCCACCCCTGCTGGACGTCCGACTCCCGATTGTGGCAGGGATGCCTCCTCCACCAGCCTGGCCGCACCGTCAGAGGCAGCTCCACAGGGCACCCAGGTGACTGATGGGTGGGAAGATGGCACAGAGGACGACTGGCGCGTAGGGGGTCCAGTTGAGGAGGGGGTCGGAGCAAGCCCCATCAGACGGAGGAATCCGGCCTGGGTGACCTGTCCCAGCAGGCTGACGTGGTCAACGAGCCATTCGAGATGACGTGCAGTCTCTTCATGAAAAGACTGCAGGTCACCTCGCATGGCCCGTTGACGCAATGCCACACCAGCCAGGACAGGCTCAACCCGGACCTGGATAGCCACGTCCGCAGGCAGAGGAAGGCCAGTTGACGTGAGCTCATCCCCTGCCTGAAAACGGGTCTGGACGTAGGCATCCCTGCTGGTGCAAGATGATGCAGGGACAGGATCAGGGACAGGATTGCACACAGGCACCTCCGCGGCGGCCTGTGCTGCCTCCTGTCCCTGGTCCTGCACTGAACCACTAGCACCAGTGGGATCCCCACCTCCAGACCGCGTCTCTGGTGCTTGCACGGCCTCCTCCTCCACCAAACCCCACACCAACCTGGATGACTCTGTGCCATCTTACCCTGTTGGGCCCTGTGGGGTCCCAGCTGCCCCTTCTGCTGCCGAGGAGTCCAACTCCAACCTCCGCCTCTTGGACCTCCCCCCGGCAGCTGCGGCCTGGGACGCGGCACCGGACTCCTCACTCCCCGACGAGATGACAGCGGGGATGGTGGGATCCCCGCCGCTGTGCTCCACAGCACCTTCTCCGCCCTCTTCATCAGTTGACGCTGCAGACAGGGAGAAACAAAACACAGGCATCAGAGCACTGTACAATGGACACATACACACATGACAGTTGTACATGAGTGGCATTGGCAAACCTCAGACATGTCATCACAATCCCCAACACACATGTCATTACAACTCGCACACATGAGCCATACCACAGCCATATCGCAACTGCCACCACCATCCATACACATACAACAGCATGAGCAGCCAAAGGTGAGCCAGACATCACATGCAACACAGGAAGTGCACCACACATGTACACACACCACCACACTTGCATGCATGTGTACACCTCTGCCAATTGTCGCAGTGTTCAGATGGGCATCCATGTCACATCTGCCAATCAGGCTTCCACATACCGCTGTCACATGCATCCATGTTGCGTCACTGTTGCACTCTTGTCAAATACACACACATGCACATGTACACAGTGCTGATACATGCAACCAAAAACAACATACATGCGTGACATCACGGACATGTCTACTTACATACACATTCATCCAAACATGTGTGCCCACACAACTGCATTTGGCATGCAAGCCTACACACACAAGCACCATCCATGTCTCACACATTACAGCCCTCGCATGTGTCAGCCCCACGGCCCTGTACACCCCCACCCATACTCGACCCCATACAAACAGATGTGCAACCTGCACACTACTGAATAATCACCACATGCACTGCTCACAATCAGGATGCATGTACACTCACCGCTCGACTCCAGACGGGTCTGCTTCTCAAGGACCTGGACGTGGAGCGCTGGGGATATGCGTTCCAGGACCCTCATCTGTTCTTCTGACAAGTGGCCCCGGCGCCCCTTGGCATCCGCTGCCTTCAAGAGGCGTCGGGCCTTGTTCATGCGTTCCAGGACCCTCATCTGTTCTTCTGACAAGTGGCCCCGGCGCCCCTTGGCATCCGCTGCCTTCAAGAGGCGTCGGGCCTTGTTCAGGGTCCTGGACCTGAAGTCCTCCCAGCGCTTCTTGACATGTTGTAAGTCGCGGACTGCCACCCCCTCCGCGTTGATGGCAGTCACGATGTCAGTCCAGATCCGAGTCCATCCTTCCTTGTCGGCGCGGGAACTTCCGAAGAGGGCATCATACTGCCCCAGGACTTGCTCCACCAGGACACCAACTTTGGTGGCACTGAAGCTGGTGCCCCTCTGCCTCTCTGGCCGGGGGTTGTCAGTGGTCCGAGATGGTGTTTGCCCCAACATGACAACCCCAGAGGCAGGAGTGGGTGGGCAACTGGGTCCTGGGGCTGGGCTGTGGAGCGATGGAATCCCAGTCGGGAGTCTTCGGTTCCAGCAGGGGTGGTCACAGCAACAGCACCCCTGGCTGATGTGCAGGCAGCAAATGGCAGGGCACGTGGGCAGCAGGCAGTCAGGCAGCAGCAGATGGCAGGTGGGAGCGTGCTCAGGGCTCTGGGGGGCAGTAGTTCGGCCTTCTGGGCAGGAGCGTGGTCTTCCGTGTGCTTACGCGTGGCCAGCTTGATACGGAGTGATTTGGCACGTGAAAAATCTGCACGTCAGCGTGTAATTCGAGGAAAGGCCCTTAGCGCGTAAGCGCGTCTGCACGCATACGCATTTTCATTGGACAGAAGGCCCCTCAAGCGCAAGCGCCCCTGTGACGTGACGCGTACAGACGTGCATGTGCATTTCAGCACGTGTGAAAAACTGCACGTTCGCGTGTAATACGAGGAAAGGGCTCATGCGCGTAAGCGCGTGTGGCAAACTACACGTCCGTGTGTAATACGAGGAAAGGTCCTTAGCGCGTATGCACGGCAGCACGCATATGCGATTTCATTGGACCAAAGGTCCTTAGCGCGTGAGCGCGTCTGTGACGTGACACGCGCAGGTGTTTCCCTCATTGCACGTGATGACAGAACACACGTGGATTTCCACCAATCGTGTGTGAAAGTTCCCGGCACCCCGGAACACATGTACCCAGGCTAATCGCGTGTGGAACTTCCCGCGCACCCCGAAACACACGTACCCAGGCCAGTTGCATGCACGCTCACTCCCCTCCGATCACACGCGATGACACTCGGACCGTATCCGAATACGGGAAACCCGTGCACGGCAAAAGACGTGCACAGGCGTCAACGCGTCCGCCCACACGAAGGCAGGCGGAGCCGTCCCCGCGCACAGCATAAAAGTGCGCGCAAACAACAAACGCGTATATACAGCTACGATGAATGCCCCATTTGTCGCTGCACTGATCGTGGGACACCGCAGGAGGAGGAGAATAGCCAGGGCACGCATTTTCGCACCACGGACAAGCCTTTTTGGGATGCCTGACGACCAGGTCTATGGCAGGTATAGGTTTCCACCCGATATCATCCTAGACCTGGTCAGGGAGTGGGAAGATGACCTCACATCCCCCACCCTTTGCTCCCAAGCATTGAGCCCCTTGGAGAAGCTGCTCAATGTCCTGCATTTTTTGGCCACTGGGTCATTTCAGCGGACCACTGCCATAGTGGGGGGGTCTCACAGGCCATGCAGTCACGCTGCCTACACCAGGTACTGGCAATCATGACAGCGCGCCCCTCAGTCCGCAGGCACATATACATGCCCAGAACACCCGCAGAAAGGCAGGCCATTGTCCTGGATTTTTTCAGGGTGGCACACTTCCCCAAAGTGCTCGGTGCCATAGATTGCACCCATGTGGCCCTACGTCCACCTAGGGCCATTGAGCACATCTACCGAAACCGCAATCACTGGCATTCCATCAATGTACAGGTGGTATGTGATGCAAAGGGAATCATCACCTCTGTCTATGCAAACTACCCTGGCTCCACCCATGACAGTTTCATATACAGAATGTCCGCCCTGAGCCGGGCCCTGGAAGCTGGACAGCATGGCGACACATGGCTCCTAGGTCAGTACAAATGCCCTTGCACATGCATGCAAGTCACACACAGACAAATATCCAAACCCTAATAATCTCAACTATTATCACCTCCCCAGGGGACAGTGCCTACCCTCTGAGCAACCACATGATGACGCCAATCCGGAACCCCACCACACCACCCCAGGTAAGATACAACGCCGCCCATATTGCAACCAGGGGCATAATGGAGCGCACATTCGGAGTGCTCAAGTCACGTTTCCGCTCCCTTGACCGCTCTGGTGGGCAACTACTCTATGCACCACCAGTAGTGTGCAGGATCATTGTGGCAGCATGTGTCCTGCACAATGTTGCAACACGGCAGGGCGTCCCGGTGGACATGGTGGTGCCCCCACATCCCCAACCACAGGCACAGGCGCTGCCCATGGGAGGGGACAGGGCACTTGGCGAGGAAGCCCGGACCCAGCTTGTGGCCACATTTTTCACCTAAACACCCACCCCTGCGGAGTGCACACAGGCCTGGCACATACCAGGTGACAATCGATGATGACAAAGAGACAGTCAACTGTCACAACCCTACCACCCTGAGATAGTTGCCATGGAAGTGCCACATCGTCTGCATCCCTAGCTACTTAAACACAAGCTATCCTGTGTGACCAAAAGGCACACATATGACATATGACATGATATGGGCCATACACAAGTATTCCAAGGCGCAATGAGGCAGGGAGGGGGGAACAAGGGAACACAGAGAACGGTACTACTAGGCCAGGTGTCATTGAGATCGTGCAAATGCAGGGGTAGGGGGAATGGGAAAAGTGCAAGGGGAAGGGTGGGGGGGAGTCCAGTACAGGGGAACTAGCCCAAAAAAATAATACATAGGTCGCCTGGTGGCAACTACAAAGGTAAGTGCAGACAAGTGCTGGGAAGGGAGGGCTGTAGGGATAGAGAGACAGTACTGCAGTGCAGGGGTTGCCAGGGAGGCAGTGCAAGTGGAGAGTGGCTGGGCCAGGGACCGAGGTTGGTGAGAGTGGCCCAGTTGCAGCTCCTGTGCAGTTCCAGTGGAGAATTCTGCAAGGGAGAGGCAGACAGTAAGCAGAAGCAAAGAGGAAGGTCTTGAGGTGCTTCCAGAACTGGAGATGGTTCCCCTCAAGTTCAAGTCAGGCCGGAAGTCTGTTCCAGGGGGAGGGCCCTGCTGCGGAGAGAAATCTACCCCCAGCTAGTTGCTCTGAGAAGCGGATGACCCAGACATGCAAGGTGTGCATCACACACACCTGCAAAACAGGCCATGGCCATCACTGTCATGTCACTCAAACCCTCCCAAACATCAACATGACATGGCAAGCAATACCCATACACCAATGCAGTAACGATAAGGTACACATTGCCATATCCTAAATGTACAGTGGCATCGGACAGTGCTGCCTGACCCGGAATCAGATGAAATGACAGACCAACAAAATCTCCCACCCAAAATAAGTCATTTCCAAATGCATTACAACAGTCGTAGACGTAAATCACAATGAATGCCTGTCTACATGCACATTATGCATTGCAAAATCAACACTGCAGCTCATGTGTGCAGTGTCCTACTCCTGAATCACACTGCTCAGCGCACAGCACAGTGAACAGCCATTGTGTGTGATGCACACCCTGAGCATCACATCTAAGGGACGGACCATGTCAAACATCAAATTAGGCATGTACTGGATCCATGATCGGTCACAGAACATGTGCTGCCGGGACACAGTGGGCACCAGAAGGCAAACAGTGTACACGTGGATATGCAAGGGTGGGAGTACATTTAGTGCATCAGAGTGCAAGTGTGTGGTTCTGCAAGGACATGCACTCCACATATGCATGTGCACTCAAGTGACCATCAGTGTTCCCTACACATCACATGTGAACATCCACCATGTGTACACCCCAGCATGTCAAACCACAACTATCCCCTCGCACCTGAAAGGAAAACACAACACATGAACAGGCATTGATCAGCAGAACACAACATGTACATAGGATACCACCATTACTATGTCAGAGTTCCCATCACACTGCAGGGCAAGGCAACTATCAACAACAACCCCCCCTCCCTCACAAATGACCATGACCCACTGAACAACTGCACCTGGGTCATGGAGCCTCCAAACCTCAATTCCACCTGGCCACAGGATCACCTTTACCCTTCGTCACCATCTCCCACCTTGTGTGTAAAAAGATGCCTGAACCCTCAGAATCCACACTCATTTCCAAAATCACAAAATCCAAGGCATAAAAATGAACCCGAACACCCTCCAGTAGATGACTTGACATAGCAGTACCTCACAAAGGCCAAGTACTACCACAATGATGCAACAACCAAGGTAGCACAGCAAAACAATGTCACGACAGGATGTGAGACATGTGTGGTACATGACATAGGATGATGCACCATGAATGGATGTGTACTGTCACAGGTCCCCTGTACAGGCGCGGGAGTGTCACGAAACAACCACCCCCACCATGTCCCGGGTGCCTGCAAGGTCAAACTCACACAGGCCCCTGAGACCCTGGTGGGGAATGAGGTTCAGGGATATGCAGTCGGGACAGGTGTTGACACACTGGATGACTGGAATGAGTGGCAGGAGAGGGGAGGAGGAATGACACATGAAACTAGGGAATGCACGAAAATGTACAACCTGCATGAACACATACACAATCCAAACAAACTTGGACATCATTGTCATGGCCTTCTGAAGTCCAGGCTCAGGAGTGGTACGAACCAACCACCCCCTCTAGGGTTTTGGCGCCTGCAAGTTCGGGGCTTACACAGGCATCCGCAACCCCAGTGGGGAAAGAGGGTCACGGAACGTTGCTTGGATAGGCACGGGAAGCAGGAACACCGGGTAGAGGGTACAGGTTTCAAAATTGCATAGGATCACGGGTGATTAGGGAGAAAAAAACATACCAAATTGAACCACACATACATCCATGCATCAGTACACTCCCCAGCAAGCCTATGCAGAGCAGTTCGTAAGAAAAACAACAAGACACTTAGCTCTGGTTTTGAGTGCTGGCCTCCTGCCTGCGCACTCTCAGGCCCGGTTACAGGAGCACTGCAATGCTGCAAAGAGAGCCACAGTCAACAACCTGTACGTGCCAATTACACAAAAACACAACACCAAACATGCCCCATAGCAACAAACTACTCTACAAACAGACAATCTGTGGTTGATGCTTCGTACCCATATATAACATCACCCCTGTGACGGGTCATACACAGTCAATGCAGTAAGGCAGCCGCTGCTGGGTGCGTGGCAAATGGGACACCAATGTGTCACAATTCACACAACATGCAATGTTCCCTGGGTAAGCAGACAGACCCATATAGCAAGCAATGACTACAGAGCAAGTTGCGTACCACCATGACCGAAACAAAGTTGGCAGTGCATTTATCATGAAGTACGTGGAAAAGACATGCACTGCACCCAAGTATGTCCCTTGCTGTATGTCCCTGTGAGCTGCCCCTTTCCATGTCTCGGAAGGCTACATGGTTGATACAAGTGCCTCAATGGACCTTGGTGTACCGGAGGGCATGTGCCACTGCCCCTGCATGTGTCCCAGACAACCCTACTATCAACAGCCATCAGTCCACAAACACATCTGAGCTGCATTGTGTGCTTCAACACCAATATTCGTCTAAGCTCACCCTCAGTGCTGTGACTAAGCCTGCATGTGCAACTCGCCTGGTGCAAGCTTTGCTGTGTCGTGGCCCCCCTGTGATGCTCACCTTGCCTGGAGTTCCTTGGAACATGTCAGCAGTTCTAGGATGTGGGTCTGCAATCACTGTGCCTCTGCTTGTGCACACATGTGCATGTGGGCACCAACAAACGGGTCCAGAATTCCGTCGTCCAATGGGCCATGTCTGCTGGCAAAGGTGCTCTGGAGGCTCATCCCCCTGCAGAAAGGGCATGAAACACATGATTAATGCTTCAAAGTCATCTGTGTGTGTCTCATCAGGCATCTCATTACTTGACCATGTCAGAGAGTCACATCACAAATCACACCATCAGTCCGTCTTTCACCTCCAAAGTGTGGAACACTATCTACAGCATGAATTGCAACAAGCACATGTACAGGAAAGATATGAAACATACTACACAATGCATAGCAATCAATGTCCACATTAATCATGACACACCCCATCTAGCAAAAGCTGAACAGTGGACAATGACACCTAAATCATCCCCACTAGGGGTGTCAACACAAGTCACACAGCACCAGACATGCCACAGATATGACAGTACAAAGCCCTTGTGTAAAATGCTGTAACACCGAACCATCCTTGCGAGCCCATGGATAAGGGAGGCAGGAGTGGCATATGTGAGTCAAGGACCCCAAGCAGCAAACACATACACAAGACAACCATGAAGGGCCCAGCTGGAACAGACAGTGGATGCCTTCAAAAGCCACAAAGCACCGCACCGTCACATGAAAGCACAATAGACTAGCAATTTTAAACTAATTCAACTATTAACTAATTACACTAACTATGGAAAACCTACATTACCTATTTAAACTAACTATCAAACAGAAACCTAACTAACTAAACTAAAAGAAAAATCAAAAATGGCCACATACGACCCGGGGGGAGGGGAGGCACCCAGGAGGGGGGAGGTACAGGGTGCTGCTCAACATCCACATGCGATGATGCTGAGCCAAAAAAAAATCCTCCATGGGCTCAACGCCTGCACAGCACGACCTATGTGGGAGATAGATGGTCGTCCGAGTCTGGCTCATCCTGGAAAGGAGGACGTGGCACAGTAGCCTGGCCACGCCTAGCCGCAGCTTGCCCCTCGTCGGCAGCAAGTCTGCCGGACGGGTGAGCCTGGTTCTGTGTGGCGATGTGACGTAGGTCTGCATGCAGAACCTCACGTGATACACGTGCTTCCTCTTGCAAGGTAGCATGTGTAACACGGAGTTCCTCCTGCAAGGCCTGGCTGGACAACCGCTGCACCTCCCGGCAAGCCTGTAGCTCAGCCGAGATGGTACGCTCAAGCTGTGCAAACCTCTCCTCTGCCTGCTGCCTCTGGGACATCATAAGGACACCCAGAGTGGATCTGAGGGAAGCATACTCCTCCCTCAGGGCATCCTTGTGCGCCTCTGCGTGAGCAGCAATTGCTTGACGCAGAGACGACATTTCAGCCTGGCGTGCCCTGTCTGAGGCCGCCATGCCCAGCCTGAGCGAGCGGGCCGTGGACCGTGCCGCCTGCTGCTGGAGAAGCACCTGCCTAGCAGTGGGGAGCACAGATCGGGCCACACGCTCCATGCTCTCAGAAATGTTCTCCATTGCTGCCCCCTGCCGTTTGGAATTGGCAGTCATGTCTTGCTCCCACTCAGTATACAGCAGTTGCGCGCGGCGACCGTGTTGCCGGGCTTGACCCCTGCGGGACCCAAGGACCGGGGGTCCTCGCTGTGTTGGCACCGCCTGCGGCTGCACGACTACATGCCCCCATCGACGTGATGTCCCAGGCACATCAGTGACTGGTGTGGAGGGTGACCCTGCGTCCCGATCCACCACGGGCGGAGGAACCAAGACTGTCTGATCCCTCAGTGCAGGTGTTGCAGACAGAGGAGTGTCCACATCAGAATCACTCACCCCTGACACATGGACTTGATGCTCATCCAACTCAACATGGACGTCAGAGTCGTCATCAAGGCTGGACTCATAGGCAGCCAGAGACAAGATGGACTGCAGCACTTGGGGGTTTTCGTGGCCTACCACCCCACGACCCCCACTAGTACCGGGTTGATGTGGTGTTACCAACCCTGTGTCTGGCATGACAACACCATCCTCCGCCTCCATTGCGTTATCACCTGAAGAATAGAGAGAAAAAGGTCAATACACATGTCAGAAGCACACGACAGACACACACACCGACAGCAAAGGCATCCGGCAGACATGTGACACACAACATATGACCTGGCATGCATGCTGGGTCTACTTTGAATAGCTTCTGTGATCAGACCTGTTGAAAGGTGGCAGTTTCCATGGAAGTGGGTCTATGCAGTGCAGAAAATGTGTACGCCACTCACTACCTATATGTACAAGCACTACATGGTGTGTGCCAGGAAATGTGAAGGCAGTGCAATGTCAAATTCAGACATCACGTGCATTGTGCATTCAATGTGTACCATGTCTAGAAGCCAAGCACCCCTCCACCCCAGTACCAAAGCAGGGATGCCTAGCATGGTATCAAAAGGCTGACCATACACCTGTGTATTGACAGGCAGTGTTGACTGGAATCAACAGCTTAATGTGATTCAAATTACAACACTGCAAATGATGCTGGGACAGTGGGCAGGACACATGATGGAAACTCCGGAGGCCGCCCACGTGTGAAGAAGACACAACAAGAGTTGGACAGAGTCATTGGCCATTGAACAGGCTGAGGCCTGTGAGCCACACAGATTGTCAGAGCCTAAACATGTGTGCAACGCAGGACTGAGCCACAGTTGACATGGGAAGGCTGATGAGATGGCAGGCAATGTATGTAACCAAGGACTTATATTACAGTGATCATCCAGTCAAGGACACATAGGGGCATGCGTGCAATGCACATGGAGCATGAATGGGCACTCATGTCCCTGCGGGACATCTGACCCATGCACAGTACAAGTGAGATACCTTGCATCGAGTACTAAGGCTGTACCACACGGCATATGTCTGGCAGATTCTACGCTGGAAGTTAGCATCTACACAGGACACATGAACAAGAAAGTACACATTGGCAAGATTGAAGCAGACCAGTGCAAAGGTGGAACTGGGGTGCAGAGTGGCAGAGGAGGGGCAAGGGAGCATGCCTACATGGAGTCCCGCATGCAGGCAGAGGAGACATGCATGACGGTAGCATTGCATTACTTACACATCAGAACCATGCACACGTCACATGTAGCAGCAATCATGCACAACACATCCCACAAGTGAAACACACACGTCCTCAACAAACACGCATCAACACTCACTGGACTGGGCATCAAAGTCCAGCATCTCTCCCACTCCTTCGACCAATTCAGGTGGTATGAACTCTGCAACTAGAGCCTCATGCAGAGTGAGTTCTTCCTCCTCTGGTGCAGGCCCACCGCCAGTCACCAGAGTCAAGTTGTAATTTGAGGCACGCTTGGCCTTAGTGCTGCGCTTGATGTCATTCCAACGCTTTTTGCACTCCTGCGCCGTGCGCACCTCATGGCCGAATGAACTGACATGTTCCGCAACATGCTTCCGGTGGGTGTCACGTTGGGCAGCCGTAGTCTGACTATTGGCACCCACTAGCATGTCACGGCTGTGGCCCCGCAAGTAGTCCACGAGGAAGTCCAGTTCCTGCTTACAGAAAGGCTTCTTCCTCGACGTGCAGGAGGTCGTGGCTGTGTATGGGGTCCCAGCCTGTGCTGCAGGTGCAACCTTCCTGCTCTTGGACTGTGGCGCAGACCCTGGCTGGCTAATGCCGCCCTGACCAGTATGGCCAGTGGGTTCGGTGGATTGAGCCAAGGGAGTGGCAGGTGGAGGGATGACCAAAGGCCTGACTTGTGTCAGTGGCAGCTGGGTGCCCACTAATGGACCCTGCGCAGCAACATCAGCTGTGGCAGGGTCATTGACCGCAATGGTCCTGGTTGGCAGACTCACAACCGGGGTGCTGTTGGGTGCATCTGCCCCTGCACTTGCCAACACCCGGCTGTTCGGGGCAGCAGATGACATGACTGCCCCAGGGACACGTTTCTTGGTCTGAGCAGCCCGACCTGCCCCTATGGTTTCGACCCTGGCCTGTTGGAGATCTACCAAGGGCTCTTCAAGTGCCAACGCAGCCTGCGCTGGCAGACCCTGAGCCTGGGTGGCGGTGTCCACAGCTGCACCTGCAGCTACCACTACCCTTGGGCCCGTGGTAGTCGATGGAACGGACTGCCGGGTCATATGGGTGCCAGTGCCAGATGCAGGAGCTGTATCCCCCGGAACCACAGGGGGTGGTGGCATGGCTGCACCGACACATGGCACAACATTGTGCTCAAGTGGCGCACCCCTGCCTCTTCCCCCTCTGTGGCTGCCCTGGACACCCTGGAGTCCCCCTACTCCCTGGTCACCACGGCCACGTCCCCGACCACGCCCGCCACGAGGAGTATGCCCAGCTGAGGCGCCCCTCACCTTTGGTGGCCTCCCAACCATGGCACAGATGTAGTAGTGCTGGCACAGATGGAGTGGTGCCAATGGGAGGTGTACACCACAATTGACCTGGGCAATTGGGGTGAAGGGGGTGGGAAGCAAGATGTTAACAGCCCCCCTGCACCTGCAAGGCTGTATGTGACCCCGGTGATGTGGTGACGGGTCACGCAACGCTCAGGCACCCCAAAACGGCAGTAAAACCGTGCACGCAACCCTGCAGCCTACGTGCGTGGATTCAACCTCCCGCAGTACGCGGTGGCACCCAGTAACACGAATAACCCGTGCGCGTGGGACACGCAGGCTACTATGACATCGAAAATGGGTGCGATACACAGGGGCACCCGCAGTGGGAAAAAGAGCGTGTGCGACTCACCGTCTGACTAGCGCGATGCAGAAAAACACGCGTAGCCAATACCCCCGCCAAAAGAAGAGATACGTCCTTGATAGCTGTGAAGTTGTGATGGCGTGCAAAACAACAGGAAGCAGCAACACACGTCGGTCTCCACGAAAGGCAAGTACAGCGAACTGCTGGGCCCGCTCACCTTTAACCCGTGCTGAGGGAAACGCATGCGCGCGTCACGTCACTTACGCGCATGGGCCCTTTCCTCGTATTACATGCGGACATGCAGTTTTTCACACGCGCTTACGCGCATGGGCCCTTTCCTTGTATTACACACGGATGTGCAGTTTTCCACGCATGCTTACGCGCATGGGCCCTTTCCTCGTATTACACGCGGATGTGCAGTTTCCACGCGCGCTTACGCGCATGGGCCCTTTCCTCGTATTACACGCGTACGTGCAGTTTTTCACGCGCGCTGAAATTCTCATGCACGTCTGTACGCGTCACGTCACAGGGGCGCTTGCGCTTGAGGGGCCTGCCTTCTGTCCAATGAAAATGCGTATGCGTGCAGACGCGCTTACGCGCTAAGGGCCTTTCCTCGAATTACACGCTGACATGCAGATTTTTTACGTGCCAAATCACTCCGTATCAAGCTGGCCACACGTAAGCACACGGAAGACCACGCTCCTGCCCAGAAGGCTGAACTACTGCCCCCCAGAGCCCCGAGCACGCTCCCACCTGCCATCTGCTGCTGCCTGACTGCCTGCTGCCCACGTGCCCTGCCATTTCCTGCCTGCACATCAGCCAGGGGTGCTGTTGCTGTGACCACCCCTGCTGGAACCGAAGACTCCCGACTGGGATTCCATCGCTCCACAGCCCAGCCCCAGGACCCAGTTGCCCACCCACTCCTGCCTCTGGGGTTGTCATGTTGGGGCAACCACCATCTGGGACCACTGACAACCCCCGGCCAGAGAGGCAGAGGGGCACCAGCTTCAGTGCCACCGAAGTTGGTGTCCTGGTGGAGCAAGTCCTGGGGCAGTATGATGCCCTCTTCGGAAGTTCCCGCGCCGACAAGGAAGGATGGACTCGGATCTGGACTGACATCGTGACTGCCATCAACGCGGAGGGGGTGGCAGTCCATGACTTACAACATGTCAAGAAGCGCTGGGAGGACTTCAGGTCCAGTACCCTGAACAAGGCCCGGCGCCTCTTGAAGGCAGCGGATGCCAAGGGGCGCCGGGGCCACTTGTCGGAAGAACAGATGAGGATCCTGGAACGCATATCCCCAGCGCTCCACGTCCAGGTCCTTGAGAAGCAGACCCGTCTGGAGTCGAGCGGTGAGTGTACATGCATCCTGATTGTGAGCAGTGCGTGTGGTGATTATTCAGTAGTGTGCAGGTTGCACATCTGTTTGTATGGGGTCGAGTATGGGTGGGGTTGTACAGGGCCGTGGGGCTGACACATGCGAGGGCTATAATGTGTGAGACATGGATGGTGCTTGTGTGTGTAGGCTTGCATGCCAAATGCAGTTGTGTGGGCACACATGTTTGGATGAATGTGTATGTAAGTAGACATGTCCGTGATGTCACGCATGTAGGTTGTTTTTGGCTGCATGTATCAGCACTGTGTACATGTGCATGTGTGTGTATTTGACAAGGGTGCAACAGTGATGCAACATGGATGCATGTGACAGCGGTATGTGGAAGCCTGATTGGCAGATGTGACATGGATGCCCGTCTGAACCCTGCGACACTTGGCAGAGGTGTACACATGCATGCAAGTGTGGTGGTGTGTGTACATGTGTGGTGCACTTCCTGTGTTGCATGTGATGTCTGGCTCACTTTTGGCTGCTCATGCTGTTGTATGTGTATGGATGGTGGTGGCAGTTGCGATATGGCTGTGGTATGGCTCATGTGTGCGAGTTGTAATGACATGTGTGTTGGGGATTGTGATGACATGTCTGAGGTTTGCCAATGCCACTCATGTACAACTGTCATGTGTGTATGTGTCCATTGTACAGTGCCCTGATGCCTGTGTTTTGTTTCTCCTTGTCTGCAGCGTCAACTGATGAAGAGGGCGGAGAAGGTGCTGTGGAGCACAGCGGCGGGGATCCCACCGCCAGCCGGAGACGCAAGGCCCGGCTGCCCTCCCATGTTGTCATCTCGTCGGGGAGTGAGGAGTCCGGTGCCGCGTCCCAAGCCGCAGCTGCCAGGGGGAGGTCCAAGAGGCAGAGGTTGGAGTTGGACTCCTCGGCAGCAGAAGGGGCAGCTGGGACCCCACAGGGCCCAACAGGGGAAGATGGCACGGAGTCATCCAGGTTGGTGGGGGGTTTGGTGGAGGAGGAGGCCATGCAAGCACCACAGACGGGGTCTGGAGGTGGGGATCTCACTGGTGCTAGTGGTGCAGTGCAGGACCAGGGACAGGAAGCAGCACAGGCCGCCGCGGAGGTGCCTGTGTGCAATCCTGTCCCTGATCCTGTCCCTGCATCATCTTGCACCAGCAGGGATGCCTACGTCCAGACCCGTTTTCAGGCAGGGGATGAGCTCACGTCAACTGGCCTTCCTCTGCCTGCGGACGTGGCTATCCAGGTCCGGGTTGAGCCTGTCCTGGCTGGTGTGGCGTTGCGTCAACGGGCCATGCGAGGTGACCTGCAGTCTTTTCATGAAGAGACTGCACGTCATCTCGAATGGCTCGTTGACCACGTCAGCCTGCTGGGACAGGTCACCCAGGCCGGATTCCTCCGTCTGATGGGGCTTGCTCCGACCCCCTCCTCAACTGGACCCCCTACGCGCCAGTCGTCCTCTGTGCCATCTTCCCACCCATCAGTCACCTGGGTGCCCTGTGGAGCTGCCTCTGACGGTGCGGCCAGGCTGGTGGAGGAGGCATCCCTGCCACAGTCAGGAGTCGGACGTCCAGCAGGGGTGGCCACATCTACGACTGCACCCCAGCCGGCGGAGGATGTGCAGGCAGCAGGAGGCAGTGCACAAGCAGAGGCACAGCAGCACCATCAATGTGGTGGGAGCCATGAAGGCTCTGGGCCTTCAACATCGGAGGGGTAGGCATCGGCCGGAGGGCAGGAGGACCCAGGACAGAGAGTGTCTTCCGTGTGGCAGCGGTTGGGCCACGCCATAGATGCGGAGCGGCAGCGGGCGGAAGAGGCATGGCTCACAATGGTCAGGGCGGAGAACTCCATGCGGAGGGCCCTGAGGCGGGCCGAGTGCCTCGAGGCAATCCGCAGGGGTTTGGAGGTGGAGACGTCGACGGCCCTGCGGACACTCGGGGCCATGGAGGAGGACCACTTCCGGGACATTGAGGAGGAGTTCGATGATGCCGTGGCCCGGGACATCCACAAGTGAGCCGTGAAACTAGCCCGCTGCCCTTGTACATAGTTATGTAGGTAGTGTTAGGTTTCATTTTTGTTTTTAATTTATTTGGACCTTTCGGACATTGGCCACATTTTTGTATATAGTTTATTTTATTAGTTAGTGTAGTTAGATAGGTTTCCTTTATTTTGTTGGGATAATGGACCCTGGCTTGTTCCCATGTACATAGTTCACAGTTGGATTGTATTTTTTTTCACTTTTTAACCATGGAGCAATGGCTTTCTTTTTTATTTCCCATTGGATTTTGTTTTGCGGACATTGACTTTGGACAACATTACTTTGGAATTTTATTTTTGGTTTTGCTTTTTTTAACGGACATGCTTCTTTTCATTTTTGTACATTCACATTTCTGTTTCTTCATTTTTTATTCTATTTATGTTTCCTTTAATACATATTTTTTTGGTGAACTTCAATGTGTGGTATCTCATTGGTTTCATGCATTTCATGATATGTGTTTTGAGATTCACTGACAGCCATTGGGTGTATGTGAGGGAAATGTGTTTATTTCGGAACTTGCGTTGGTGTTCTGTGATGTAATTACAAATACTCGGGTGGGTGTTTTGCATTTGGAGGCTGACCATAGGGACCAGGGATCTAGATTGTGATGACATGTTGGCTGGGGAACATGAGTTGCACATGGGTGGGGGCCTGCTGGCAGGTGCCCCACAGTGCTGGGGGGTGGGGGTGGGGGTGGTGGGGAACATGAGTTGGACATGGGTGGGGGCCTGCTGGCAGGTGCCCCACAGTGCTGGGGTGTGGGGGTGGTGGGGAACATGAGTTGGACATGGGTGGGGGCTTGCTGGCAGGTGCCCCACAGTGCTGGGGGGTGGGGGTGCTGGGAGACATGGGTGGGGGCCTGGTGGGGGCTGCCCCTGGTGGCTGGGGGGTGGGGGTGCTGGGAGACATGGGTGGGGGCCTGGTGGTGGGTGCCCCTGCACTGCTGGGGGGTGGGGGTGGTGGGAGACATGGGTGGGGGCCTGGTGGAGGCTGCCCCTGGTGACTGGTGGGGTGGGGGTGGTGGGAGACATGGGTGGGGGCCTGGTGGAGGCTGCCCCTGGTGGCTGGGGGGTGGGGGTGGTGTGAGACATGGTGGGGGCCTGGTGGAGGCTGCCCCTGGTGGCTGGGGGTGGGGGTGCTGGGAGACATGGGTGGGGGCCTGGTGGTGGCTGCCCCTGCACTGCTGGGGGGTGAGGGTGGTGGGGAATTTGCGTTGGACATGGGTGGGGCCTGCTGGCAGGTGCCCCACAGTGCTGGGGGGTGGGGGTGGTGGGGAACATGAGTTGGACATGGGTGGGGGCCTGCTGGCAAGTGCCCCACAGTGCTGGGGGGTGGGGGTGGTGGGAGACATGGGTGGGGGCCTGGTGGAGGCTGCCCCTGCACTGCTGGGGGGTGGGGGTGGTGGGAGACATGGGTGGGGGCCTGGTGGTGGGTGCCCCTGCACTGCTGGGGGGTGGGGGTGGTGGGAGACATGGGTGGGTCGCCTGGTGGAGGCTACCCCTGGTGACTGGGGGGTGGGGGTGGTGGGAGACATGGGTGGGGGCCTGGTGGAGGCTGCCCCTGCACTGCTGGGGGGTGGGGTGGTCGGAGACATGGGTGGGGGCCTGGTGGAGGCTGCCCCTGGTGACTGGGGGGGGTGGGGGTGGTGGGAGACATGGGTAGGGGCCTGGTGGAGGCTGCCCCTGGTGACTGGGGGGGGGGTGGGGGTGCTGGGAGACATGGGTGGGGGCCTGGTGGAGGCTGCCCCTGGTGGCTGGGGGGTGGGGGTGCTGGGAGACATGGGTGGGGGCCTGGTGGTGGGTGCCCCTGCACTGCTGGGAGGTGGGGGTGGTGGGAGACATGGGTGGGGGCCTGGTGGAGGCTGCCCCTGGTGACTGGGGGGGGTGGGGGTGGTGGGAGACCTGGGTGGGGGCCTGGTGGAGGCTGCCCCTGGTGACTGGGGGGTGGGGGTGGTGGGAGACATGGGTGGGGGCCTGGTGGAGGCTGCCCCTGGTGACTGGGGGGGTGGAGGTGCTGGGAGACATGGGTGGGGGCCTGGTGGAGGCTGCCCCTGGTGGCTGGGGGGTGGGGGTGCTGGGAGACATGGGTGGGGGCCTGGTGGTGGCTGCCCCTGCACTGCTGGGGGGTGGGGGTGGTGGGGAACATGCGTTGGACATGGGTGGGGGCCTGCTGGCAGGTGCCCCCACAGTGCTGGGGGATGGGGGTGGTGGGGAACATGAGTTGGACATGGGTGGGGGCCTGCTGGCAGGTGCCCCACTGTGCTGGGGGGTGGGGGTGGTGGGGAATATGAGTTGGACATGGGTGGGGGCCTGCTGGCAGGTGCCCCACAGTGCTGGGGGGTGGGGGTGCTGGGAGACATGGGTGGGGGCCTGGTGGAGGCTGCCCCTGGTGGCTGGGGGTGCTGGGAGACATGGGTGGGGGCCTGGTGGTGGGTGCCCCTGCACTGCTGGGGGGTGGGGGTGTTGGGAGACATGGGTGGGGGCCTGGTGGAGGCTGCCCCTGGTGACTGCGGGGGTGGGGGTTGTGGGAGACATGGGTGGGGGCCTGGTGGAGGCTGCCCCTGGTGGCTGGGTGGTGGGGGTGGTGTGCGACATGGGTGGGGGCCTGGTGGAGGCTGCCCCTGCACTGCTGGGGGGTGGGGGTGGTGGGGAACATGCGTTGGACATGGGTGGGGCCTGCTGGCAGGTGCCCCACAGTGCTGGGGGGAGGGGGTGGTGGGAGACATGGGTGGGGGCCTGGTGGAGGCTGCCCCTGGTGACTGGGGGGGTGGGGGTGGTGGGAGACATGGGTGGGGGCCTGGTGGAGGCTGCCTCTGTTGGCTGGGGGGTGGGGGTGCTGGGAGACATGGGTGGGGGCCTGGTGGTGGCTGCCCCTGCACTGCTGGGTGGTGGGGGTGGTGGGGAACATGCGTTGGACATGGGTGGGGCCTGCTGGCAGGTGGCCCACAGTGCTGGGGGGTTGGGGGTGGTGGGGAACATGAGTTGGACATGGGTGGGGGCCTGCTGGCAGGTGCCCCACAGTGCTGGGGGGTGGGGGTGCTGGGAGACATGGGTGGGGGCCTGGTGGAGGCTGCCCCTGCACTGCCGGGGGGTGGGGGTGGTGGGAGAAATGGGTGGGGGCCTGGTGGTGGGTGCCTCTGCACTGCTGGGGGTGGTGGGAGACATGGGTGGGGGCCTGGTGGAGGCTGCCCCTGGTGACTGGGGGGTGGGGGTGGTGGGAGACATGGGTGGGGCCCTGGTGGAGGCTGCCCCTGGTGGCTGGGGGGTGGGGGTGCTGGGAGACATGGGTGGGGGCCTGGTGGTGGGTGCCCCTGCACTGCTGGGGGGTGGGGGTGGTGGGGAACATGCGTTGGACATGGGTGGGGGCCTGCTGGCAGGTGCCCCACAGTGCTGGGGGGTGGGGGTGGTGGGGAACATGAGTTGGACATGGGTGGGGGCCTGCTGGCAGGTGCCCCACAGTGCTGGGGGGTGGGGGTGGTGGGGAACATGAGTTGAACATGGGTGGGAGCCTGCTGGCAGGTGCCCCACAGTGCTGGGGGGTGGGGGTGGTGGGAGACATGGGTGGGGGCCTGGTGGAGGCTGCCCCTGGTGGCTGGGGGGTGGGGGTGGTGTGAGACATGGGTGGGGGCCTGGTGGAGGCTGCCCCTGCACTGCTGGGGGGTGGGGGTTGTGGGAGACATGGGTGGGGGCCTGGTGGAGGCTGCCCCTGCACTGCTGGGGGGTGGGGGTGGTGGGGAACATGCGTTGGACATGGGTGGGGCCTCTGGCAGGTGCCCCACAGTGCTGGGGGGTGGGGGTGGTGGGAGACATGGGTGGGGGCCTGGTGGAGGCTGCCCCTGGTGACTGGGGGGGTGGGGGTGGTGGGAGACATGGGTGGGGGCCTGGTGGAGGCTGCCCCTGGTGGCTGGGGGGTGGGGGTGGTGTGAGACATGGGTGGGGGCATGGTGGAGGCTGCCCCTGCACTGCTGGGGGGTGGGGGTGGTGGGGAACATGCGTTGGACATGGGTGGGGGCCTGCTGGCAGGTGCCCCACAGTGCTGGGGGGTGGGGGTGGTGGGGAACATGAGTTGGACATGGGTGGGGGCCTGCTGGCAGGTGCCCCACAGTGCTGGGGGGTGGGGGTGGTGGGAGACATGAGTTGGACATGGGTGGGGGCCTGGTGGAGGCTGCCCCTGCACTGCTGGGGGTGGGGGTGGTGGGAGACATGGGTGGGGGCCTGGTGGTGGGTGCCCCTGGTGGCTGGGGGGTGGGGGTGGTGGGAGACATGGGTGGGGGCCTTGTGGTGGGTGCCCCTGCACTGCTGGGGGGTGGGGGTGCTGGGGGACATGGGTGGGGCCTGGTGGAGGGTGCCCCTGGTGACTGGGGGTGCAGGGGGACATGCGTTGGTGGGCAGTAGTGCAAGTTGACATGTGGGTTGGCTGGGGGTCATGGCCATGGTGGATGGTGTGCCTGCAGGACATGTGCAGGGTAGGCCCCTGTGGTGTGAGCCACCTGTAGGGGCCGTGGAGGGTGTAGAGGGAACACCTGGGAGGACCCACACGTGCAATTCACGTGTGGTGCTCCCCGCGCACCCCTGTAATACACGTACCCTGATGGAATCGCGTGTGGAACTTCCCGCGCACCCCTGGAATACACATACCCTGCTGAAATCGCGTGTGGCACTTCCTGCGCACCCCTGAGATACGCGTACCCTGCTCGCACGGGCCCAATCGCGAGTGGAAATTCCTGCGCACCCCTGAGATACGCGTACCCTGCGGAAATCGCGTGTGCCACTTCCCGCGCACCCCTGAGATACGCGTACCCCCAATCGCGTGTGGAAATTCCCGCGCACCCCTGAAATACACGTATACTGCTGCAATTACGTGTGGCACTTCCTGCGCACGCCTGAGATACGCGTATGCCCCAATCACGTGTGGAAATTCCCGTGCACCCCTGAAATACACGTACCCTGCTGAAATCACGTGTGGCACTTCCTGTGCACCCCTGAGATACGCGTACCCTGCTCGCACGGGCCCAATCGCATGTGGAAATTCCCGCGCACCCCTGAGATACGCGTACCCTACAAGAATCGCGTGTGGAACTTCCCGCGCACCCCTGAAATACGCGTACCCTGCTCGCACGGGGCCAATCGCGTGAGGTACTTCCCGCGCACCCCAGTGATACATGTAGCCCGCTTGCCGTGCTGGTACAGGGTTAGCGCAGCCCTTTGCGCTGGATTGGGTATATTGATGGCTTTTCCCTGCGCGAGAGGCGTTTTTGGGGGCGTAACTGGCGCTGCTGCAGGGTCGCTGCGCCACTGTGCTCCACGACTGGTTTTGGTGGCTGGAATCCATGAATACACTGTGCGCGGAAATGGATTTTAGCGCACGCGGCTGGCGCAGGGATTCGCATGCGCACACTGTGCGCCAGCCGCATGCGCCACTTGTGCGCTGAATTCTATGAATTACCCCCATAGTCACAGTGCAAAATTGCCAAGTTACTGCATTTTGTAGATCACCTATTGTAATGCTTGAAATTGTAGTGGCGCACCC
This sequence comes from Ambystoma mexicanum, assembly GCF_040938575.1. Lineage (NCBI taxonomy): Eukaryota > Metazoa > Chordata > Amphibia > Caudata > Ambystomatidae > Ambystoma > Ambystoma mexicanum. The sequence goes on from NC_090929.1 coordinate 482,956,953, forward strand.
AGCCAGTCGCGATCTATTGACCACTGTCTACTGACCAATGATTATATGTATCCACCCCTTGAACACAATTATGCTTGGCCTGCTCATATAGAGGTATATACTATATTTTGTGTTTAAACCTTGGTGCTCAAGACAATTAGGAACAGTGCTAAATTGCCAAGCTATTGCTTTTGAACATTACCTACCTGTACCTTGCTATACAGGTTGTCATCCTCCCCCATTTGATTTGTCTAGACCTCATCAGCCTAACCTAGAAAGAATCTATACTGTTTTAGCTTGTTAGTTGATTTGCGGAAAATGCTAAGTGTAATAATTACCTTCTGTGCAATGGCTACATCCATATCCCCTGATATTTTCAGCCAGGATATCCATATCAAGGCCTCCCCCTCTGAGACAGTACCCAACGTAGTAGATATAACCTCTTATCATTCTGACCCCTCCTGCCTAAAGCACTATTGCAGGCCAGGACCAGTAACCCACGCCTCCTTGCCTAGCTCCACAACTGATAGAAATAACAAACTACGTGCTAGACTCATTAAATTGCATGAGCCACCGAGAAGACTCCTCTCTGCCGCCAAACATGAAGCTAAAGGCTACTTTACTAGAGAACATAATGTCCCCAATCACCCGTCCACCCCCCCAGCTACTAAAAATCCTACCATTTCCAGAACTAAGACTAAGCCAATCATGAAATTAAAACTAAAAATGGAGGCACATTCCTACAAAGGAGCTCTCCTTAACACAAGATCACTAGTCGCCCATGCCCTTGATATAGCAGATCTAATCACTGAAGCTAAACTAGACTTCATTGCTCTAACCGAAACATGGCTACACAATACTGCAGGACCATCTCTTATGTTGGCCATCCCAGACGGTTACACTATATCCAGGCAGGACCATATGGGCACCCGTGGCGGTGGCATTGCCATCATAGCCAAAGACAATTTTGCTTTAAGGTTAGCCCCTACTCAAACCTTGCTATCGTGTGAATCCCTCACCACCAAACTCCCCATAAATAACACCCAATCACTCACCATCCACCTAGTCTACAGACCGCCTGGCCCTCTTGGGACCTTCGAGGAGGATTTGCATAGCCTATTAACCAACAATGTTAAAACTACATCACAAGTGCTGCTATTAGGCGACTTCAACCTAGGATTTAACAACCAAGTAGACATGCATGCATTAACCATAGCCAACACTATCACCTCACTTGGACTATCCCAAAAAGTTAACTATCCTACCCACCTGAAGGGAAGAACCTTAGACTGGGTTGCCGATGCCAACTGCTCTGCGGTCATCTCTTCCATCTCACCACTACCATGGACTGACCACGGTACCTTTAATCTACTGACCACCAGACCGCCCACTATAGCTGTGCCACTAGCACCACCCTTCCTAACGAGAAACAAGAAAAACATAACAACGTAAAAAAATATCCCAGCCATCTTCCCAACTCTAAATGCACTGCCAGATAATCTAGACCCTAACACACTTGTTCAGGAATACAATAAAATTATGACAGACACTATGGACAAAATTGCCCCACAAAAACTTCGTACTAGTAAGCCTAAAACCCATCTAAACAATTGGTTTATACCTGAACTCAAGGCCCTCCGTCTAAAAAAGAGAAAATGTGAATCCGCCTGGAAACTATGCCTTTCCAACGAGAAGAAAGCCATTTTAACCACCATCTCACGGCAGTACAAAAATGTAATCTGTCTAGCAAAGCGGAACTCTTACAATGACCGCATTGCCAATTCCAACTCAAGTATGAAGGAACTCTTCTCCATATTGAAGGAACTTGAGTCACCTATTGCCACACCTGATACCGGCACTAAGGATCAGACCTGGTGTGCAGATATCCAACAGGCATTAGCAAACAAAATAAATACTCTGCAAAACCAAATCCAACAAAAAAAAAGACTCCCTAAACCTTCCGAACCCACTGAAACCTTTGCCTAACGTTATACCTAGCACACAGACAGAAAATCATACTTTCACTTAAACCCTCCAACTGCAAAGGAGACATCTGCCCTGCACACATAATCAAAGACGCTGCCAGAGACCTATCACCTTTTATCGCCAAACTTATAAATGCATCTTTTTCCTCGGGCAACATCCCCCCCAATCTAAAACAATCCTGGGTGCTCCCCCTCCTCAAGAAGCAGACATTAGATCCCCTCATCCCCAACAATTACTGACCCATCAACACAGTACCTTTTCTATTGAAAATCTTGGACAAAATGTCCCACGCCCAGATTCAAAAATACCTTGAACTACACAAACTTCTAGGCTCCAGACAATCGGGTTTCCACCCGCTACACGGTACGGAAACAGCCCTTATCGATCTAAAGACCCAAATAGATGAGTTGAGGGACAAGGGAAAGACAGCACTCCTCCTTTTACTTGACCTCTCTGTGGCATTCGACGTAGTGGACCACAAGGTCCTATGCAGACACCTGGATTCAGCAGCCCATTTCTCCACTGAAGCCATCAGATGGATTGAATGCTTCCTGAGCGAGAGAACGATGAGAGTCTTCTCACCCTCAGCAGCAGCAGACCCCTCACCTATCACCCGTGGAGTCCCCCAGGGCTCTTGTGTCTCCCCAACCTTATACAACATTTTCACCAAACCTTTGTTCGACGATTTGGACCATCTGGGGATCACCTACATCAACTATGCAGATGCTACTCAGATTCTCCTCCCACTTTCAGGGATCACAGCAAGGACAGAGAGTTGGTGAACAGGGTGTATCTCATCATTCAGGCATGGATGGCATCCCATGGCCTGTGCCTGAATGATGATAAGACAGAGCTAATCATCTTGGGTACGCATGCCAATATTAACAAACTAGGCCTTGAATACGCCTCGTTCAATATAGACGGCAACATTATCAAAGTATCCAGGGAGGTAAAAACCCTTGGCTTTTACCTGGATTCCACTATGTCATTTACTAAACAGGTTAATTCACTAGCATCCACTACTGCATATACTTGTAAATTAATCAGAGCAGGCAGACCATTCCTAGCCAATGATAGTTGCATGATCCTGGCGAGGGCCCTCATACTCTCCAGACTTGATTACTGCAATGCTCTCTATAGCGGTGCTAATAAAACTATTACCCAAAGGCTACAAATCCTACAAAACAATGCCTTGAGAGCTGTGCTCGGCATAAATAAAAGAGAGCATATCACCAAAATTAGACGCCAACACAAATGGCTCTCCGCTGACAACAAAATCCAACTAAAGATGGCCTCCCTAACCCACAAATCCCTCAACAATGCTGCCCCCAGCTATCTGATGGACAAATTAAAGAGAAAGTCATCCATCAGACAGACTAGAACCATTCATTCTAACTGTCTGATAATTCCAAGATTCAAACTCTCCACCATTGGAGGTAATAGCTTCCCTGTGAAAGCTGCTACACTTTGGAACTCCTTAACAGATAACCTGAGAGCAGACCAACACTACTTACACTTTAGAAGGAACTTCATCAAACACCTGAATTCCAATACCCCATAGCCACCTTCATCGTAGTCTCATCTAGCCACAGCCCCTACAGTATTATATAACCTTGCCCACTTAAGCACATGACACTGAACAACTATTATACATTATATCTTATCCACACATATTAATCCTACTTCCTACACCTGTACATAATGACACACACATATTTTGCTGTACATATATATCACTGTATTGGACATTGTACTTTGTATATTTCTATAATTTTTAATTGTGTATGTCGATAATTATGCATAACTGTACATTTCTGTAACATTGTAAGCTTTGCATTTTCTTTCTGCTGCGCCCTGCTGCGTCTGGGTATGGAGCGCATTATAAATAAACAAACAAACAAACTATGACAACAGTGATGACAGGCATCCATACAGTAGAGTCTGGGTCAAATTTGGCTAGACATGTCACAAATGTCCATGGCTAATCTGTGGAAGCATGTGCTGGGGTAATGTCACCAGCAGGAATGAGAAACAATGCACATGGCGCTGTGCATATGGCAGAATATTATTTAAAGCCCATGTTCCACATATGAAATACATAATTCCACATTGTGTGTCCCCACACAGTGCCCAGTAACACCTGTCTAATACAGTGCTGGCACCTTGCACTGTGCTACATCACATAGCCAACTCACATGGATACACATGACAATTACTACTAGCACACATTACTCCAGCAGAAAAACAAGACATCTATATACAGCACTCCACATTGTCTAGGTGCCATATTTAGTGTATTGGTGTACTGTGCCCATATCGTCACATTTACCAGCAACACTGATATTGTCTATTCGTTCACAGGAGATGACAATGACGCTGATGACACCATAAGCGTGTTTTGAATGCATACAGTTTATGTGTAAAAACATGGTGTAAATTAAGTTGCGTAATGTATGCATGATTTTTATACCTTACGTGTATGGTTTTACCCCTGTGTTTGCCGGTATAAAGTCAGAGGACAAATGCGTATGGGACCAACATATGACCATGCACAAATCCAAGGTGTAAACGGTTTATTCCTTGGATTTGTGCAGTGGATTTATGCAACAAAGGCTTCTAAATAGCTCTGTTATGTCCATCCAAACACTCGTTTGTCCCAAGGGTACTGTGAAGCCCCCAGTATTATTAACAAGGCATTGCAAATTGACCTAGGGAACTTGCACTCACAGAGCATAGTGATTCAGTATGTGGATGACCTCCTGGTTTGTAGTGCAACAGAACATCTGTCTAGAAAAGACTCAGTGAAACGAAGAGTTAAAAAGTGGAAAAGAATAAACTACATTACTGTTAGCAAGAAGTTGTTTATCTACGGCAGATGATATCGTCAACAGGTAGAAGGTTACCTCGAGAAAGGGCTATAACAGTGGAGAACACATCATAGCCAGCCACGGTTCAGCAGATGCAACAGTTTTGGGTTAATGTAACTGTAGTCGAGCATGATATTTGACTATTCAACACATACCTAACCCCTTTTGCAAGGGCTAAAAGAAGCAGAGAAAGCAAAAGGGCCTCTGATCTGGACAGACCAAATGCTCAAGTCATTTCAGAAACTTAAAAACGCGATCAGCAATGCCCCTGTTCTAGCAACACCAGAATATAAAAAGCATGTATTTTTGTTTTCACACTCCAATGGTCAAGTAATGATGGCTGTCCTCATGCAGAAGATGTCACTGGGACATAAGCCTCTGACATATTACAATGGTCATCTAGACCCAGTGATGCAGGGCCATTTTCTATGTGAGCAGGTATTGGCAGCAGCTGTATATGCCATTGAGAAATCATCCACCATTTACATGGAATGTCGTCACATTTTATGTGGAGCATTCAGTTTTTACAATCCTAGAGAAATCGAAATCGACCCTCACTACCCAGTGAGTATCAGGCTACGAGGTCCTTCTCTCAAATCCCTCCATTCAAATGTTCAGGTGTCATACTGTCAATCCTGCCACATGTATCACAGAACCAGTGTAGGCTAACGACACAGTACACGACTACGCAACATATCTGGGTACTACTGATGACACTGTCATCGTTTAGACAGACACTCTCGATTGATGGTTCATCGACCATTGACCAGAGTAATGGTATTAAGCGTATGGGAGCAGTAGTAGTGAGACTTGAATCAGGAGAATACAAGGTGTTGGCTAGGGTTCCTCTACCATCATGCTACTCTGCGCAAGCAGCTGAATGTGTGCCCCTAAAAAAAGCATTGGAACTGTCCATAGAATGTCCCATCACAATTTACTCAGATTCAGCTAATGTCACATCCACGGTACATTCAGGCGTGTCAAGATGATCCCGGAGAGACTTAAAAAAAGACAGCAAACCTGTGCAACATGCTGCATTGCTATCCCCGCTCATACATGCATTATCCATCTCCACAGAACCTCTGGTTGCCAAAAGCACAGCACACATGAACAACACAGATCCCATTGTTATGGCAATAGTGCAGCGGACTCAGGAGCCAAAAAAGCAGCATACACCCCAGATGATAAAGAATACCCTTTCCTTGAGTTAACACTGCAGCTAGTGCACATGGACACAGCACAATAGAACTTTTGGATGAGGAAGCAGAAAGCACTGATGCAACTGGGTTCTCTGGAGTTCTTTACAACCGGTACAAGTAACTATCCCTTACAATGCACTTACTTTGACTGAGATTATTGAACTACAAGCACAAGCTCCCCAACAGGGAAGAAAGCTATGGACAAAGAGGGGCTGCTCCCTGTCTCCGACAGACCTTATTGGATGCCCCAGGAGTCTTACCCAAGCTGATTAGTGATTTCATATCAAACTTTACCCTGTGGTACATAAACACTACTGGTCCTACTTACAAAACACTGAAAGCGATATTGCCCTCCTACCCCCCAATGCCATTATGACACCTCCATATTTATTACGTTAACACGTGCAGTAACTATAGCTACCTGATTGTTGTGGTCTGACCTTTCTCTTGATGGCTTTAAGCAGGTCCTGGTGGCAAATCTGCTGCCAAATTTCTAGTACGTGAAGTGTTTCCCCGATAGGGCATTTGTGATATCATTAGATCTGATAATGACACACATTTTTACAATGAGATGTTTAAAGAAATATGCTCTTTATTGGGAGTAAAACACAAAATATGCTCCATTTACCACCCACAAGCCAACAGGAAAGTTGAATGTATGAATGGCCTATTGAAGCAAAAACTTCCCATATTGTATAATACATTGCATAAGTCTTAGCTGCACTGTCTGCCCCTCTCACTTTTCGTACTGCGTAACCACCCAGATTCTGATCATCACCTTACCCCCATGAAATAGTGATAGGCAGGAGGATTCACAATCCTCTCATACCTGCATGCACAGACTCCAATGCACACTGCTCTGCTAAAATGCTGGTGGAGGAGTTCCAGGGGTACCGTAAGGACTTAACCAAAGCTGTCAGAATTATATCTCGCCAGACTGGGCCCCAGCCCAGCAACAAGAGCTAACACCACCTCTACCAGGTTCCTCATCATAACAGCAACAGGACCCATCACAAGCACAGCCACAATAGCTCTTCCCCGCTGATAAAGTTTATATCCATAACTTTTTACGCAAGTGGAATGAACCACGCTTTGAGGGACCACTCAACGTGATCTACGCTACTCCCAAAGCAGTCAAGGTAGCAGAGAAATTACAATGTATTCCACGACCACAAAATGAAGAACACAAAATGAAGAACACCTTTACACTCCACCATCCCGCAGCAGGAGGCAGGGACACCAAGGGGAGTATTGTTTCCCCCTTCTTGTCCCTGATCACATTAATGACTTATTTGCATTCCTTTGGGCAGGAGGACATTATTGCCCAACCACAAAAGGATTTAGATTGCTTCAGAAAGTGTATGCCCTATATTGTTTTTCTTTTTTGCATCTCTTGGTTCGTTATGTTATGTTTTTTGGGGTTCTCTTTTGGGGAACAGGGAGCTCTACAATCTTTCTAATACGCCACTCAATGAACTTCTAGTGAATGCCACAGCCTCTAGGGCCAGAGTTAAGAGGGACATTGTTAATTCAACAGAAACACCAGGTAGATTCAATGATGTGCATCACCATGCAGAGGATAACTTGTGGTATTGCCACATATAGGTGGTGGGGATAAAGAAATTGACTGACCCTTGTTTTGTCTGCTCATTCATCCCCCATGCAGCAGCAATACCAAGATTGTTTATACCTTAGGAGGTACCATTACAAAGGCAGTATGCTTGTTTCACTTGGCTTTATGTAGAGTGGGAGGCACTTTCCAGGTGACCAAGGTATGGGTCCAGTGGAGGGTGGTGAACACAGCGATATATGACAATAATTATGTGGAGCAGATAATGGTAACGGAAGAAAATGGGTTGAGCGATCTTATACAGAGGTATTGAGAAAAGGGGCAGAGGCAAATAACTGAGGAACGGACAAAGTTTCTTAGGAAGATTGGGTTCTTTTTCACAACATTCCCTGAGTCCAAGTGTTTTTATGATACTGTGCTCAACAAATCACATTGCAGGATTCAACCTGGTTTACAAGTATTGGGTGCAGTATATCATAAGAGAGACTGGGCTCCAGGGATCTCTGCATGCAGAAGGGCAGGGGGAGGGTGGTGTTTGGGCTATCCATAGATTTGGTGTCAAGAATACATGACAGTTGTTACTACACAGGGAAAATATGGCATGAGTTTAACATGGATTCATTCAAATGTGCCCCCGATAACAGTTTTAAGACTCTCTCAATTCTCCTTATGTTTTAGGGGCAATGACACTGTACCTGTGGGTGTGAATAGGAACTGCAACAAAACAATCAGCCTCCCCAACATTGAAGGAGGCACTGCTGCCCTCATGGACTTATACTGGGTGTGTGTGGGACTCGCCTACATCCAATTGCTGCCAGCCTGGAGAGGTGATTGTTCTTTGGCAGAGTTGTAAGCACCAACGCTGATTGTGCCTGAAGCAAATGTTACATCTATCAGCAAGCACTCAATGACAAAGGCCACATACCTGCTGCACTATTGAGTTAATCGATCCTTGGGCTTGCGTCATCGTCTCTGCAGCAATTATTTATCTCAAGTCTCAGTGAACAGACTGGATGAAATCCCAGATGAATACCGACTGTTCGGCAACGGAGAGATGATTTGTGCATCAGCGATAAACATGGCAAATGGTTGCAGATTACTAGGTGGGAAATTATTCAACTGGCCAATGATACAGAGAATGGCTTAAAAGCAGTTAGGGAAGAACTATGGGCCATAAGATTCACTACCTTACAGAACCTTGCCTAAATTGCGCTTCCTGACGTCCACTTTGCATGGCTCTTTCTGTTCTGGCTATTTATTTATAAGTATCTGTTTGTGTCTAGTCTGCCACATTATGCCTCCGTGTCCATTGAAGCGCATTACAAGTTTATAAAGTAAAGTAAGTAAAGTAAAGTAAAGAACAGGTACATTCTGGACCTCATGACTGCCATGGAGGGTTAGGTTTGCGCCAAACTGGAAACTTCTTGCTGCACGTACACAGCCCTAAACGATGAGAACAATGGGAGCATTGCCCAAGCTGTACAGGCTCTGCACACTACTATGGAGAAGAAAGAGGATACAACCTGAGGACTGGCTCCTATCATCCTTTCCATGGGTAACTTGATGAATGAGCAATCTTCTCAAAGTTCTTATACCTATTTTTGTCTTGTTGTTTGTTCTTTTTTGCACTTGACAATTGCTGATGGGGTGCTGCAAGAAAATGATGGTCAAAGTTACACCTATGATATCACTCACAATACAACATACTGATGATGTCCCTCTTGTGAATTCTGCACACACACTGACTGATGAATGGATACCTAAGAAGGATCATCGTATGGTCCGAGTGGAACATCCAATTGGCAGCAAGGGTACTTTATTTGAGTGACCCGATGACCGAGAGCAGTTTATTGAAACATATGTAGACCCCAAAGGCAACAGTGACTGTTCTTTTTTGTCATGTAGCCCCAAAGAATACACGGGAGATTTGGATAATGTTTTTAAGGTTTGGATGCCAAAAGCTGCTTTTGCCGGAAGGAGGGACGAAAGGGATGGTGTAGTTGATTTCTCAACTAGATGGGGGCACGTAAAGGGGCAGCGAGGTACCCTGTCACAAATGTAGATGGAAGTATATGTTGCAGGAATATTATCAAGGAGAGCAGTGTTGCTAATTTGCTTGCAGCTAGTGTTGCAGCTAGTGTTAGGCTTCTTTATGGCGTTTTTAGGTCTTCCAGGATGCTCTACGGCATTGGGGCCTTGTTGAAAGGCCAGTGCACATTAGTGTTGTCCTATTTAACGATTCAAGAGTTCCTTAAGTGGTTGCCAAAGTGTGTGGCGCAGTGTTAGCAGAGTAAACAGGAGTCAATTTCCACAGCTGCATCTCACTGAGAGACTTGAATACACAAGCAAGTAACAGTTAGCACACTGTAGTGTAATGGCTTATGCCCTTTGAATTCCCTGACAAGAAGTGATATTTTCAAAGACAGTCTTCAGCATGGAGGGGGGCAGAGCTTGAGAACTGCAGAGGTTTCATTGCTAGGTAAAAGGCATTGGCAGCAAGCAATGGTTGTGATGACGGAGGGTTTGTATTCATCCCTCTGCATGGAGGAAGGCAGACATCTGCTGAGCGATGCATGCAAAGAATCTATGTTGGATATTGGTCAATTAGGATAGGACAATTAGGCTGACTCCATGTCATGATCCACAGAACGCGCCCCTTTTGGACTTCATGGTCCTTGTCACAACGGGACTTGCACTCTTTGATACTCCCAACATGGCCGTCTAACATGGTACGCCTTGCACAAGCTTCCATGTCGGATGTAGCACATTCTACAAATAGACCACGCAACCGCGGCCCCGCGCGTCTCAACGCTATCGCTGGTAGTGACTAGACGTGTGCTCCGTAGTTCGCTGAACTATTCTCCTGTCCTTGTTTCCCGGACCTTCTAATTTCCCAATTCATTCCTCCCTCATCTCTTTACCTTGTTTCCCGGATTTCGTGTACCTCCTTTGTGTACACTTCCTTGCTTCCTGGACGTCCTTAGCATCTGAGTATCCTGGAACGCTGAACGCACGCTGGAGTCAGAGGAGACTCGCGTGGGCTTGTACAAAACCCGATCCGTGCGCAAGAAGACTTCCTCCAAGAAATCCTGCAAGGAGCGATCTCAGGTGAGAAGGGGAGAATTCCATGACATTTTGAGACGCCAAATGACCGAAGTTGAAACTAACATGGAAAAGGCCGTTCAGGATCTCATGCGTGGCATGCAAGAATTAACGACCGAGGTTCAGAATTTAAAGGCGGAAAACGCTGCATTGAAACAACTAGTTTGGTCCCGCGATTCTGCCATAAAGGAAAGCGTGCTACTGGGTGGCATTGTAGACAAATACGATGGGTCTGCAAAAACCCTTCGTGGATTCCTTGACTCTTGTTTTGTCTACTTTACCTTTAAGCCCTACTCTTTTTCAACTCCCAGGGTGAAGGTGGGCTTTATAATCTCACACCTCTCCGGGAATGCACTGACTTGGGCTACTCCTTTAGTCAATTCTGGAGATGCCCTCCTGGATGATTACGATGGATTCATACAGGGCCTTAAAACCATGTTTGATCGCCCAGGACAGGTCTATAGTGCCGAGGAACGTCTACTTGACTTTCGGCAAGGATCCCAGGACATGCTTACGTATGTCACACGTTCAAACGATTGGCCAAGGAAGCGGATTGGTCTTCAGAAGAAAACTTTACTCTTTTCCGAAGGGGACTAAATGAAGAGATAAAAGACGAATTAGCCAGAGTGGCTCGTCCAAGTTCATTCCAGGCCCTTATGGATCTTGCCATGCAGATAGACTTTTGTATCCAGGAAAGGAAGGCAGAGAGGAAAAAGACCAAGATTTGAGACCTCATTGAAACCCGACCCTACTCCAGTCTCTGGTTGCGATCCAGAACCCATGAAAATAGGGGCCGTCCGTGGACCCATATCCCCGCAAGAAAGGATGAGAAGGATCCACACGGGCTTATGCATTTATTGTGCCTCGGATAAACACCTAGTTAGAGAATGTCCTGTAGCCCCTCCACGGCGTTCGGGAAACGCCAGCTCCCGATCCTAGATGGAGCAAGGCTTCGGGAGAGAGATGTTTGTTCCACATCTATTCCATCCCTGAACTCTCCTGGACAGAACAATCTAGTGATTCTACAAGCCTTCCTATCGTCATCCAAGAATGAGACCTACCCCATTTTGGCCTTGGTGGATTGTGGGGCTGTGGGAATATTCATTGATCAAGATTGGGTCTTTAAACACCACATTCCATATGAAACATGAAGTATCATGCAACCTGTGGAGGGGACCGACAGAAGACCTCTCACTTCAGGACCTATCTCCTTGCAGACCAAAGAAATCCAACTCTCGATAAACCATCACCAAGAGTTGATCAAATTTGACATCATCAAGTCAGCCCATTACCCCATGGTAATGGGTATGCCCTGGTTGCAGAAACACAATCCTTACATCAATTGGGCAGCAGGATCCTTGTTTCTTGGTTCGGAGTTTTGCATGTCTCACTGTCTATTCCCGTATTCCTCCTTGACAACTTCCGAAAGCACGCCAACAGACCAGCAAGGCCCACTCATGATTTTCAAACATCATACAGGTTCTGAGGGCCTATCAGTAATACGCTGATGTGTTTTCAACTGCTATAGTCCAGGCCCTACCCCCTCACAGACCGGAAGACGGCAATATAGATACAGAACCTTCAGCAGTGATTCCCTTTGGGAGGATGTTCATTCTATCCGAACCGGAAAAAAAAGCCCTTAGAGAATACTTGGATACCAACCTTGAAAATGACACCATAAGACCATCTAAATCTCCAGCTGGAGCTTCATTGTTTTTTGTTCCCAAGAAAGACACTAAAGAGTTTAGACCTTGTCTTGATTATCGTGGATTGAATCAGTGCACCCTCAAGGACTGCTATCCCTTGCCCTTAATCTCTGATATCGTGGAAGCAGTGAGAGGAGCTGTAATCTTCACGAAGTTGGATCTCAGGGGTGCATACCATCTGATCCGTATCAGGTAAGGAGACGAATGGAAAACAGCCTTTAGAACACCCTTTGGTTACTTTGAGTACTTGGTAATGCCCTTCGGGCTTGCAAATGCCCCCGCAGTCTTCCAACGCTTCAAAGATAGGGTGTTTTCTGACATGTTGTTCCTCTTCGTCATCGTTTACCTGGACGATATCTTGATTTACTCCAAGGATCCTCAAAAGCATGAAGAGCATGTAAAGGCAGTTTTTCAATGGCTACGTGAACCCAAACTCGTAGCTAAACCAGAGAAATGCCTTTTTCATGTCACTTCTGTTCATTATCTAGGATTTGTCCTTAGTCCAGAAGGAATAGGAATGGACCATTCAAAGGTAAAAGGTATACTTTCTTGGCCTGTTCCCACTTCTGTGAAACAGATTCAATTCTTCCTGGGGCTTGCCAATTTATACCAGAAATTCATACCATCCTTTTCTGAGATAGTTCAACCGAACATTACATTATTGAAAAAAGACACCCCCTTCCTATGGACCCCAGCCCAGGACAAGGCATTCCAACGATTAAAAACGGAGTTTACTCAAGCCCCTATCCTTGCTCAACCCAATATTAATCGACCATTCCTAGTGGAGACGGATGCCTCTAACTACGCCATAGGAGCAGTGTTACAGCAAGAATTTGAGGATAAATTAGAGCACCCCATTGCTTACCTCTCACGAACCCTGACTCCCAACGAGACTCATTACTCCATCTTGGAAAAGGAACTGTTGGCATCCGTCAAGCCTTCACCGAATGGCGACATCTACTTCTGGGAGCTAAACATCCTGTCCAGGTCCGTACGGACCATCTAAATCTTCAAGTCCTGCAATCTATGGAATGTAGGAATAGCCGTCAAGCCCTTTGGGCCTTCTTCTTTGCCCAGTACCAGTTCCACATCCATCATGTCCCCGGATCACAGAACATAATTGCTGATGCTTTATCTCGACATCCTGATTACGAAACTCTTGAAGATCGGGCCTACCCAAAGATGTTTCCCCACACAATTTTTGTAGCTCAAGCAGTCAGTCTCCTGGAAGACATTCGAATGCAAACCCAGTCCTCTGAAATCTGGAAAGAATTCACAGGAAAGAATCGATGGAGTCTTAAAACTAGAGACGGATATTTCTTCAAGTACAATGCTCTGGTCATTGCCACACAGAGACTGCAACTACGGATTATTAACCTCTGTCATGACACTCTTCACTGCGGGCATCGTGGTGTCACCAACACCCTTCGTCTCGTACAAAGACAATTTTGGTGGCCAAAAACGAAAACTGACATTCAACGGTACATTCAAGCCTGCGCAGTCTGCAGTCAAAACAAACATGAAAACAAGAAACCGGCAGGTCTCCTACTTCAACCTACACTACCTTCTAGGCCCTGGGAGTTCATTGCTACAGTCTTTATCATGGAATTACCACCATCTAGGGGCTATACGACAATCATGGTCACCATTGATTTATTCACCCACATGGCCCATTTTACACCATTGTACAAATTGCCATCTTCCTCAGAACTCGCTGCCATTTTCCTGGAACATATATTTCGCCTTCATGGACTCCCTTCCAAGATCATATCAGATCGAGGACCTCAATACATCTCACAATTCTGGAAACATCTATGTCGTATTCTAGGAATCCAATGTGCTCTCTCATCGGGTTATCACCCACAGACTAATGGAGCTACGGAACGTGTGAACCAGACCCTGGAACAATACCTTCGTTGTTTCGCCACCAAGGTACAGGACGACTAGTCACTCCTTATACCCGTGGCTGAATTCGCTTACAATAACTCTGATCATTCGGCAGTCAAGATCAGCCCTTTTTATTGCAGCCAAGGATTCCACCCGTCAGTTCTACCTTCCATTCTCCCACATCCCACACCTGTACCAACAGTTGACTCCTGGATTGAAACTCTCATCAATGTTCACAAGGAAGCCAAAGAACATTTAGAAAAGGCCCGGACTCACGCTAAACATTATGCGGATACCAAAAGAAGACCAGGGCCTTCTTATGCCATCGGTGATCAGGTCTGGCTGTCCTCGAAACTAGCCCCCCGTTACTATGGACCTTTTTCCATAAAGGAAATCATAAACCCAGTCTCATTCCAGCTCAAGTTACCAGACTCCTGGAAGAAGATTCATCCAGTTTTTCACACTTCCTTATTAAAACCTTACATCCGATCCTCCCGGAAATCCTACAGACCCAGCCCCGTGGTGGTGGACAATCAGCTGGAATATGAAGTATCCAGAATATGCGACTCTAGGTATAAATGGGGTCAACTTCAATATTTGGTTGAGTGGAAAGGATATCCTCTGAGTGAAAGAACCTGGGAACCACTTTCTAATCTGAATACCCATCGATTGCTGAGAAGGTATTATCTCATACACCCGGGCAAACCTGGTGTAACAAGTTTTCGGAGGAGGCATGCTGCCATGATCCACAGAACGCTTCCCTTTTGGAATTCCTGGTCCTTGTCACAACGGGGCTTGCACTCTTTGATACTCCCAACATGGCCGTCTAACGTGGTACGCCTTGCACCAGCTTCCACGTCGGACGTAGCACATTCTACAAATAGACCACACCCCCGCTGCCCCGCGCGTCTCAACGCTACCACTGGTAGTGACTAGACGTGTGCTCCGTAGTTCGCTGAACTATTCTCCTGTCCTTGGTTCCTGGACCTTCTAATTTCCCAATTCATTCCTCCCTCATCTCTTTACCTTGTTTCCCGGATTTCGTGTACACTTCCTCGCTTCCTGGACGTCCTGAGCATCCGAGTATCCTGGAACGCTGAACGCACGCTGGAGTCAGAGGAGACTCACGTGGGCTTGTACAAAACCCGATCCGTGCGCAAGAAGACTTCCTCCAACAAATCCTGCAAGGAGCGATCTCAGGTGAGAAGGGGGGAATTCAATGACACTCAGGGCTTGTGGGCAGGAGCTAATAGAAGGGTTAGCATGGGATTATATTTGATGTCTAGAAATGTATATTATTGTAGCTTTTGTTTCCAACTACCTTTTTTATGATGCTAATACTTATGGGTCTCACATTATAGATTGTGTCATTTGAAGTAGACATAGGTGCCAGGCAGACCCCACAGCATGATGGAAAGGTACGACTAGTATCTTCTATTTAATTTGGACTTTAGTGTTGCATCAATCCAAGGGAATTTTAGACTGACAAGTATGCACCTGGATTGCTGACAGTGTAAACTTGAGTAATTCTCCCAGAATTACATTTTAGTTACATCTTGGCAGAAGGAGACCTCTGGTGTCTTCTCTCACGGGACCTTGTCCACGCAGACGGAATGTCTGGTCACCCGGGATGAAGCTATTCAAATGTATGTAGTTATGGTATCATGATGAGTAGATATCATGTTTCTAGCCAATTCATTGGTCTCACGCTGACATGTATTTTCTAGGTCTGCCCATATTAGCCACACATTTGAGCCACAAACAGGTAATTTTGCTGAACAGCACAGAGTGATGAAAACATGATCATATTTACTGAAAATACAGGCCTTCTGCAGAGTGAGAGGTAGACACTTGAAACACAGGACTTTGTGCTATAATACACAGTGTGATAAAAGTACTTGAAATACTGGCTTTCTTGTATATAATGCACTGTGTGATATAAACACACATATATATATATATAAAAGATATATATATATATATATTTTCTATGTTGCAAAGAATACGTATAGTTTTTTTTTTCTAAGAGTCTGAGCTGTGAGCCAGTGACCTTCTGCCTGGAGTAGCACCTTCTGATTCTGTAAACAATGTCTGTTAGCCGTTCTGCAGGCTCTCTCCGGGAAGCCCGGGAAGAAAGTAAATGTTCTTGCAAAACACAAAACATAGATATGTGGCAAATACTGCAAACTACAAAAACCACACCTTCTGTAGTTTTATTATGTTGAAGGACAGAGCCACATTGTTTGACATGCTGTGTATGTGAAGGTGCCATGATGTGAAATATAATTGCTGACAAAATCCCTAAATTCCATCAAAGGACAGAGAATTGTCCTTGACTAGTCTGTACACACATACATTAATGTCTGCTGAAAATCCATTATTGCCAAAATTCCTAGCTGCCACTGAAGGACAGACGCCATGTATTTTGCCATGCTGCACACATGGACAATGCAGTCAGCTAAAAATCCATTGTTGGCAAAATTCCTAGTGGCCTCTGCCTCTGAAGGACAGAGACAATAGGTGGGGAAAGACATGAAAATAGGGACTGCCCAAAGGGTATATAAGGGAGTTAGTTCAGCCCCTGCCCACTGCTGTTCAGGCGATGGAGCTGGCAGGAGGAGGCAGACACAGATGGCCGGTTCAAGATGAAGAGCAGAAAAGGCTTCCCCTGTTTGGAGGGGTGATTCCACTCCTAAATCTGTTTCTGGATTTTTGAAGCTTTAAACTAGGTTCTGGTTATTTTGATTTATTTTGAGCAGAACTCTTCTTTCTTTTAAGCTTTTTGGGGAATTATTTTTACTTTTTCTCAAGGCCCCTTATGCAGCTCATAGCATAAGAGCAGACACCTTATCCAGGATCGGCAATATGGTGGTACCAGTAAGTCCAATGGACACTGAATTCTTTCTGAATACATTAAATAGTTTTGAAGCATTTAATCCGGTGTTTCTGCATTTTTGATGAAAAGCCAAAGGTGCACCAACAGGTGTCTTTTTGATTTTTTCCAACTTTTTCATTTGTTGTGACTTTGATTTCTTGGAGAAAGTTGGTCAGTCTTAGTCTTGACTGATTTGAGGTAGAGATAAATGACAATGGTTCAGCTTTTCCATTTATGGTTTATTGCATTTTAAGTGTGTTGTGTAGCGAGATGATAATAATAATGATGTTTATTTATTACATATTTCTCATAATTAAAAAGATTTATATTTTTACATGAGAGTTTAAGACACATTTATTGACTTCATTACTGAGTGATATCAGATGACATTGAACATGATTATCAAGTGTGGGGCATCTATTTGAACTACTGTGTAATTATGTGTTACACAAAGTACATTACCTTTAGTACACACCAAGGGTTAATGGATGTTGTAAGCAGAGGACTATCAATACACATTTATGTGACATTGGTAAACCTTTCCTGTGTTGGCAAATGAAAGCAGCAGCCTCTCGCAGGGATTGTTGCCTGCTCTTATCTCGGTTGCAGAGTGACAGGTACATGCTTTTCCCTACCCCTACATCAACCACAGCCTCTGCTGGGCATTCATGGACACTCTCCTGCGGGTGGAGGCAAGCCTCTGGAGGTTGGGGTGATAATAATCACGTCACTTTGGCAACCGCTGCAGGACAATGCTCTCCTTTCCTACACCCTAACAATAACAATATTCTCCCCACCTGGCTACTGAAGAGGAGCCACAGGAGTTGTTACAGGCCTGAGAGATATAAAGAATAACAGAATAGGACAAAATGACCGAGGGCAAAAAGTCTGAGGTCCGACCCCTATATCTTCGCAGATATATATGTGGGGGGGTAAAGTTAATAAAAATGTATTGGGGTAAGGTGGGGGATTGGGGGGTCTCCCCCCACATATATATTTGCGAACAAATGGGAAAAAAGAAGAAGATAAAAGTCAGACTTTTGGCAGTAGGACTTTTGAATTTGGTCATTTCACACAGATCCAAGAATAACATACACTCTAGTGAAGTGCAGGTTGCAAACCAAAGCGTTAACCCTCTAGTGAAGAGCAGGGTGTGAACTAAAGCTTAAAGCACTCAAGTGAAGAGCATGGTGTCTTTTCAAGCACACTCTCTATACAGCTATCAGGATAGGAGGCATTAATACACTCTAGTGAATAGCAGGGTGTAAAACAAATACTCTTAACAGTTATATAGCTAAAAGGCATTAGAATGGCTAGCCCACATGATGATGTCTGTCCATATGCCTGTGAACTGCTGCAGTGTAGTAACAAAGTAGTTACAAGATAAGAGGTGTTAGAAAGGTCAACACTAACTTCACAGTGGCAGTGCCTGGAGGATTGCCAGGGGAAACCCTATTCAAATACATGAAGGCACCTGGTACCAAGTCAGGAGACATGTTTTGAGACCCTACACATTAGGAGGGATCTAGATCAAATACAGTGCACACCCTATGGGTATCCTGAAATAGCCTTACAGCAGGTATACTGCCAGAACTGGTTTCAAGGGTGCTTGATTTACCCCACACAAGGGCTAGATACAGTCCTTCCATTTGTTATGGAAGAGTTAACCTTATAACAAATCCTTACGTTCCAACCTAATAGGGAGGCAAATGACTGATATACCAGAAGCATATGACGTTCTGGTGAGTCATTTTGACATTGACATGCTCCAGCAGCACCCAGACCAATGTTAGCAGGGGAGGAAGGAGCACTTCCATTCCAGATCCCCAAGGACTTACTGGGCACATGCTCCGCAAGGCAGGAGAACATCCCTAGATGGTATTCCAGCAGACCGAGCCAGCTAGAGGCAGCTTACTCTCAGGTTACTCCTCAACAGAGGCGAAGGGTGTTAGCAATCAAAATGCCAACATATTGTAATCCTCTGATAGTTGGGTTTCAGTATACAGTTGGTTGTACCTTCATTTAAATGGGAATCATTCAATTATAATACTAATTGCATTCTGAAAGAGACATCAGACTCCTAGGAAGCAGAAGCATCAATAAGCTTAATGGTGGTAATAGATGGGGGCAATTATTCCATGGTAGAAGGAATACGAATGACCCTTATCAGAGGTGATGTCAGTAAGACTAAAAGTCGTCAGACTCTCACAACATTGTCCAGTGACAAAGAAAGGAAACTTCCATTTGGTCACATCTATCTACAGGTCCCTAGGCAAGGATCACCTGAGTAGAGGGAAAAGGAAGTGAAGGAATTAGGTGAGAATAAACATTCTAAAACAGCACGGCCTATTAATGCCACTGGCACCAGATAGGAACCAGGTAGCCATACCTTCTCAGCGAAAGGCAGAAAGGGAAGGGCAAGGGCTTCCAGAATGCCACCTGCCAAACAAGAAAGAGAGAGCTTTTATACAGAACACTGTAGAAAGCGATATCACCAGTCCCAGGCAAAATGCTGGTTGGGACAGAAGACCCTTTAAAAACAGAAGTGATGAAAAGAGTACCTATTAGTTAAAGGATAGAGCATAGCTTAGGGTAACCACAAGAATATAGAAATAGAGACGATCCTTCACGACTCAGCACCCAAGGGGGAGCAGAAGCCCACCAAGGGAAAGAAGGAAGGTAGCAAACTGCAGTTTTGAGAATGGACAATGGTAGAGACTCTAAACCAGACTCACCAGATAATGCCAGAGACTAACGATCCAAGGGATTGGTTAGTGTCACAATAGAACTCTGGCACACAGGTCTCATATTCAAAGAGAGACACAAGAAGCTTATATAACACATGCCTACTAATTGAAATGCAGAAGTGGATAATACCACAGGAGAAATGGTTGAGGACAATAATGAGTATATAGTTACGATTCACCTTGAAAGGGAATATTTGAAGGAAATAGATGCACTGTGTCGGTCTGATATGCATACAACACAAGATGGCCTTTAGCAGAATATATTTGGTCCAGGATATATGTTAGGGGGAGCCCTAGAAGGGAAGATGTAGTTAAACCTGATTATTTCAGATAAACTTAGACAATGTACTGTTTTCCTATGCAGCCTTGTTCAACCACATTGCAGCAATCATTTAATATCATTGTACCAACGGTGGCCTCCACCACTGACTACTACGTGTACATTACCCAAACCAGCTATATCTGTTGCCTCATTGCCAAGACATTTTCCTGATTTTCAACCCATGTTGTCCAAACTGCACAAACTACACTCTGGTATAAACTAAGATCCGTCCTTTGCACACATCCAGATCCCCCCACCCTCACTCTCACCCGCAACCTGCAGTGTTAATCATCCCCCATGCCCTCCCATCACCCAATTTGGAACCCACCCAAACAATGAAGGAACTGTTAATTCTAACACAAACCAAGCAATTACAATGGGCCTAACTGTTGCTGCATCAGCACAACCTACTAGATATGATTGAAACACATATAATATTAGCGGCTGTAAACTTTTAGTCTGATGCTATGTACTCATATAATATACGGAGCCAACTGATATGATATAGTTTCATATCCTTCGTAAGGGGTAGCCACTGTCTCTTGGAGTACGTGCACACTATCCTCTGTCACCCCAATTCTCTCTTCTGCTTTGTTACCGCGCAGCACTTCCTTTTCCAATTGCGAGCGCATGGAGGTAACGTTTCCTGTGATATCATACAGTTTCTTATGCACCGACGCAAATCCTTTGGTCATAGCTTCCATCATTTGCGTGAGATCCGTAGCATGATCCTAGTCAGGCTGAGGTTGTGGTGGCGCCCTGCTTTTCGCCCTAGAGGGCCACTTTTGCATATTTATCCATATCGCTGGTTTTCTTCCCATCACCGGCTCCTCTTGCCATGCAGGGCAGGTATATAGGCCCCGTGGGGGGAGGGATGAACAGATACAAAGCTGGACAATCACCAGTGGTGCAGCTTGCCAGTACTAAAGAGCAGTTTACGGCAAGGATTGGGTCACTACCTACACTGCAAGCCTTCATTGCCGCCTCAGTGCAGTCATGAAGCAACACCCACAATGTCTTAATTAAAAGCAGACACCCCAGTATTGTATATCCCTGATATAGCCCTTTCTCCAGTGAGTGCACTGTCAAAACGACTGGGTAACAACCTCAGGATGTACTGTACAGTTATTAATGTCAGTGGAGCACCAAGTTATGCTCCCATCCCCCAGGAATCAGACTCCGGCATTGGCTGAGGAATCTCACTCCCCAAGCCTTATGATTTGATGGCCACTAACACCACGTAGGGCACACGTATAGGACAATAGTTTCTATTGCCATCGCAGTGGGTTAACTCCCTTCGACCATATCAAACTTACACCTGTAATGGGAAGCTACATGCACCCTGGAGGCCCAGCACCATGCCGGCGATCAAAGTTGGGGATAATGCAAGGGCAATCAAGTAACTAGATACGCACATTCACCAAGCTATGTTGTTGCTTAAACGGTCCGGAAACAATAAGTGTCACCGCCGCAGCCCAGGGTTCAAAGCATTCACTGTTCGTAGCTGCACGGAGAGACCAGCACTCTGCCTCCAGTGAGCCGAGCAGAGAGAGTCCGGCTTCAGCTACAGAGACGCGCTGCAGCAGTCCCGGCAATTAGGATTTTCTGGGCAGGCAGAGCCAAGTGCATCCGCTGCATCCGTGGGTCCCCCGCCGTGCAAAGGTTCAGCCAGCTGAGATGGAGTAGTGTTCCATCTGAACACCGTCATCAGTGTGCTGCAATTCACCATCTTTTCGCAGCCTGTGCTCCCCACCCCACTAGTGAGGGTCCAGGCCACAATCCGAACTCCTCTGTGGGCAGGCCACCAGCAGCAGCGGATGGGCGTCCACACCGTGCAACACAGCCCTAAATTGATCAGTCACCGCCCCACAGTCAAGGATTCACAATCCAGTGCTTTCAGCTCACTAGAATGCCTTAGACTGCCACTGCTGCCAGGATATTCGTTTCGGGGTGCAGAGCATTAAAGCTAGGCAGCCATCTTGATCGGCTGCTCAACAGTGCCCCTCCTTCAAATGCTGTAACTTAATGTGGACGTGGTGAGTTCTCAGATTTTCAGTTTCAGAGGACTGACTGACTCTCCCGGTCACCTTTACTTTGCATTAAAACTGTGTTTTCTTGCAACTTGTGCGCCTCATCATTGTTTCCTGAAAGCCACTAAGGCTCTGCAGCCCTTTAATGGAGGGGTCGCTGCAGCATCTCCTACACCACCGCCAGTGCGCTCACAGATCTGTCATTGCATCCCTGGTTGACTGCTTGCCCTGTGCTGCAGCCATCTCTCTGGGAAAAGGGAAGAAGGTGATGGTCCACCTCGATTAACAGCTTTGCCACTTTCTGCAAGTGTCCACTGGGCCCTGACCTAAATAGATGGGCAGTGGCGCTTTGTGTCCAATCATAAGTCCCGGCTCTTCACTGGTGGTCCTGGTTCTTTACTGTCATCAGGGCACCCTGATGGTGTATTGGTATTTCTTCTTCTCTCTGCTGATGTTGGGTCCTGTGTCCTATTTGTGGGTGGGCCCCTGTGTTGGATGCCTGCTGGTGGGATCCTATGCTGTTTCGCTGTTCTTTGCAAGTGTTCCTCCTCCTTCCTTGCTCTGGGGTATGCTACTTCTCTGCTGATCTGTGATCGGCATCTGGCACAGTCCTTAGAGCATAGCTTTCTTCCACTGGGTCTCCCGTCTTACATAAAGCTTACATCCTTAGTGCACATCTGACATATGGGTGTTCACATTTAAGAGACTATGACCAAAGATGCATGCCCCCTGCCGGGTAATGTTTCCTCTGTGAAACCCTATAGACTTGGCTTTAGACTTTGCTCCTTCTCCCACTTACAAGTACGCATTTATATAGCATCCTCTAAGTAAAGTGTTGATGGTCTCTTTTTGGATAGACATGACATTTATAAGTCAGGGCATGGACCCTTTAAACAAAGGGGTTGCAGCAATATCTGTGATATACCATGTGCTGGGCACTCCATCTCTGGCTTGCTAGCACTGCTGGTCTGGCATTGTATGATTGCCGAGATCCCTCATGTTCAAGTGGCAAAGGTGACGGTCGAACTTCGTCACAGCATCCATCACTGAGAAAAGCTGACAAGTAGAGTGTGCTACTTTAGCAAACTACAACATCACTAAGGAAAGACAACTGCAACAGCGTACTAGAGAAAAGGATTCCCCAGCCCGCGCTAAAAAACCACTCACATATATCTGTGAACAAACTTTACTTAGACAAAAAGGATTTGGTGATGAACAGTGTCAACATGTATTGTACTAAGTAGGGATTTTGGACAGATAGTAATATAACCACCATTGGGCACTTTGTTCCACACTGACTCAGAGGTAATGCGACGCTACTCTTGAATTGGCACAGTACACCAAGAAAGACACACAAAATATTCCTATACAATTAGTTCTTAACATACTGAACAATAGATTGTTTCGTATTGATGCATTATATCAAAGCAATCATTCAATATGCCCAATGTTCATGTTAATGCATTATACCAAAAACATTCATGAAGAGTGCCAACACGTGTCTCGACCTGCTATCGGGTCCTGCTCAGGGCGTGCTCTAATTGATAATTGTCTGGATACTAAGAGTGATTCAACCATCAAATACTATTTGCATTGTTCAAATATTGTTACACAACTGCATCATTTGTATTACTGCATCCAAAGATAATGTGATAAAATTAAGCACACATTATACAAGCCCTTGAATGGAAATGAATGCCAAGTGTTCATGCTGACGGGATGTCAAAGCACAGAAAGAAGAAAGAGGGGACGAAAAGACAAAACAAAAACAAAGAATACATGCATATTAATATGTTAGTCTGTAAACCAATATACCTAAAACAACATTTGTACTCTAAACTATCACAACATTTGTACTCTAAACTATCGAAACATGGTGTACCAATGCTTACTTAACTATTTAGACCCCATGTCACTTAACATCATAAAATACTTAATTCAAGAACCAATGGCATACTGTAAAAGATACCCAAGTAAATTACTGATGAGAACTTTTTTGAAAACTCGTCTTAACGTCCTACCGACGCAGGAAATCCTAGTGATAAGATCCGGATCCAAGGAAAAAGTCTGCAGACTTTGTAAAAATCCTGAAGAGATTGAATCTATTAGACACCTGCTGATGCTCTGCCCAGCTCTGCACCAAGCCAGGATTGCCTTTTTTAGTCCCCTAACGGTAAACTCATTCGCTGGCAACGAAGCAACTTGGTGGAATCGCCTTATTACAGGCGATGAGACTCGATGGCATACGGTGGCTGCCAAACTTTTGAATTTAGCAATGGAAAGGACAAAACTCAGCACTGCCATCAGGACCTTGCCTATCTAATACTAAAGACCGTTGGCCAAACTACAGACTGTCGTCACCTTTGCGATGTCTTCGCGAATCCTTTTGATTAGAATTGCTCTTGTAAAATTTTTATTGATTATATACAAGTAATTAGAAAAAAATAATTAAAAAATAATTAATTCATGAAACACTAAAAAATATTCTAAGCAAAACATTGGAGGGTGCAACGGTTAATCTGCCCCAGGGAACCATTTATCATATCGCAATACATTTGTGGATTTTCTAGTTCATGAAATACAATTCCATGTTCTCTAAGTAAACATAACTGCTTACCATGAGCTCTGATACCGATATGTTAATATTGCGTGTGTCGCTAAACCCAAAATAATGCTTTACATGTAGTAGGCTGGATGTGAGTTCCTGTTCTCACACAGTAGGGAACTAGAATGGATTATAGTGAAAGATCCGCATACCCAAAGGTTACATTTAAATCTGAAAATTCATGCTACAAACGCAGCACGCGTTTAGCGCAGGATTGGTTTCAAGAATGATTGGTAAGCAGCCGTGTGTAACCGCAACATGATTGCATAGTTTGTAGCATGAATTCTCAGGTTTAAATGTAACCGTTGGGTATTACTTTCAGGTAAGTGGGCTGGGGATCCGCTATTCCCTATTAACCGCTGCTAAAAATCCCCATCTAATACAGTCACATTCCTACTCTCTGGGCCCCTGCGCATAACCAAACAGGTACCCCATTTCGTCTTTCGCAACAGTGTATTAGTTAAGAGTGCATCCCTTACCTAGAGCGCCTCGAGGAGACAACCGCCATAGCCTACTACTGTCGAGTGAACCCCATGACCTAAAGAAGACCATCACCGCAGTCTACTGTAAAAGTATACCCCAGTCACTCAAAGCAATAAGCCACTTCAACTGACTGCAGGAAAAGAGCCCTTCAATGCTAAGAGGACACCACCAGTGTAGCCCATTACTTACGTAGAGCAATACCAGGAGGAGACCATCACTACAGCCGACTACTGCACACTGTGGTGCCATTGCGTCCTCAAATTGAGTGTGATTCTTGCTAGGCTTTTAAACTTGTTCCTTGAAATGATTGGCCAACCTGCTGTGAGTGGAGTGATCTACTTGGGAGGACAATTGGTGGTGCGTTTTAAGCACTGAATATTAGTTGCTTTGCTCTGGAGCAATTATGTTTCTGGAACTGTGTGGGTATCCCTGATTTGATGGTGCTTCTGCAGGCTCCTGCATTTACTGATCTTGTTTGTGATGCATAAGTAGGGTATGTGCTTGTGTTCCCAGGATTTGAATAGTAGTCTCCAATTGCTTTGAAAAAAGGTGATGGAGGAGGTCCTTGAAGGACTCCATATCAGAGCTGGCACTTGCAGAACTATACGGGGCCTATGCTGCTGCTGCTGCGAAAGATGTCTGAGAATGCTCTATATGGGGTGGTGAGGCTTCTATGACTTCGGCTACTTCGGAAGTGTCTGCATGGCCTGGATTCTGGAAGCTCTCCTCTCTTTCTGCAGCTGCTCTGAGTGTCACCCCTGGGGGTAAGTACATCACAACCATGAAAAGTCTGCTTGTAGTTATTGAAGAATGTAATACACATTACAATGTTGAGGTACCCTGCTTGTGAGACTTTAATCAATTTGCATTTTAGATGCACATGGATGTACTAACATTTAAAACAAATAATGAAAGTATTTAGGATCAAAAGTGTAATAACAGAGAATCTGTCACCAAGTATACCCATGGCTAGATCAAAATGACACGATCCTGGCAAGCATGGCGGGACCACGTTTGAAAATAACCGAGGCTAGCTTGTTGGTCATGCATTAGGCATTGGTCTGTCAACAAAATCATCAAGTCAGGTTCAGAAAAGAAAAACAATCTACCGGTTCCAAGTGGCTCCATGTCACAGGTGGCACCTTCGGGCACTGCTGGTTTTGCACATACCACGCTGGGACTTGACGTTTCTTTTCCAATTGAAAATATGGGCTTACAAGTCTAAGCACGCATTATGCAAAACAAAGACAGTCTGAAGGAATCACGAATGACACGGGGGTCACTTGCAGCTCTGCCCGAGTTTCCAATACACAGTCGTCACTGCAGTGTTTCGCATCATGAGTCATTATGCACAGTCTAGCAACCTGACCGGATTGCTTTATGTGATGGGTTGTGGATCTTAGCCCTAACGTTGACTGTATAGAACACGTTGCTTCTTGGCATAGGCATACACTGTGCCAACCATTCAAATATTGTCCCGAACTGTGATCCACAGGGCCTGCCACTGATGTGCCATAGTGGCAAACCTTAGATGTCCTGGTGGGTGGAAAGTGGGGAGGGGGTGGCACTGGCAAGGCAATTTACCACTGGTCCCAGGGCTGCATAAGTAGTGTCAGAACTGCAGCAACATGTTGCATAGGTACCGTGGGACAAAACTCCTTAAATGAAACACAGGGGAGAAAGGGATAACATGTCATACAATTAGAAACATATGCGCTCTAACCAACAAATCATAGGCATATGAGTCTGGGTATTAGTATCAGGTAAGTCACTAGAGGGGGGTCTCCATGTAGAGGTGACCTCGTGTCTAGCGTGGGTCATTGGTAGGGAGAGAGATGGACTGCAAGTGGGAGAGGTGGCGTGCAATGGAGGAGGATAGCAGAGGAACTGTAGAATGGGGGA
The DNA here is from genome assembly GCF_040938575.1 of Ambystoma mexicanum. Taxonomy (NCBI): domain Eukaryota; kingdom Metazoa; phylum Chordata; class Amphibia; order Caudata; family Ambystomatidae; genus Ambystoma; species Ambystoma mexicanum. Next base: position 482,984,213 of record NC_090929.1, read on the forward strand.
GACATGGAGAGAGTGCGAGATAGCTGTCAGTGGCGAGTGAAGGGGGACATGAGAATGAGAAGCTTTAGGCATACAATGCAGAGGAGGAGATGGAGGATGTTTAGGAGAAAGGTTGACTTTTGCACTGGCACTGGTCTGGAGCAACACTGGGTATAGTTGAGGCCAAAGGCTTTATGTGGGATGAGAATGGTCATTCTACCAAGGCTGCCGAGCCCACATAACTTCCCAAAGTCAGCCACGTTTTCAAATCCTGCTGCACACCGAAGTGTGCCACTTTGTTGAATCTAGGGACGCTTTGAAGTTTGCTACTGTTTCAAATCCTGCTCTGCTCTGAGGTTTTGCCACTGTTTCAAATCCTGCTGTCCGTTGAATTTGCCAACACATTGAATCTAGCTGTGCTCTGAAGTTTGCCACGATATAAATCTTGCTACCCTTTGAATTTACCAATGTTTTGAATCTAGCTGAGCTCTGAAGGTTGCCATTTTCATGAATACAGCTGCCAATTAAATATTGTCACTGTGTTGAATCTGGTTGCCCTTTGAATTTTGCTACTTTGTTGAACTAGTTGCATTGGGAAAGTAGCCTTTGTGTTGAATCTAGCTATGCTCTGAACTTTGCCACTGTTTCAAATCCTGCTGAACTCTGAAGTTTTGACACTGTCTCAAATCTTGCTGCCCTTTGAATTTGTCACTACATTGAATCTAGCTGCTGTCTGAAGTTTGCCACTGTTTAAATCTAGCTCTCCCTTGGATTTTGCCACTGTATGGAATCTAGTTGCATTTGGAGAGTAGCCACTCCGTTGAGTATAGCTGCGCTATGAAGTTTGCCACTGTTTTAAATCCAGCTGCCCTTCAAATGTATCCACCCTAAAATTGTACTGAATCAGGTAATGCTGCTGTTGAATTTAGCACACTAGAATTGTACTGTATTTAGCCACACTAGAGCTGTAATGGTTTAGATAACACTGCCTTGAATTTAGCCACACTTGAATCGGACTGAATCAGCGTGGTACTGAATTTAGCCACACTAGAACCGTAATGGTTTACATAACGTTGCCTGGAATCTAGCCACACTAGAATCAGACTGATTCAGTGTGGTACTGAATTTAGCCACAGTAGAACCATAATGGTTTATGTAACGCTGACTTGAATTTAGCCACACTAGAATTGAACAGAATAAGCAAGGTATATGAGACTTCATGTTGCAACACAAAAATAACATACCCTGACACCAGGGAAGCAATCAACTCAGGAGATAACTCAAGCTCAAACCTAACACCAAGGCAGAAAAGCAAGCCATCACAACCCTACAATCACAGTGAGGGAGACCAGTAGGGCCCCCATCCATGATATATAACACAAACCTGAATGCAACACCAAGATGACAAAAGCAAACAACAATAACCCCACAGCCACAGCGAGGCAGACGTCACTGTGTGTTACAGCACATCGATCTACCACTGATCTCAAGAAAGTAAGCAATCCAGGCGGGGACCCACCCGTGGAACACATCACAAACCTGTATCCAAGACTGAGACAACAAAGGAAACCACCCCATTCCTACAATAGACGGGTCCCACTGGAGTCTCATATGCCATGGAACCCGGAAATGCTGCACAGCTCAGCACCCAATCAATCAAAACCAAAACACAATCACATGCGAAGACCACAGAGAGAGACAAACAACCACAATCCCACAGTGAGACAGACACCTGTGTAACCTGAGACAAGGAATGTAACCAATCCATGACGGCACCCACCCCTGGAATATATCACAAGTCCAAACCCAGAACGAAGGCACAAAACAACAACCACAGTGAGGCAGACACCACTTTGCTTCAGAGAACACTGATCTTAACCCAAGACCAAGAAAGTAATCAACCCAGGAGTGCACCCACCCCTGGAATACATTCCAATCCCAATCCCAATCCAAAATAGAGGCACAATCCTACAACCACAGCGATATGTATGTTGCAGCACATTGACCTATCACTGACACCAGGAAAGAAAGTAACCCAGGAGGGCACCAGGAGGGCACCCGCCAGTGGAATACACCACAAACCCAAATCCACGAACAAGACATGGAGACCACTAACATGCCACGATACAAGAAGGACAAAGAAACAAGAATGGAAAACAGAAAGGGGAATCACATCCCTTTGGAATAGCAACCACCTACCAAAACTCACAACACCTCAGAAGCCCCACCAACCACCACTAAACGGACTAAGGATACAGACCAAGACAAGAACAAAAACAGAATACATCTCTCGCTACCTCTCCACCTATGACTCTACCTCAACGGAAAATAACAACCCACCTGTAAGGACCCAAACAATCCTAGAGTGGACCCCACCAGACTGCCAAACCATATATCACAACACACAGAACCCAGCAACTCTAATGACATTTTCAGTAAGGCCCCAACAAGAATCAGAGCTAAGCTGGAATCCCTAACCATCCACACCCCTTACATAACCAAAGACTGGAAAGAAAACACCTGTACAACCAAACAACCCACTATACGAACTGGAACAAAGAGACCCATCGATCAAGTTAATTGAGAAAGAGGCCCCAAATACAAAATCAGCAAATAAGAGCCTCACCCAAGAGAGAACTGAAAACCTGAAAAGCATCACCCCGACCGAGACACAAGAAAGGATATGCAATAATAAACACCCCGCACTGTAGCCTACTCAACGTAAGATCCATGGCCAAGTACAAAAGAGAAATCTATGACCTCTTAAGCAAGGGTAACACCGGCACGCTCTTCTTCAAAGAAACATGGCTATCGGACCATGAAGCCATAGCAGACAACTTCCAACTAACAGATTCTAACAGAGAAAATCGAAGAGGGGGAAGAATCACAATAGCGCACAAAGACCACATCTGTGCCACACCACTCTCCCCAACTGACATTAAAGGTTGCAACTCACTCCTAATCAACATCAAGTTCAACGACGAATCCAACCTACTGTCCCTCCCGATCTATAGACTACCATCCTACAACTCCAACTTTGGGACAAGCCTCACAGATGCCAACCTCTCCACTTATCATAATAACATAATTGTTCTGGGGGATTTCAAAATCTGTTTCGAAAGAGAAAAAGAAAGAACAGCAAACTCCCTCAGCGCCCTACTGGAAACCTTGCACTTCCAACAAATACTAAACGGACGCACCCACAGTGCCGGACACCCTAGATGCAATTTACTGCAGAGATGGACTCTCGGCCACCACACCACCGGTACCAATCATGTGGATTGTTCACCATATGATCTCATTCATCATCAAATCACAAACCCCATGATGTCTGCAAACGTAATACTCCTGGTTACTAACAAACGAAACTGGAAGAGCCTTGTCCTATAAATGTTAACAGAGCTAATGGAATCAACCAACCCAAACACCTCCCAGCTAAACAGAATAACTCTAGACTTAGCAGAAGAAAAACCTGACAACTGGATCACAGAGGCCCTAAACCAATGAGCACCTCCAAAACTCATTAGAGCCACTGCAAAACAAATGGCATTAAGATGGTTCACAGAAGAATCAAGGGAACTAAAAAAAAAAAAAAAACTGTAAACTGGAAAACAATGAAGTAATCATTGCTACCAATTGGACAAAAACAAATACTGATGGAAGATCCAAATTTACAAATCAGCAGTCCTGAAAGCAAAAAAAGCATATTGCACTACAAGAATCCAATCGGCAGCAAACCCATAAAAAGAACTATTCAAAATCATCAATGAAATCCAAAACCCAACATCATGCAACAAAAGCGTCATACCATCGCAATCCTTATGTGGCAAGATCAGAAACCATCTAGGAACCAGCACGCCACCAACCACCACAACACTCGACCGTTTCAAATCTATAAATGAAGAAACATTCAACAAACTAATAAAAGACACCAACCTCTCCCAATAACTCATGCTCACAGGGCATATTAAAAAAAATCCTCACGCACAGAATGCCAGCTGCATACTTCTGACTACTAATTAACCTATCCCTAAACACGGAATAGTACCTACAACTTTCAAAACAGAATACATCAAGCCCCTTAAAAAAAAGGAAATTTGAAAGACCCCACTGACTGCAGACACATATCGAACCTACCCGACTGAGCAAAACTACTTGAGAACCCAAAAAACTAAACAGGAAATGCGGAAGACCCCACCGACTGTAGACACATATCAAACCTACCGGACCCAGCAAAACTACTTGAGAACTAAATCTACAAGATACTACTTAACCATGTGGAAAGCAGCGAAATACTCGACCACTCACAAGTCGGCTTTAGACCCATGAGTGGAATGGAATCAGAACTTCTATCCATATGGGACAACCTAAAAATAAACACAGACAACCGCAACTGATAGTTTCTCATATTACTAGAGATATAAGCCATCTTCGCCACAATCAGACACACAACACTAATCCAGAGCCTGGAGCAATGTAGCATAAAAAACTCAGCATGTAGTTCCGAATAATGTAGGACATCTAGTTCCTTCTAATTACTCTGCAGGTGGGTCAATCTGTGCAACTGACAAGGGTTCATTTGATGTTCTATGTCTATGTAATTGCCCCTTTGGAAACTGTCAGCATAATAGGGGACACTCTCTCTTGTTGTTCTTTGATATCTTTCCTCACCAACCCAACTGAAAGAACATACTTACCGCTATTTACATCTAACACCAAAAACATCACCTGTGATGTACCACAAGGATCTAGCCTCCCCGCAGTCTTCTTCAACATCTAGATTGCCCTCTAATTAAACTCATTAAAAACCATGGACTGACAGCCTACAATTATGCAGATGATACCCAACTCATCTTAACGATAACCTCAACCCAAGTCCCAAACAGCACCCTCAACAAATGCTTCACGTGCATATGCACCTGAATGTCAATCAAAATCTCAAACTAAACCCGACCAAAAAAGAAATAAAGATCTCTCCGCCAGAAGACAATGGAAAACATACACACCTGTGCAGGCCATCATGCATGGGGCCCACCCGGAGACATCTACAGTGATGAAAAAAAAAACGGGAATACTCATGGACAACAGACTCTCACTAGAACCACAAATCAACACAATAGCACAGAAATGCTTCTACCTCCTGCAACTAATTAAAGGGATACTCCCCTACATGTCCTTCCAACACAGAACCCTTGCAATCATCGCCTTGGTATTATCGAGACTAGACTACGCAAACAGCCTCTACCTTGGATTGCCAGAAAGCCTCACAAAAAAATTCCAATGCATACAAAATACTGCAGCAAGACTACTCCTGAGACTAAACAGAAGAGACCCCATCCCACCAGCCATGAGAAGCCTACACTGGCTTCCAGTAAAAAATTAATTCATTAACTTTGAAGCCCTCTGCATCGCTCACAAATCACTATACGGACAAGGAGCTGAATTTCACCAAGCCTCAAATCAACCGCTGCCAACCAGGAAGAATCTGAAGATCGAGCACCAATGTCCAAATTGAAATGAAACACTACTAGGCAATTCAGATGAACCACATTCTCCTGCTTGACAGCCAAACTAAGGGACTTAATACAAAGGAAATAAGAACAAAAGAAGATCACCTAACCTTCAGAAAATTATTGAAGACCTGGCTATTCAATTCACAGAGAGAAGCATAAAAATGGGCACGCCCTCAAATCATTCCCCAGACCAAAGACAAACATGGGACAGTACAGATCGTGGACCCAACATTAAAACAACCATACACCCTGAGCAAAAACCTACTAAGGTACTAACCACCCCATCTGTTCTGTTTCCTCTCCCGCATACCTCCAACGTACCACACACGCGCATAAGGGCCAGCCATAATACACACAAAAACGCACACCCACCCCAAGAACAAATAGCCACAGAGAAGAAACAACCCAGACACTGGATGTTACCACTATGGACACAACAAGCACAATGCACACAACAAAGCACACACAGAAAGACGAGACACACAGCCACACAGCCACCAGTATCTCCTGGTTGGGCAAACTTCAACAGCCAAACTACTTAACTCCAAAACAGTTGCAATCTGGAGCACTTCAATCGTATTGTGGAACCTCCAACCCAGGTTCATAATATAAATGCATACTGTGCCAATTGGCATCAACTAAGTCTATTCCCCAGCATCCCATTATCCTTAACACTACATAGTATGTATCCACCTACTAATAGCCTGTCTATCTGCGCCTTCATCTTCCTAAACATTATAATTCAGATTAAGATGGCTCCACATTCACCTAATATGCCCTCTCCAACCTTGTTTAACAACCAGGCACCATATTCAGACATAAACAACCCTCAGTTGCCACCCACCAGTCTCCCTCGCACTACCACAGACAGAAACTTAGGATTTAGAGACAGACTGGCCAAAATACATGAGCCTCTCGCTCGCTCACTGCCTACTTCACAAAATTGCAAAGAGCAGCCGCCTCAATCTAGTTCTTCCACAAAAATTCCGAATCCACCCTACAACCTCATCCCCAACCCACCTCACAACCTCCCCAGTCAGGGCACTCGCGAATCAACACAGGACAAATGACACAGGACTACTACTAAAAACACAGATAGCCCTAAGATCAAGAGAGCCCTGATTAACGCAAGATCGTTAGTAGCTCATGCCACAGAAATTGCCGACGTGATCCTTAAAGAAGATCTTGACTTTCTTGCTATTACTGAGACGTGGCTACACCCTGCAGCAGGCCCCATGCTCATGCTAGCAGTCCCAGATAACTACTCTATCCTGAGGCAAGATCGCCCCAATTCCAGAGGAGGGGGTGTCGCCATTATACACAAATGTAGTCTGTCCATGAGACTCGCAATTTCCACTAATGTCCTCTCATGCGAAACACTATCAGTCAAAGTCCCATTCACTAATACCCAAACCCTCAATATCCACTTGATCTACCGCCCGACAGGCCCCATTGGCACTTTTGATGAAGACCTCAATGCCATTCTATCCAGCAATCTCAAATGTTCTTCCCAAGTTCTCACCTTGGGAGACTTTAACTTGGGCTACAATGACCAGGCATATCAAACAGCCAGCACCATAGTTAACACCCTCACTGAACTAGGCTTTGCGCAAAGAAGCATGGCACCCACTCACTCGAAAGGTAGAATACTTGACTGGGTGGCCGACCATAATTGCCTAGCGAATATCACAAATATTTCACCACTAGTTTGGACCAACCACTACTTGGTATCGTTCTTGTTGTCTACTGACAGACCCCCACCTTCGCCCATCACTACGGCCCCTCCTACTCTCACCAGAAAAAAGAAGAACATTACACTAGAAAGACTCATCCCGAATTTACTCCCCACACTCAACTCACCCCCCGATAACCTGGAACCAGAGATCCTGGTTGAAGAATATAACAAGGTCATGACTACCTCGGACCTCATCGCCCCACTCAAACTCAGACCTAGCAAACCTAAAACGCACCTTAACAAATGGTACACACCATTCCTCAAAAACTTAAGGCAGCAAAAAAGAAACTGCGAGGCCATCTGGAAAAGATCCCCTACAGCCGCAAATAAACTTAAACTTTCCAAACTAGCCGCATTGTACAAAAAAGAAATCTATCTGGCCAAATGAACCTCCTTTCACTATCGCATATCCCAAGCTAAATCTAATATGAAAGAACTCTTCTCTATACTTAAAGAAGTAGAAACCCCCATAATACCCCTTGATACCTGCACCAAAGATAAAAACTGGTGCTCAGACATTCAAAATGCATTGGCAAATAAGATTGTGACCCTTCAAAGCAAAATCTCTAGTAAAAAAGCTACATTAAAAGACATTCCCCCTTCCAAAACCCCAGACAAGTTCACGGCCAAAGATCCCATCCTTTTCAAATTCTCTAAAGTCAATACTCTTGATGTAGAAAAAATTATCCTGTCCTTGAAACCATCCAATTGCTAGGGAGATCTATGCCCAGCTCAGCTCATTAAAGACGCCGCTCGCGACCTCTCCCCTTTCATCACTAAACTGATCAATGCCTCCTTCACCACCGGCTCTATCCCCGCCAACCTAAAACAATCCTGGGTACTTCCATTTCTAAAAAAAACAACTCTCGACCCAGCCATACCCACAAATTACCGACCCATAACAACTGTTCCCTACTTACTAAAAATCCTAAACAAGGTCGCTTATGTACAAATACAGAAGCACCTGGAAGAACACCACCTCTTAGGATCCAGACAATCAGGGTTCCGTCCTCAACACAGGACTGAAACTGCACTCATTGACCTGAAAGCCCAGATTGATACACTTAGGGACAAGGGGCAAGCTGCCCTACTCCTCCTCCTTGACTTATCGGCAGCCTTCGATTTGGTCGACCATTCCGTTTTATGCTCACACCTCCACACAGCAGCTCATTTCTCTCCAGAGGCCATTACCTGGATTACCTCATTCCTCAACGGAAGAACTATGAGGGTCTTTTCGCCTACTGCTGCTGCAGACCCCATACCCATCACTTGTGCTGTCCCACAGGGCTCCTGCGTCTCCCCCACACTGTACAACATATTTACCAAGACCCTTTTTCGATGATTTGGATCATCTCGGTATCACCTACACTAACTACGTAGATGATACCCAGATCCTCCTTCCGCTTTCTGGAGATCATGGAAAGGATTTGGCCTTGCTAAATAGGGTGTATATCATCATTCAGGCATGGATGGCCACTCACGGACTATGCCTGAATGATGAGAAAACAGAGATCATCATCCTGGGTACCACGTCCAGTTTAAAGAAACTCAGCCCGGCCTACAACTCCTTCATGATAGATGGGAACAACATCAAAGTTGGACAGGAGGTCAAAACACTGGGATTCTATTTGGACTCTAACTTCTCCTTCAAAAGACAACTAAGCTCCCTGGCATCTTCATCTGCATATACGTGCAAATTAATCCGCACAGCCAAACCCTTTCTGTCAGACATTAGTTGCCTCACACTTGCTAGAGCCCTTATATTATCCCGCCTTGATTATTGTAACGCCCTTTACCTGGGATCTTCTAAGGCCACCACCAACAAACTCCAGAATAACGCCCTGAGAGCAGCCCTAGGCATCTCCAGAAGAGAGCACATCTCAGGTTTTAGCCAACAGAACAACTGGCTCTCCACCAGAGATAAAATTCTACTAAAAACGGCATCACTTACCTACAAATCTCTTAACAATGACGCCCCGATCTACCTGATTAATAGATTCCATAGACAAGCCTCTTCGAGACCCCTCATAACTGCATACAAAGACTGCCTCTCTGTCCCAAACTTCAAACTTGCCACCATAGGAGGCAACAGTTTCTCAGTAAAAGCAGCCAAACTATGGAATTCCTTGCCGCCCAACCTTAGAGTAGATATGCCATACCTGATTTTCCGCTCCGAGGTAGTCTCATGGTTGAAATCCAAGAACCACCGGGATAGCTACGTCTTAAGGCTATCTCTTCATGCCATTAGCACACATTGTAACTACGTGTGTCCACTTGTACTCCTGTATATATTGTATATATTGCCGGTTCTCCTTATTTGCTTGTATATATCCCCATTGTCTACTTGTATTATTTGTATCTGTAACTAAGCTTCGCATATTCTTGTTAATGCTGCGCCGTGATACCCTTGGGTACATCTGCGCATTATAAATAATAAAACAAACAAACAAACAAACCGAAGATCACATCCTCTATCCTACGCCTCTTCGGTTACTAAAAAAGCCCACCCACTTTCTTCCAGAGCCACGTGAGTGCCTGTAGACCATGCAAATGGCAGCAGTGTGTGGTATAAATAAACATAACATTTCCAAGCACACTAAAGTAAAAGAAAATGTGAGTGGCAATACTGCTTCTGACCAGTAGATGTCATGATCTTCCATGCTCACAATCACACCTTCAGTTTTAAACATTTGCAATTAGAGACTTTGGGCCTAATTCACAGAAGCAATTTATAATGGCAAACCCCCATAGGAAAATGCCCTGTGAATCAGGCCCAAAACACTGTAACAGTGTAAGAACACTACACGCTGTTCATTTTTTCAAACTTATATTGAAGTCTTGTCATTAAAATAATGTAATATAATGAATACGTAAGCATGGATTTTCTTCAAAGAACTGAGGGACTGGAACATGCATTTGGCTATTTTTATTTAATTTTGATTTTATATTTGAATATATTTAGTTTAGCTGATTTTGACTGCACGTAATTGTAGTTAGCACACAATTTCCAATCAATTTTAATCTTCTTTCAATCAATTGATTCTGTTAGGCCACTCCTTTAATAACATGAGCCCCATGTCTTTTAAAGGTTCCTGTGCCACATGGGGTTTGAGCCATTTTTTTAGGGAGGTAATGGAGTGAGGAGTGAGGGAGGGAGGGGTAAGTGTCCGAGGAAAAAGGGCTAGGGAAATATAGTTGTGAAACCTCACGGCTGGGCAGGCTGTGGGCGAGGTAGGTGGAGTGCGTAGACAGCAATGAAGCTACAGGGCTTCAGTGTAAAGGGGCAGGTGGTGGAGCGAGGAGCGCATGCACGTGGCAGCGCCTTAAGCATGCAGTGGGGAGAAGTGGAGAGAGGCTGACAAAGGAAGAGATGGGCAGCCTGTCAACCCGTTGGTGGTCGATGGAGATTGATGACTCTAGAGAGTTCCTGCTAATGAGCAGGCAGTTACAGGTCGTAAAACTCGCAGGAACGATAGAAATGTCAATTGGAGCAATGCTCGTTGTACTGGAGTGCCTGCTGGGAGGGTGGGAGCACTCAGCAGTAGGGTTCTCTTCAATCCCGACTCGGAAGGAGAACGAAGTTGCAACACACCTGATACTTCCTTGAAATGGGGTTGAACTGTCAAATCAACGTGGGCTAGTGGGCGATTTATGTGCGTACAGAGGATATGTAATACTGGAACGGATTACCGACTTCAAAAAGATACAGTTAAGCGGATTCAGAATTAAGGCAAATGGCCCGCTGTAGGAGAGATGTGGGGGTGGAGCTTAGGGGGGGATGAGTTAAAGACTGTCATGAGTGCGACCATGATGAACTTTAGGGACAAATGTTCCATGTTTTTTAAGTTGTCTTTCGACACTATTTGAGTTTGGTGCTTACCCTTAGGGGTAGACTTGCTGGAAAAGGCCTACCCCCTCACCAGGTTTTGCTGAGAAAGTGATGTGCCTAGGATCACTCAACATTCAAGTGGGAAATACACTCTCCCTTTCCTATTCGCTCATCCCTTCCAGAATTACACACTCGCCCACATTGCGTACAAAATCCTCTGCAGTCCTCTTCCTCTTCCATCTGCTCCCTCATTTCCTTCCATAAACCCCCACTCCTTTCACATTCTGTTTGCCCCTCTCCACATCTTCTACCAGTTGCTCCAGCCCTCTTCCCTTCTATCCATAGCTCATCTCACCTTGCCTCCGCCCACCTCTTCCATACAAGGAAAACTATTGCCACAGAATTAAACTGAAGCATCTACGCCAGAGACCTCTGTAAAAGGGCCTGAGAGATTAATCACAATTGACCATGCCCTAAGAATAACATGCATGTACCTTTTACTCAACGTATATGCATTAAAATAGCCATAAGGAACAGTACACACTCAACGAAAAAGAGAAGGAATGTAAAATAGTGTGGCAACATGCCTGCTGGATGCATACAAATCCCACCATGCCTCCATCAACAGTACCGTGCAACGTATAAAATGCCAAGCCCAGTGCTGACACCCTGCCGTTGTTAAGCACTCTGCTGCGCTCAAGCTATGTTTGCACTATATCTCTATAAGCAATACCAGTTAAAACATATCAGTCTACCAGTCTTCCCTTCCCATCTGATCTCCCATTTGTATTCTATCCTCTCCCCCGTCACCTTTAACACCAATCAGCTTCTATCAGCTCCCTCTTAGCACCATTCCTGTTTACCAGTCCTGCTACACACCCACAGCCATGTCTTCTTGGCCTGGCTGGGGAGAATCAAGGATCATTACTTGTCTCCCTGGGAAGGGCTGAGCACAGAACACCTCAGCCCTCCAGCTTCAGTGGATCCAACAATGCCTCCATGAACACTGTGGCTACTGGCAGCATAGCATACAAGAGGGGCTTTGGAACCTGGCATCCTATTGAGAATACTGCAGCATGGAATGGTATATTGTGTGACATAATAAATTACATTTTGCAGCACAACATTTGATTTTTTGCAGCATTTTTACAGCTGATATTTAGAGTTGAGGGTGTGTGGGAGTGCTAGCATGCAGGAGAGAGAGCCAGGATGAAGCAGTGTAGTAACTAGGTACCTGAAGCAACACCCGGACCAGCAGGTAAGTTACAAGTAGGTTTATTGTAGCATAGTTGCCAGGAACAACATTGGCATGTCCCCTCAAGCCAGCATATCTCTCAACTGTCAAACATAGAACCCCAGCTTCAGAGCAAAACATCCCAACACTCCACTCACTCTGACCTCACCACATTCCATATACAGTGATGCCATCACCTCACCCAAGATACACATTACAACACTTCTCCCTCCTTTCCTTTCTTGAACAAGGTGAAATTCCACAAAAACCACCACCAGACAAACCCCTACATAAATGTGTGGCCAGCACGTAATGCACCAACTTACCACAATCAATTGGCAACAAGAAACTGCCACCCGGAGCTCACCTATAACCCTCAACACTCCAAGATTTAAGACAATAGGGAAATGTGCTTGACCACGAAACCATGGGACAAACAATACCTACATGGCACCCCAAGAAATACCCTATCTAACTGTGCCACCAACAAATTGGACACATAACTACCCGTGTCAGAAAGAGACACCCAAATCCATCTCCAATTCCACTCCTCCCTCTACAAACACAACAATGAGGAACCCAACGCAGTCTAATAAGGGCTAACTCCTCCCATAAACAGAACTGAAAATACCTTCGAGAAACAAAAACAATAAACTAAACACTTCCACCTGTTCCAAGCTGCCCCTTGGAACCTAGGTCCTGCCACAACCCCGCATCCACACAGATAAACTACCTAACACACCTAACCCTTTGTGCACAAACAACCTTCCGCCCTAGTCTGCCCCCTAGGACACCAGAGCTGCCTCCCCCGAGCACGAACCCAGCTCAACAAGAGCAACACCAAGCACAAAAACCATAGAACAGTTCACCACAGCACCCCTACAAGCTCATATGAACACGAGACCCAACCCCAGGAAACAGTCTGTCGTATTGTCATCAACACACCTGAGCCAGCAGGTAAGTTATATGGGGTTATTAGTTAAGTACACAGCAGGAAACACCAGCACATCCTTGCCAGTCAGCTCTCTATCTCCAACTGTCCCCCATGGAACCACATTCAGATGACAACACTCTAAGCACAGTGACCTCACCACATTCCACTGACATCACCACTGCAGGGAAGACACAGGAGGTTAGACACTCATTATAACACTGACTGGCAAGGATGTGCCGGAGTTTCCTGCTGTGTACTTAACTAATAAACCCATATCATTTACCTGCTGGCTCAGGTGTGTTGATGACAATACGACATTGTGACGAGGTGGCCGAGTTGGAGATAGAGAGCTGGCAGGTACACAGCAGGAAACACCCGCACATCCTTGCCAGCCAGCTCTCTATCTCCAACTCGGCCACCTCGTCACAATGTCGTATTGTCATCAACACACCTGAGCCAGCATGTAAGTTATATGGGTTTATTAGTTAAGTACACAGCAGGAAACATAACCACCCTGAACCAACATAATATAACTGTATCTCAACCTAGGACCCCTAGTCCCGCCAACTGCTCAACCGCAGCACACCCACTAACACCATGGACCCCAGATCCAGCCTACTGCACCACTGCAGCACACTCACTAAACCATGGACCCCTGGTCCAGCCCACTGCACCACTGCAGCACACTCACTAAACCATGGACCCCTTGTCCAGCCTACTGCAACAACGCAGCACACACACCACTCACCTTGGACCCCTGGTCCAGCCAACTGCTAAACCGCAGTACACCCACTAACACCATGGACCCCAGGTCCAGCCTACTGCACCAACTGCAGCCACTCACTAAACCATGGACCCCTGGTCCAGCATAGTGCACAACGCAGCACACACACCACTCACCTTGGACCCCTGGTCCAGCCAACTGCAAAAACAGCAGGACACTACACCACCAAAGGACGCCACTCTATGGCCCCAACCTATAGATTGACATTGGAACATCTAATAGAGGCACACTGCAACAATAGCACACAGGTCTCACATACACACACACTGAAGATAGAGTTAACCCCCACACACCATATGCATACCTGCTAAAATAAACTTTGGCTTACATATGCAGATATGCAGCTACAGAACATTAGCATAACTGAACAAATAACAGTTGAAATGTCTTAACGCACCATGGGTTTGAAATCACTGCCTGATAAATTATCAATCACCCGCGGGCACCTCCACCCATGAGTCCATCCAAACCCAAAAGTGGAACCCAACCTGTAAAAAAAAACATTGTTAGGCTTTTAGCACATAAATTAAGACTTCACCACTGGTCATTACATGTGAGTACCCCCACCCACAAGTCCAAATTCCCAAAAAGTTCAGTCCTACCTGCAAGAAAATTACCATGAAAAGACAATGCAATTTTAGGCATATCAATGCAAACAAAAAACACTAAACAAAATCTCACTCGCACTGAGAATTGCATTCAATAACCACAACCCTAAACGCACAGCCACTTACACTCATATACAACATCCAGCGCGCGCATCCACTCTCACTCACACGGGCCCAAGTTACAGATACACGCTACACCCAAAACACAGCCGGCACATATACACAATATATATCTCACTAGTGAACAGTGTTCTCCATGAACAGAAACATTCTCCTCCTCACAGCGGACCGCAGTGATTAAGAACTCGACTGCTTCCAAGCCCGCGCAGCACAGAACTCCAGTCACAGGGCACAGGCAACTCCTCCACTGTACCTGCCCTGATGGACCTGCAGGAAATCCAACTTCTGTACTACTCCAAACTCGACCATGCAACTCCAAACGGCGTCCGCCCCTGCAAGTAAGTCTGCCTGTCCAACAGACCGCATCGTCCTTGATGCATAACTCGTTGACCATACTAATCCTCGGTGATCTCTATAACCCACAAATCTATAAATGCGTGCAGGCACTGTTCCCGGAATTCCAACAAAACCCTCTCGTAACCACGCAGAACACGCACCACGTTCAAATTCCTCTCCGTGTTCCAGCTCTTCATGCTGGAACGCATGAAGATGAGGGACCAACATCATCATTCTGTTTGGCACTCCGCAAGAGTCACATCGCCGCTTCCAGAAACAGTCGGCGCAGACCCCTGAACCCATGAAGCCATGTATGAGGCTGTCTGGAGCCCTCTGCTCTTGCTGCCACTGCCACCCAACAACGGCATATCTCTGGCAGCTCGGACGCCGCCACACCATCCGGTCTCGCTGCCTCCAGCCCACAGCACCTCCAAAACAGCCCAGACATTGCCACTTCTCCTGCTGCTCCTCCTGGCAGCTCGGACGAGGCCACACCATCTGGTCTCGCCTCCTCCAGCCCACAGGGCCTCCAAGGCAACCCGGACACTGCCACTTCTCCTGCTGCTCCTCCTGGCAGCTCGGACGTGGCCGCACCATCGGGTCTCGCCTCCTCCAGCCCACAGGGCCTCCAAGGCAGCCCGGACGCTGCCACTTCTCCTGCTGCTCCTCCTGGCAGCTCGGAAACGGCTGCACCATGCTGCACCGGAGACTCGGCAGTGCGGTACCTGGTGCTCCTCCAGGCCCCACCCGTCCTATCCAGGGCCAAACAGTTGAAAAACACAGTTGAACCAGAACTCCTTTTCCACCAGAGTCCTTACACCGCACTCCCATCCGCACACCGAAACTGTGTGCCGACTCAAATCCCTTGTTCAGCACCACCCGGCCTGCTGAAAAGGCATTTGCAGCCCAGCTAAAATAACTCTGGGCTTACACCTGCTGTCAGCTTCAAAATGGCACATGGATCACTGGAGGGCAATGTTTCCTGGTTCTGGGCTGTCCCCTCCTCGACAGGATCCCATCCTCGTCGCCAGTGTAGTAACTACGTACCTGAAGCAACACCCGGACCAGCAGGTAAGTTACACGTAGGTTTATTGTAGCATAGTTGCCAGGAACAACATTGGCATGTCCCCTCAAGCTGTCAAACATAGAACCCCAGCTTCAGAGCAAAACATCCCAACACTCCACTCACTCTGACCTCACCACATTCCATGTAAAGTGATGCCATCACCTCACCCAAGATACACATTACAACAAACAGCAATTGGAAATGTAAACACCCAGACACTTCCCAGACTCTCCAGAAATATGCGCAACATAACAGCTCAAAAATTACTCCCGCTACTTCAATCTCTTACTAACTCCACTACCCCAAATGATGAACCAACCTCTCTAGTGGACCTTTATAACACCACAATACTCAATGTTATCAACAAGATCGCACCCCAGAGAATGTGAATAGCTAAACCTAATTCACACCTGAACACCTGGTTTACCCCGCACCTGAGAACCCTGCTCAAGAACAAAAGAGCCGCAGAAACCTTATGGAAAAGCTTTCCCTCAACATCTAACAAAGATAACTTCTTAATAGCTTCATCCACCTATAAAACAGCAATCATCCAAGCAAAATGTGAACCCTACAATGACCGGATTACTAAAGCTAAATCCAATACAAAAAACTTTTCAGTATCCTCAAAGAGCTAGAATCCCCCACCGCACCACCTGTCTCTTGCACAAAAAACTTCACATGGTGCACCAATATTCAGAAAGCTCCCTCTGACAAAATGGAGCTCCTTCTAATTAAAATAGAGACTAAAAAAACTAGTCAGGCCAACAATTCACCCAACATGCAACTCAAGTACCTTTACCTGACCAACATGACTTGGCAAATTCCCCTCCCCCCTCGCCACCAAGGATGTAGAGGACATAATTACGAGCTTTAAACCATCCAGAGGCCTGGGTGATGTTTGCCCAGCATCAATTAACAAAGAGACAGCAAGATCTTGCACCCTTCATCACATCCTTAATAAATGTGTTTTTTGCAACCAATAAAAACCTACTAACCCGAAGGACACTTGGGACCGGCCACTCTTAAAGAAACCTGCCCTCGACCCGAACACCCCAATAAATTATAGACCAATTACCACAGAACCCTTCCTCGTACAAATTATGGATAGGGCTGCCTATTTACAGATTCAGCATCACTTGGAAAGTAAAAACCTACTAGGGCTCTGTCAATCAGGCTTCTGACCTAGACATGGCACGGAAACAGCATTGATAGATCTAGTAACACAAATGGACACAATAAAAGACAAAGGCAACTTAGAACTACTTCTGTTACTAGATCTATCAGCTGCCTTTGATTTAGTGGATCATAATATGCTATGCAACCACCTCTCATCTGTGGCCCATTTCTCTGATGATGCCACCTCTTGGATTCAGTCCTTCATCAACAATAGAACCAAAAGAATCTTTGCTCCTGCTGCATCTGCTATATCTTTTCCAGTCACTTGTGGGGTCCCCCAGGGTTCTTGTGTCACCCCTACGCGCTATAATATATTCACAAAGCCCCTTTTCGATGACCTAGATCATTTGGGTGTCTCCTTTAATTACATGGACGACACCCAAATCCTGATCCCCATCACCGGTGACTACAATATAGACTCTAAACGCTTAAATGACCTCTACCTAATTATTCATGCTTGGATGGCCAAACATGGTCTCTGTCTTAACGACGATAAGACAGAGTTGCTTCTTGTAGGAATCCAAGGTAGACTCAACAGACTGGACAAACAATTCAATGTATTCAATATTGACAGCAATATGATCAAGGTATCCATAGATGTAAAAACCTTCCCTATCTATATTGACTCTTCACTCTCACTGTAGAGACAAATGAATGCAACCACCTCCACCACTGCACACCCGTGCAAGCTTATTAATGCCTGCAGACCATTTCTGACAACAGACAACAGCATTACTTTAGCCAGGACATTAGTGATATGTAAACTAGACTACTGCAATGCCCTGCACCTAGGTACTAACCAACATAACTTAAAGAAAGTTACATCTTTTTCAGAATAACGCACTTAGATCAGCGACCAACTTCCCTAGATCCCTCCATATCTCAGAGCTGAGACGTAGTGTACAGTGGCTGTCAATCAATCAGAGAATTAGACTCAAAACTCTATCACTTACCTTGAAATGCCTAAATAATCTAGCACCTAAGCACCTTTGTGATAAATTCAAATCAAACTCCTCAGATTGACCAACTAGGTCCCCTCAAACTAACTGCCTTATTATCACCAGGTTTAAACTCCAAAAGGCAGGAGGCAGCAGTTTTCCCGTCCTAGCAGCCAACATTTGGAACTCATTACCTACAACTCTTAGAGTTGAACCTCCCTTCTACAAATTCAGGAACAATGTAAAAACCAGGCTCAGACTGAATGAATGTTAACAGCTAGTTATCAGTATCTACCCCTGTAATTAGTCCTTTCTTGCTCTAACATATTCCTTTGTACATGCTCCCAACATTGCAACTCAGGCTTTAAGTTTTGTAAAGCCTGGTATATATCTACTGTAAAGTTCAACTATACCTCGTATAAAAATGTATTCAATGTCAGATGTAATTGCTGATTCTACGTGACTGTAAATACGTATTCCATGTAAATGTAAATACTTATTATATGTAACTGCAAGTAATGTGAGAAGTCAAAAAAGAGGGATGGGCACAACCTTGAAAAAATCAAATAGTTATCAGTAGATTTCTTCCTCTTTATATAGTTTTCATACTCTTGCGTGCAGCTACCAGTCTGCGTGATGGTCCTATAGACACCAGGACCTGAACATGGCAAACTGTGAAAAAATTAAAACTGGATAGACACCCCAGCTAAAACCGGTGCTCTTCAATGTGGCTCAAATCTGAGCTTATATTCACTTCAATGCAATTCCTCATATGATTGTATAGTGTATAATAAACTTTCTTCAGTCTTTTTTATTAATTGTTAATTCACAATTTATTTTGTATACATTGGTTTCATTACGTATGTTAATCCGTGTATTGTGCGGATTGAACCGTGCAATTCACAAACCATCTGTCTGGACTGTGTGTGTTAGATTTTATCGCCTATGCATTTCGGAGTCTAGCTCCTTCATCAGGGCCTACATCACACTTACATTTTAACCCATTTAGAAAGAAGCACAGTAGTTATATATATTTAAAGTCATTTGTGTAATCATATGATTAATTCATTGTGTAAAAAGATACGGGGTACATACCATTTGTCCATTTGCAATATAGTAGAAACGTTTGAAAACACAGTGGAAGGGGGAACAAAAAAATCAAAAAACCATACCGTTAGGTCACCTGTCTGTATCTGAATAGGCATATTACGCATAGTGTGCATTACTTAGGTTAGTACCTTATTGTCCTCAGTTTCCTCGGTTTGAGTACACTAAAAAACATTTAATCTCTCGACTCCGTGTGGAATCTATAACAGAATAATAAAAGATTGGAGTCGGAGCGGGATCTTCACTGTACTCGTAATGTTAATGTAATTTCCGGGGAATATGCTGCTTCTTACCGTGTTCTCTTTCGCGCTGTAAAACAACCGGTGCAGCCTTTCAGATCGCGTGTAAGACGCGGAAACTTCTTACTTGTTTTCTTTGGTTGTTATGGTGATGTGATGTAAGAAATGTGCCCAGATGCTGCAGGGCTTGGCACACTATGTAATATAAATACAATACAATACAATATAATTTTTTTCTGCATTTTTGCAGCTGATTTTTATAGTTGAGGGTATGTGGGAGTGCTAGCATGCAGGAGAGATAGCCAGGATGCAACAGAAATTAGAAATGCAAACAGTATCCTCAGGGTGCATACACATTTGGAAACAATGTTTAATACTTTGTATGGTGAATGTGGAGGGTCAGTATTATTATATATGGTGCAACACTAGTCTGCGACACTGTAAACTCAAACACTTCTAGGAGCACCTAATTTTATCTGATAAGACTCAGTGGGACTAAATGATGTGACCTTGAATGCAAACTTTGGTTAAGTGGTGAAGCTGGAACATGACCCAAGTCTGAAAATTGAGCACCTGACAAGATACCTTTCCAGCTCAGAAATATGTTTTGATGTTTCGGTTTGAAAATCTAAAATAATACTTGATTTTACAGAGATGATTTTTAAAACGCACAATTTGCATGATAAACCAACGTGAGAATGTATACATGATATGATATTTCATTGTCGAAACATGTTGATCAAAAAGAGTTGGGGGGTCATTTTGTTTTGAATCTTAATTGCACGAAGGGAACCACTTCTGTTTGCAAAATTGTGCAAAAGAGCTCTCTCATGTCAGTGTAATTGCTTCCACCGCCTAGTGGAAAAATAAACAGTAAAAACAGCCAAAATTGCCTTTACTTTTCATTGTTCCACTACACGTCCTAAAAAGTCTAAATGCCTCTCGTAATTACCTATTGTTGGAGCCATCTGCATTTGAATATTTTGGAACCTGCTTGCTTGTACCAGGCGAAAACATTAATTCCATTAATTTTGGCCACAATAAAAATACAAGAGGGGCGGGAAACCAAGCAGATTTCGGACCTTGAATAGCAGACACATGTTATGTCCACTTTGCTCTCCAGTTTTGCCTGACAAATCAGACAAAATCATGCAGGGTGTAACATGTGATGGTAAGTGCTTTTCCCACCTTTTTTTTTTACTCTCGACAGGACTTGGAAAATGACCCCCTATGATTGGAGGTTATTTTTGCCCCTCATCAATGGAAGTCTATAAGTTCCAGTATGCGCACTAACTAGAACCTGCAACAAAATCTCCTGCAGACACAAGGTGAAATAAAATGCATGGCAAGGTCATTGTCTCACACAGCCTGCAGCTTGTTCTGTATGTACCCCATCATTTCTAATCACCCAACAATCACAATTAAATATCTTATATCATTCCAATTAAAACCTTACATAATTCTAAGAAATGAAATTGACAGAGCAATGGCCACCTGTTAACATCACTAATCCCTTTCCATTGTAAGTGGTCAGGAAAAGGTGTTAAAAAGATAAGACCTCACTGGGAGGCCGTTTACATTCCTGGCTGTTTGTCTTTAATTGAAGAAAGCACAGCACTGGGGACCCATGGGCATGTGTCCCTTGTCCGACTTGTACATCTGTCACTCCATATAAGGCTGATGCCTCCCTTATACTGCTGCGCTGGTACTCAAACACCATTCAGACAAAATTGTCCTCAGTTGCCTATGCCATTAACTTCCCGTCCTTCTTCTGCGTCACAGTTATTATTCTGTGTCAAGGACTGTGACCAGGAAGACCAGGACTTGGAGTATTGAACTGAGGACATGCACCATCCGTCAACACCAGCAAAAAGCTCACCCCGCGGGGCCAGTAAGGACCACATTTAGCAGATAAAATCATGGTTGAGGTCACTTATTGCTTGGACAACTTTTCTGCTTTACCAAAATGTGCACTTTTACAGCAGATAGATACCAGAACACAGTTCAACATGCATGACCTGATGCATAAATTACTGCATGGCAATGACATAAATGTTAAATTGATTTTATCTGTAATTACAAGGCATCACAACCTTTCCACTCCTTCAAATAAGATGATGATAAATTCAAGAAATAGATGAACTGTCAAATGCTTGAGCCAAGGAGTTGATCTGTAAACTCCAAATACATTTAGGGTGGTCATCCATAAGCTCCCTGATACCTGAGAAAATACACATGCTAATCAAATGGGAAACAAAGAGTTCACTACTTGTTAGCAAAGTGCACAAGGAGAAAAGCCTGTCTCAGATTACAGCATAGCGGATGGATAACATCTCAATGAATGCATATGGTTTTATCAGATTATTCTGAATGCATATTACTGTGGGAACACATTATAAACCAACATGACAAATAAATAAACCGGTATGTTAAGCTAAAAGGAGATTGATAATAGCGTTGGTTTCCCCAATAGAAGAGGACAAGTGCAAGAATGCAGTCATCTCAGCCCAAAAATTCCTCTAGGTTTGGTAACGTTGCTATACAAATTTGTTTAGTCACAGTGCAACCGAAAAACAAAAAAAAACTGTGACATGGTCACCTGCTTGTAGTCTTTACTTGACAGGAGTATGCTGCTTGTTATTATGCATGATGTGATAAATATGTGAAAATAACACAAAAATGAAACCCTTTTTTGTGCACATCAAACGAGCATGGACATAAGCTAGACACCTTAAAAAGGGTGTTATTTTTTACTCAGTTCATTTGGCTCGAAGGCACGGATTGGGTAATTAACTGCACCGATGAGGAGACTTGCAGGTAAAAATGCAACGGCCAGTTCTAATCCCCTAACATTCACTCAGGATGTACTGCTACAGACAATGATGGATTCTGACATTCCAATGTGTCTGTTGAAACAATACCTCTCATTTAAATACGCTTCTGACTACAATGCATGTGTAAAGCACGGGGCAAGCTAGGACCCAGAATTATTTTTTTGCCAGACACGTAGGCAGGGCTTGGCTAATTTTTTCAGGGCCAGTGGCTTGAAATAAGAGTCAAGCATGAGCCTGCCACTTGGCCTGAACTGGCCCAAGCCTTGTTTCACTTGCCCACGGCTACATAGTGCATATACACACAATGACACAGAGGATAAGATTCTCTGTTACGATAAACAGACTTGTGAAGAAAGAATGAATAAGTACAAAAAGAACCGCACAGGTGCAATATTTGGATTGCAACATATCACACACATCCATACTGTACCTCATAAGTGTCTATTTTAAATTAGGCAACTATTCTGTGCATCATTCAGAGCCCACAACATATCTATACCTCCATGCCAGACAAGACTAACATAACGAATGTGTGCATTAGGCAAGTCTTCCTTTCACCCAACATATGACATATCATGCAGAGACAATGAACGCATATGTGAAGCGTTCAGTCCGTGTGTGCACCAGAATTTGAATGGCCTGACCCTTTGCGATCCCTCAAAGGTGATGGCCAGGACAGACAATCCAGGAAATCAGATTTATCTTGTGGAGAATCAAAGAAAATGGGTGTATCCTCATAGATACCACTAAGCTGAGCACTGGACAGCATAATAGATGTCGTGTATATTTCAATTAACATTTTCTCAGGCTCTTTTTATCTGTCATGAAGAAGCGACAAGCATTCTGGACCAATGCTGTGCAACCTGGATATTAGGAATTCCTGATCTTACTCAGCACCTTGTCACAGTGTCTGTAATGTAAGTGTCTCATGCTGAAGGGTACTGCTGGTCGATCAGGCTTTGGAGAGAGAGCAAGTGCATGGTACATTCCCTTGACAAAGAATGACTGCAAGAAAGCAGGGTACTTGACAGTTCTTCAGCTGTTCATCAAAGGTTTGCATATTGTCAGCCAGTGTGGCATCGGGAAGGCCCTAGGTTCTGACAGTGATTCTGTGTGATCTGGCCTCCAGATCTGCCTTTTTGGCAAGGCCATGTGTAATTTTGCACACAAGCTCGTCAAGCATGGGGTATTTAGTGACCTCTCAGTCAGCACTATCAAAATCAGGTCTTTCCTACTCTCTGGGGTATAATTACTAGAACATTATATTAAAGAAACAAGCAATACCAAAAATGTAAATCTGTAGCTTCTGTCAATTTTAGAGCACAGAGCACAATCCTGAAAAATGGACTAGTCCCACATATGTCAAAAACAAAATAAAACAGATTTTAAAGTGATAGGTATACACAAATATATACAGGATTACAATCTAGCACACATAACATGCATACAGAAAACTCAAGAAAACTCAAGAAGGCACTTTCATATGAAACAATGGACATACATAATCCAAGACAATCAATGAAAACGAATATTCTTCTGTCAATAACATAGTTACATTTTAATACAAGAATCTGTGTTCAGATGCTGCCCAACATGTTTCTGTCCTACAGATGTAAATCAAATACAGGACATTCCTCAGGGAATTGAAGTAAAACAGGTGTATGTTCTTTTAGGATTCAGTAGAAGTGTCAAGAACTGGAGAAGAATTGGACAAGTGTAAATGGAAGGGAGAGAGAGTGTAATAGAAGAGGAGAGAGAGGAATTAGATGAGGGAAAAAGGGGGGGAAGTAGAGAGGGCAGGGAGGGCTTTCAAGGTGGAGAATGGAGGAGGAGGGATTTAAGGGAAGTGCGAAATGAGGTGAGGGTCGTGGAAGAGCGGATTGAGAGGGGGAATGAGTTCCAGTGCAGAGGAGCAAGGAGTTGGAAGGAGCGGAACCGGGAGGAAGCGCAGGGGGAAGGAGGTACAGTGAGAAGGAAATGGTCAGCGGAACGAAGGGAGCGAGAGGGGGAGTAAAAGGAGAGAAGGGAGGAGAGATAAGGAGGAGCAAGACCATGGAGGGATTTGAAAACAAGGCAGAGAAAGCAGAATTTTAGCTGTAAGTGGAAAGGTAGCCAGCGAAGGTGAGAGAGCAAGGAGGAGATGGAGTCACGGGAGGTAAGGAGACAAAGGGTACGAACAGCAGAGTGGTATATGGATTTAAGAGGGGCAAGCTAAGATGCAGGAAGTCCGAAGATTAGAGAAGAGCAGTAGAAGAGGCGGGAACAGATGAGAGAGAGAATTAGGAGTTTGGTGGCGTGGAATGTGAGGGAGGGATGGATTTTGCGGATATTGTAGAGATGGTATCGGCAGGCGTGGGAGGTGAGTGAAATGTGTTGTGAGAAGGTGAGAGAGGAGTCAAATAGAACGCCTCGATTACTAGCATGGGTGGAGATAGGGAGATTGGAGGGAGGAAAGTGGATGAAAGGGGAAGGAGATGGAGGGGGAAGAGTATTAGAGGGGAAGAAAAGGACTTCGGTTTTATCGGTGTTAAGAGACAGAAAGCGGGAGGACATCCAGTTCTTGATGGCTGTGAGACAAGAGGACAGTTTAAGGTGGAGGTCAGGTGTGAAGGAGGAGAAAGAGAGAAAGAGTTGAGTATCGTCCGCATAGAAATGATGGGAGATGCCAAAGGAGGAGATAAGAGGGGCAATGAGGGATGTGTAAAGAGAGAAGAGGAAAGGACCAAGTACAGAGCCTTGAGGAACACCGAAAATAAGAGGGAAGGAAGGAGAGGTCTGGCCTCCCCATGAAACAGCAAAAGAAAGGGAGGAAAGGTAAGAAGATTGCCATTTTAGAACAGGGCCTTTGAACCCGAAGGAGGAGAGAGTGTGGAGCAGGAGTGGGTGATCGACAGTGTCAAAAGCTGCAGAGAGATCAAGGAGAATAAGGATAGAGGATTGCTTGGCATGCCAAGCAGAGAGGAGGAAGTTGAGAATAGAGGTGAGAGCAGTTTCAGTGGAGTGTTTGGGACGGAAGCCAGATTGGAAGGGAGGAAGGAGAGAGGAAGCAGAGACAAAGGAAGAGAGTTGAGAGTAGGCAAGGCGCTCAAGGAGTTTAGAAAGGAAAGGCAGATGAGAGATAGGTCTGTAGTTAGCAGTGATAAGTGGATCAGCAGAGGGTTTCTTTAGAATAGGAATAATCGTTGCATGTTTGAAAGCAGAGGGAAAGGTAGATGAGGAGAGGCAGGAATTGAAGAAAGTGGTAAGGTAAAGGATAAGAAGAGGGTAGATCTTGGGGATGAGAATGGAGGAGAGAGGGTCAGAGCGGGCGGACGTGGGGTGGGCTTTGGATAGATGGGAGGAGACATCAGAAGGGGAAACAGATGAGAAGACAGACATAATGGAAGAGGGAGGGGAAGGGGACGAGGAGAGAGGGAGTCAGAGAGGGAGTTAATTCTTTGGCGGAGTGTGATGATTTTGGAGGAAAAGAAGTTGGCAAAGTCAGAGGGAGAAAGTGTGGAAATGGATGAGGGATCAGGAGTAGGAGGAGAGAGAAAGCGGGAAAGAGTTTGAAAAATCTGACAACGATGAGAGGCTTGAGACTGGAGAAGGTTAGAGTAGTAGGAGGACTTGGCCATTGCGAGACAAGAGTTGTAAAGTGCGTGGTAAGAGAAGTAAGAAGTTTGATTAGAAAGCGAGGGAGTTTTGAGCCAGAATCTTTCTAATCGCCTGAGAAGGCGCCGCATAGAGCAGAAATGGGAGGTAAGCCAGGGTTCAGAAGATTTCCGAGTAGGACGAAAGAGAGAAAGGGGGTTAAGTTGATTAAGGGCAGTGGAGATAGAAGATGAAAGGGAAGAGAGGACATCGTCAGCAGAGAGTAATGCAAAGTCTTGGGGAGATGAAGAGAAGAAGAGCAAGTGTCATAGAAGTGGGTAGCGTCAAAGTCACGCAGGTCACGACGTGAGTAGATTGGAGGGGAGGGATTAGTATTAGTGGTGGGTGAGAGAGGAGAAAGGGAGAATGAGAGTAAGGCATGGTCTGAGAGATAAACAGGAAGAGAAGAGACAGGGGAGGAGGTATAGGAGGATTTGAAGATGAGGTCAAGAGTGGAACCAGAGGAGTGAGTAGGGGGTGAAGGAAGGGGGGAGAGGAGGTAGGAATCAAGGATGGAGAGGAGGGGAGAAGATTGGGGGGGGATGGATATTAAAGTCGCCAAGTACAATTAGAGGAGAGGGGGGAGAAATAAGTGAGAGGAGGTGATCTTCAAAGAAGGAAGAGAGAGGGCCAGGGGGCCGATAGATGACCAGGAAGGAAATAGGATGGGGAGAGGAGAAGGACTTGTAGAGGAATTCAAAGGTAGGGAAAGAGGGGAGAGTTGGAGATGAAGAGGAGGAGATGTATTTGGGGTGGTACAGGAGATCAACGCCTCCACCACGGCAAGAGGGGCTTACATAAAAACTCTGTAAGGACAAGTGCAAAGCAAGAGACTGATAGAAAGGTGGTCAGTGATGTCACAAAACGTGATTGGCAGGAGGGACGAGTGGAACATGCTAATGTGGCATCCGTTACTGACAATATTCACAAGCAAGGCCAAGCCAAGGCATTCTCCACAATCCTACCAAGTTCACACTAGATTGTATATCAGTATCTGAGGCAGGCAGAGAGAAGTGGATCCAGTGACCTTAAGGACCCAGGCATAGCCCACACATGGAGAGACTTGCAGTCTAGTCAGGTTCCCTGAGGCACCGCCCCCAACCCCCAGAATGCAACATTGCAGCTCGTGTGGCTGCACGAGATGAGCCAGATGTTCTGAAGGTGATGAGTACTCAACACATATTGGGCCTAATTCACAGTAGCGTTTTAAAATGGCAACACCCCATTGTAAAACGTTCTCTGAATCAAGGCCTTTATGTTTTGATATGCTATGATATGATATGGCATTTATAACGCACCTATACACAAGTGTTTCAAGGCGCGAAGAGGCGGGGAGGGGCAACAGAGGAAAGACAGACAAGGATCTTACTAGGCCAGGTGTCATTCAGATCGCGCAAGTGCAAGGGAAGGGGGAAAGGGAAAAAGTGCGGGAGGGGTTGGGGAGAGTGCAGTAGATGGGATAATAAAATAACGAGATAAATAAAATGGCCAGCTGGTGGCAAGTGCAGGGTGAGCGCAGACATAAGTGCTGGTGGGGTAGGGGACTGCAGGGATACAGAAAAACAGTCCCCAAGTGCAGGGGTTGCCAGGGAGGCAGTGCAGGCGTGCAACAGGCAGGACTTGGGCCCGAGAACAGAAGGGTGGCCAGCTAACCAGTGCAGTCTCAGGATCATGGGAGTAGCTGTGTCCATCACTCCAGCAATGGAGTCTCCTGAAGGAGGGGGCTGCTATGTACAGCCTCACAATAGCATCACACAACATTGCTGACTAGCAAGTACAACAGAATTGAGATGCTGTTGTCTCTTAAGTGCCAGGGAGATCTTGCCATCCTTTAATCAAAGCAAGCTCTCTTGTTTATACAATGTGGAGTACATGGAGATCCCGTACTGCATAGCAGCAAGAAGCCCAACATATGCATCACAATCATCCCTGTGAGAAGCCACAACAATTGTCATTTGGATTGTAATTTGTTTTTGTCCAGAGAAGACCTTTGCAGCCTTGAGGACGGCCAGTGCGATCTGTTTTGTTTTGTGAACCGTGCAATGAAACATTGATTTAGGCGTTGTTGAGTCATATTAAAGTCCTCAAAAATACTGTACTTTTTTCACTGACATTTACACTGAAACCCTTAGATTCGGGACTGTAAATCCAAGCAGGTTGAATTTGAAAGTATCCACAACTGAACCTGGAATGCCTTAAAACCTTTTGTGCCCGATAAAAATGGAATTATTTGTGCAGTAAATATGGACTTTGCATGCCAAACTGCGTGCAAAATTCCATTTGTCGAATCATGGAATCAACTGCTCGGCACTTTTTCGTACTTGACGTAGACTCCGCGCAGGCTTGGCACGTCCCTGTGAGCGGCCAAGCGCCTTGCGTGAGACACCATGCAGACTATGGCGTGGCTCGAGCAGAGGGCAGGGAAGGGGGTGGAACTCGTACAATGAGGAAGAACAAGGCCAAATGCAGGCAGTTCATCACATGCCCACTGTTGCCCAGGAACGATACGTATTTATGGAACCGACCGTGCAACCTCTCAGCAGGGTAGTGGGCACGCAAAGCCCTCATTCCATCTGCCACCCAAAGTCAGACATACAGACACTTGCGCAAAGGACTCACCGCGTAGAGGTAAGATCGGGTGTCGGATTTAGGGGTGTGCGTGCGCTAACTGGATACCGATCTAACTTAAAGATGCACGTACTCAGTGTAGCGGGGTGCAGGACTGGTTTACAGGGATTCACACAGTTTTTCCGATTTGATCCCGGGTTACGATAAATCATAGGCATTTTGTCAGGGTGCCGCTACCAGTTACAGGGGGCCCTGCACGGGGTCACTAAAATGCAGGCCTGCTTGCGGGGGATGCCAGACACTGTTTTAAGGGTTAATGTATTCATGTACAGGGAGCATACAAAGGTAGCTGTTTCTAGCTGTTATTGCTTTGCGTGGGGGCGTGTAAGGGCTGTTCCAGCCATGACTTATGCGGTTACTTTGCGCAAACAATTCCATGAAGTCAAAAAGAGGTCTGGGCGTCCCTCTGCAAGAATGAACACAGCATGATAACCTTTTCTATGGGAATGTACCCATAGAGTCGGCAGCCACATGTTTTGGATCACTGTACCTTTCATAAAGGAGGAATATCCATTTTCATATCAGTCTTTGTCCCGCCCACTTGAGCAGTCCAGCACCGAAATGCTAGGCAATCCTCCTTTGGACAAGAGCAACCAACAGCAACCCCAGACACGTGTTTCGGCCTAGTTGGGCCTCATCAGTGAGGTGGAGCTGTGCCTCTGTGAGCACAGTGAGCAAGGGGTCTACAGCTGGATAACCCTAGGTAACTTAGGGTGACCAACCCCAAGTTCCTGTTACATTCAAAAAGAGGTCAAGGCAACCCTGAGCATGAAAGAACATGGCATGATAACCTTTTGGAACTTGATTAATAGGTCGAGAAAACCTGCCACGAATCTGCTGATACATTCTGTGGATGAAGAATCCTGGTGCAGGGATATCAGCTGCCTATTGTATAGGGATACAGAGGATCAGGCCCCTTTCAGCTATTTTGATAACAACTTAGACATAAACTGATATACTGCAGACACCATTGCTGGTTTGACCTAAAACATCAACATTTTCCACGCGCCAAGGCCTGATGGATTAGCCAATGTAGTCCTAAAAAGAAAACAGTGATACTTGGCCTAACGTTCTTACATGGTATTTTAACAAAATAGTCTATATCAGCTGTATTCTTACTACTTGGAAGGAATTTTGCATGGTACCAGCAGTCAAGAAAAGACGACCGCACTGACTACCGGCAATTGCTGTGTTAGATGTTTCAGGAAAGACTATTGCCAATATCCTTTTAAAGGAACTGACAAATTGGGCTTCTAAACCCATTTTAGGCTGGGTTGAGGAAAGGCCATGGCACAGCCACAAAAATGTTATTATTTCTTAGAGTCCTTAACAGTCAAAACGAGAGCTGGGATACACCACTGTATATCACATTCATAGACTATTCCATTGCCTTTGATTCAGTCAATTGATCCCTGCTCTGGGCTAGGATTGACCACTGGGAAATACCATAGGGGCTCTTAAGTATGATAGTCCAACTCTAAATGGAACACATTGTTTGTGGTTAAACTGGGCAATTTTGGGCATGTCACCAGAAAGATTAAAACTAAGCGTGGTCTGAAACAGGGGTGCCCAGTAGTGCCGCTCTTAATTTTTTAAAACTCTTTTTATTAGCATTTTTCAACATGAAAAGAAAAAAAAAACAACAACCAAAATAAACAACAGCTCTGTGGTTCATTATGTGTGCCCTCCCGTGTATCCCAATCTATTCATGCATCTTAGTTGTTAAATCAATGCAGGATGTGTAGCATCCGTAGCGGGTTATTGCCTTAGTCTTCCAGCGCTCCCCTCTCTCTGGTTAACCCTGTTTCCAACACCCACCCTCTGCTCATGGTGTTGCTGGGGCCAGGTTTTAAACCTCACCCTCCAATGTATGGGGTTGAGCGATCAAATAGTGTACATATGGTCCACCTGTATCTCTAGGTTGGGCCCGGGTTGGGCCAGTCTGCCATATTCTGTCTCCATTTCATTGCAATATAGAATATCCTCTCACCACTGCACCAACCCCGGGGATCAAGTTCGCCCCCACACCATCGCTACCGGTCTCTTAGCCAGGAGTACGAGAAGTCTGGATAACGTTTTTCATCAAACCTTTCTTCATAGTATTTTGTTGGATCTTCTGCCAATCTGAGCTAGTGGGTGGTGTTATTCACTCGATGTCCTGCCTCTTGAATGTAATCTTCTAAATTCATAACTACAATATTACCCCCTTTATCTGAGGGTTTTATTATTATAGTTGAGTCATTTTTCAGGTCTTGTACGGTTGCTAATTGTTTGATGTTTGTTTTGTCACAAATTAGTGGTTGAGTCCGTTTTGCCAATTGTTTTAAATCATCAACCACCAGATCATTGAAGATTTCTATAGTGGCCCTGTAGGCTACTATTCAGTTGAATCTTGACTGAGGTTGAAGCCCATTATCTTTCGCCAGATGAGTGTTGATACCGCATTGTAGTAGATCTGAATCATCCCACATATCTTCCATGTCTTTTTGATTGAGCTCTGCTTCCTCTAATGTTGCCAAGTTATGCAGCACTTTAAGAGCTGGAATATCTTTAATGAACAATTGAGATGGCCTTTCAGTTCCTACTTCCTTTTCATAACTTTTTTCATGGGTTGCATGATATTTTATCAACCTTCATTTTTGTATACATTTACATAAATCAATACGGGTTTGTGCATTGTTAAGGCCAGATTTTGGGCAGTACCTCAAGCCTTTTTACAGTACTGTTTTTTTTCTAGTTTGTTAAATAAGTTAATTACTTGCAATCCTTCTCCTATTGGTTCAATGTGCCCTTCTTTTTTCCCATAATTGGTTTGTCATCCCTGTGGTGCTGTGTCTCCTTCTTGTTGTTCTTTTGTTCCTGCATCGCCTCGTCTTCCTTGTCTTGTATCTTGGCTTCCAGTTGTCTTGCTTGGAAGCATCCTCGGGCTGTCTGTTTTTTTCCTCCAAATGTAATAACCCCATTTTGTCTAAGAAATGAAGACGTATGGGGGTTTGTACGTCAACACTTCAGATGTGGCTGCCGAGGAGCTAAATGGATCTTTTAAAATTGATTGTTATGGTGCTGCCTTATTTTGTTTTGTTCCAGCACTAATTTCATGAGCCTGGTCAGATTTACTTGGAAATGTATACATTCTGCCCAATTCATAATCTTCATTATCATGTAGGAATTTTGTTTGCTTACATTCTTTTATTTCCTTTTCATATACTTTCAGATTTGCTTTCAATTCTGTTTTTAAGATCAATACTTCTTTGCCTTGCTCCCCCATGCAGATGGTTTCCTCTGTTTCTTTTAATTGATGCAATATCTTCTCACGATCCTTCTTGGCATATCTTACTAGCATTTCCCAAAATTTGAATGAACTGTCATTAGTTGTTTCTGCCCATTCTGTTAACATTTCTGGATCGGGAGTTTCATAAGATGGAACAGTCAGAATCCTCTGGACTCTTGGAATCCATTGCATGTCTATGTAATTTTCAAACGATGTTGCTTCACACCATTTATTCGTTTCTTGTTCATGTAATTTTTCTAATGTCAACATTTTTTGTTTCACTGTTTTATTTGTGTTGGCATTACCACCCACTGTAGAATTTTGGCATTACCATCCACTGTAGTATTTGTATAGATTCTTGCTATTGGTGTTTGCTCATCAAATATGACTGTGGCTTCCACTGCCCTCAAAGCCTCTTTGTCTGCCATCATTAACTGGTGCGTATCCTTCAATATGTTTTCAGTAAGTATATGCGGTGTAGGATCTACGTTAAAAAACTGTATTGTAAAAGCTTGAGTTACAAAATAGCTTCGCCGACATGCTTGCATTTTGTAACACAAGCTTTTCCGAATGTGCCTTGGTCTCCTCTGCTTTACATTTAATGTATGCAGGGACCTCCCCCCACTACCCCGGCAGCCCATAATGCTGAACTAGCGGAGCGGGGGACACCGCTGCTAGCACCGCTCCCCTTGTTCGGCATTATGGGCTACGTTTTATTTTACCAAGCTGAAAAAAGTGCAATAAAAGTACATTCGTCTTTTTATGTACAAACTTTTAATTCTTCCAAAAGACAATGCAAGCCTTCGGGATGCCATGTGAGGGGGCAGAGCTGCCAGTTTATACTTCAAAATCCGTAATGTTATGTTCCCAGTTACAAGCAATTTAAATGAAGAAAAATGCTTATGTGTCTGAGTGAGTTGATACCAAACCAAATACGTTGTTATCCACTGGATTCGAGCTGAAATAGCAGTTCAATTGCTTACCTCAGTGGTACGCTGGAAAAAATTTGATCTTTACCGAAAAATAACATGGGAACAAAAAGTGCCAGCATTAGAAATTTTTCAGTCAAAGCCTAATCCATTAAATGCAAGCGCATTATTAAAATGTAAACAACAAATACTGCTAGCTCTAAGAAACGAAGATATAACAGAAGAAATGCTACAAATGAGACCTCAACATGCCAAGAAACAAATTAGGTATAATGACTGGATAAATACGAATGAATGTATAACCCATTATAAAGAAAATCAGACAAGTAAAATTGAGATGAGAGCCATTAATGAACTGCCACTGTACTTGTTTATATTCCCCGACAAAGACATAAGAATGTTTTTTTATGAAACTTTGCTTAAACATATTACCCACAAGTGAACGACTAGTAAGAACTAAACAGCAAGAAAAGAACGGCAAGAAAAGAACGAAATCTCTTGTCGGATATGTAAAAATGAGGCAGAAACAGAAAGCCTGTATCATCTTATTATGTATTGTCCTGCTCTCGACCAAGAGAGAAATGTATGTCGATCCTATTTTGAAATCGCACAGAAGACATTGAGCGCCGAGGAAAGATGGGCCTGGAGAATGCTAGGGACTGAGAAACGAATGATTTACATAATTTCTCATTTTTGGTATAAGATTATGGATATAATTGAAAAAGAGAACTGATCGATATGTATAAGCCAAATGTATGATGTTTGATGAGATAAAATGAAAAGTTTAATCTTAAACTGAAACATTTAAAAAATAAAAATAAATAAATTATCCACTGGGCATTTGTAAACTTTTGTAATATTCCTCGTTCCATACGTGGGGACAGTAATGGTTGGAAGGGTGGTGTTGCGCACGTGTATTTACCGGGAACGATGGATACTCCGAGCCACTGTGTCAGCTTTTGTGTGCTGGCTACTCCTCTTCCTCCTTCTCGTATGCCCCGTGGATGTCGTTACAGCAGCATCCTTGTGCTCTTGTCGGGAATATTTCCCTGCAGGTGCTCGCGTTCAGCAATGTATCTTCTCCAGATGCTGGTGCGGTCGGCCTTTTTGTTTGTCGAAAACTCCAAACACAGCTCCCCGCCCTCACGGTCTCCCCTCTTCTCTCTCACGCTTACGAGACTACCATTCCAAAGCAAGGAACGAAGAACCATGCAACCACACAGTGGGATCAAAAAATGATATATATTTTTTCTTTATTGCACAACATCATAAAAATGTTTTGCACCAGTGGGGTGACAAAGGTGAGTCAACCAAAGCGTTTCGCCACAAGGCCTTTGTCAGGGTTGATATTGCAAGTTGGTTCATTCATTTTATACCGTATTTGTGACAGTCTATTGTTGTAATTTACACTTTCCTTTGCCCTTTCACCATGCACATATGTGTTTTGGAGTGGCAGAATACAGAGCGCCATCTTGACCTAGTGCATTGCTTTCAAATCTACCATATTGACGTTGGTTTCCTGACCTGGTGGTCCATGTTATATTGACTGTATGTCTATTCAAATTTCGTGACTTTGTGTCATTTCATGAAGATACATTTATTTTCGAGCTTGTCGCTCTGTAGTATCATATGTGTGCCGTCATATATCTGCATTTCAATGGACCATTTTAGGCCACAACAGGAACCACAAAATATGAACTGCATTTAAGTAATTACCCCTTGATTGTCAGGACCTGTTTTTGGTCGACGGGTATACTACCTGTTATGTTTCACCTGTGTGCCTGTCAGGTATATTATGTTTGCATGGGCAACTCCAATTCACATTACCATGTCTGGTCTCAGGCACCTTATTTACATGTCTGGCCCATTCACCTAATAAATTGCAAAAGCGCCTCTGATCCTCAAGTTATAATTTTCATGTGGTTGCACTAGTGTATTAATTATTTTTAGATTGGCTGCTGAGCTATGTTATTGAATTACATCTGGGCATACGGCCTTTAATGGCCCTTGTCACTAAAGCGCATTTGTGCATCACAAGCAAAATGGCCACATATTTAGCATATCTCAGCAAAGTGCATCTGTAGAATGAACAGTATATTATTGGATTTGAGTGTCTCAAATAAAGTGCAATTGTGCATTAGCAGCATCATTTAAGTCCACTCCAGATATATCATATGCATATAGCAGCATGTTATGATATGATATGATAGGTTATTTATAATGCACTTAATACCCAGAGGTTTCTAAGCGTGGACCCAGGGATCGAACCGGAGGCGAGCATGTTACCCTTGAGCTATCCTCCCGAGACAGGAGAGGATGGCATGTTGGCATGATATCTCAACTAAAGTGCAACTGTGCATTATCAGAATCATTTAGGCTCAGTGCAAGTATGCCATATATCGCCCTTTGCATTTTATTGCATAAATGTTCAATTTGAACATGTCTCAAACAAAGTGCAACTGTGCATTAGCAATCATTCAAATCCGATGCAACTACATCATATGCACTTGACATGTTAAAAATATCTCAAAATAAAATGATAATGTGCATTAGCAGCATCATTAAGATCCAGTGCAATTGCATGATATGTGTTTGGCAGCATGTAAGATAATGTTGTATAAAATATATATTCAAAAGTGCATCGTGCATGTTAGCTCATATCGGGCTTTTCTCTTATATATATAATTTCAGCCAAAGTCCAAATGTTTGTGCAGGGCACAGAAAGAAACGCTGGATGGAATTGGACCAGGTACGAAACAACTTGGGCATGAAGCGTTGACTCGATTTCCGCGAGGGATCCGGGTTTATTCCATTCAGTAGTTAAAAAATTTGGCAGGTTATGAGGTGCCCCATTCTCCCAAAACTACAGCAATAACTCCCATGGTGCTTTTCAGCAGAGAGGCTTTTCAGGAATGAAAAAGCCACCATTTTTTTTGTTCGATGCGATGGCCATGGCTAGTGGTCTGGTAGTGTTTTAATATATACAGTGGGCATGGCCTAAGGCCATGCTCAATGACCAGGGTTGAAGGCCCTGGCTAGTGGGCTCAAAAGACAGAAGGAACATGCACAGTGTACACGCCGAAGGCCGTGCCACTGGCCATAGGTGGAGGCCATGCCTATTGGCCTCGTAGTATTTTAAAATTTGCAGTGGGAGTGGCCAAAGCCTGTGCCCACTGGCCAGGGCAAGGGACAAAAGACAGCAGGAAGTTGTGCTGTGGACACGGCCAAAGGCTAGTGGGCCGGTAGTGATTTAAAGTATACAGTGGGCACGGCCATAGAGGGTGTAAAAGAGACATATTGGGGGAACAGATACAGTGGACACAGTGGAAGTCTAGTGGGCTCAAAAGACATTGGGAATATGTGCAGTGGACACATTGTAGACCATGGGCACTGGTCATGGCCGAAGGCCATGTCTAGTGACCTGGTAGTGTTTTAAAATATACAGTTGCCATGGCCAAAGGCCCTGGCTAGTGGGCCCAAAAGACAGGGGGAAGATGTGCAGTGAACATGGCCGAAGGCCATGGCTAGTAAGTGACCTGGTAATGTTTTAAAATATACAGTTGGCATGGCCAAAAGCCCTGGCTAGTGGGCCAAAAAGACAGTGGGAAGATGTGCAGTGGGCCACAACCGAAGACTAGTGGGCTAAAAAGACATGGGGAATATGCGCAGTGGACACGCAGTAGGCCGTGGTCACTGGTCATGGCCGAAGGCCATGGCTAGTGACCTGGTAGTGTTTTAAAATATACAGTGGGCACGGCCAAAGGCCCTGGCTAGTGGGCCCAAAAGACAGTGGGAAGATGTGCAGTGGGCACGGCCGAAGTCCGTGGCCACTAGTAATTTAAAATATACAGTGGGTACGGCCCTGGTGGGTATAAAAGAAACATATTGGGGAACATATAGAGAGGCCATGGCCAGCGGCCATGGCCAGTGGCATGGAGAAAAAAATCAATGGTATATCAAAACCCTTGAAATTCACTGACACAACCTTTGTTAAAGTTTACTTTAGCTGACCAGATTTATCTCAATAAAACACTTGAAATTCAGTGGATGTGGGAAGTCATGACCAGATTAATTCGGCGCGTTCCCGTTGCAAAATCCATGAGCACATACATATTATAAGAGAAGGTATTCACATTGACATACAAATTGGCATATCATTATGGGGACATCAACGGGAGCGTGGTCATGACTTCCCACATCTGCTGAATTTCAAAAGGTTTGCTGCAATACATCTGGCCACCTTAACTAAACTTTAACAAATATTTTTTCAATGAATCTTTGATTTCATCACGTCATGGGAATTGACATCTGTGAGATGATAAAAAATATGCAAAATGCATTTAAAATGAAAAAAATAGACACTTAATTGACAATTTCAGTGTCAGAATATTATGTCCATGATTCCTGATTACATTTGAAAAATATTAAATGTATTGATTTCAAATAACACACATAACAAAAAGTACTGGGATTTGTGCACTGCAACTGGGCACAGTTGGAATGACAAAGAGCAAGGCAAAACAAAAATGTTGCAAAAAGAGATAGGTTTTCAGGCCTTTCTGAAAGGCGAGAAGAGATTTTGCCATCCATGGTCAAGGAGCAGAATACTTACAAAAGAAAATCAGCATTTACCAACAGACCAGAATACTCAAATCCATCAACGACATCCGCCTGGAACCTAAACCATACACAAGGAAAAAACTTGGTGGATCAGCATTCTCTTGCCTAGCCGCTAAAATTTGAAATTCCCTCCCGAGTGAAATACGAAGTATGAAGGACCATCTCAAATTCAGGAAACCCCTAACAACCTGGCTCTTCAACTTAGAACTGGACGAAAACAAATTAACAACACCCACACCCCTCCAAATGAACACATACATGGCAAGACAGAGGACTAGACAGAACCACAACAAAGTGCAGGGAGGTGTAGGGACGTCCGAGTGGGAGGGAGTGCACCCGTTACCATGGAGGGCCCTATTGGAGGCTAGGTAGAGAAATGGGAGTGCCCTAGGTTGAACCACTGTCAGTTAAAGGGGATAAAGTGGTGACCAAACAGATAAGCCACTGGGCCCAGGCAGCTCAAGGGCACAGGAAAGAGGTCCCCCTCCCCTCAAGGGGCCCAGGGAGGTGATGATGGCTGCATACCAGGATATGCCAGGGACAAAGTGGTGTAGACAGCCATTAGTCTGAACACATGGTTGTGGTAGAGGAGGAATCACAACTAAACAGCCCTGCTGAAAACCCACAACTGTGCACAGGATATAGGAGGGAGACCCCGCTAGCTCACTACAATGCACAACACTGGCAGAGACACATGCTGAACGGTGGCCATAGCGGAGGTAGTAAGACTGAGCGCCACCACTAACCAACCCATTAAAAAAAAAAAACATCCCTCTGCTCACAGCTCTCAAATTCTAAGCAAAACACCACCATACCTACACAGCACAACAAACTGCATGCACTTCACTACACCGCAACCAAGAAACAAACCACACATATCCTCGCACCACAGCACATGACAACTACCGGCCGTAAAATCACACCTACGCTCAGCGAACAGTGTAAACCGAAATGAAGCTGCCAACTGCACATCACAGCTCTTGCGCTTTTTCACACTCAGTCCTACTAACTTACCCTACCCTCTTGCTTTTTAGATCTGCCAGAGTTCCAGGGGACCACTCATGTGGTGATAGTTCATGGTATAAACATCCTTTAACATAACATAGCATATGGAGCTCTTGAGGAAGACTTTCCCATAGGCCAACTTTCCCATAGTCCAACTACAGAGCATCGTCTATATCACTACAAATATATCACCACAAAAGGCATTTAATTGCCAACCAGTAAATATATGGCACAGGTGTGGTAATCTCTCTGGGCTACTGCCATGCAGAAGCCTATGCAGCCGGAGCAGTTGAGCCCCCACAGCTCGGCTTTCCAGCTGAAGGGGTTTGGGGAGTAGTCCTTTGGTGGTGGGAAGGCTTCCTGCCTGCTTTATGGCTATCAGAATGTCCTCTTCACAAAGTAGAGATCTGAGCAGAGCTGCATACGAAGGTGGTGAGAGTCAACCTCTTAACAGAGAGGGTTCAATGTGAACTACAAATGCGCGAGTCTCACTCCCAAAGAGTGACGCATGTGACCCCCGTTTTAGAGAAATACAAGAACCCAAAACATGAACACTATGCTTTTGGCTGCCTTCCATTTATTTGGTGCAAATGATGAAAGCCATCATTGTGCTCCGTGCTGTCCTTCAGACCTGGGCCAAACCATGGCCCTGACTAGCAGACTCATGGAAACTGGACCTTCCAGTTTCATTGCGCACCCCACGGTCAAGTGGCCTACTGCCCCAGGAAGGTGACTTTTAGCGCTCTAGGAATCTCCCAAATCTCTAGATTAATGAACAAAATAAACCACTTAATTACCCGACCCTTTTCAGTGCGCGTGTGTAATGTGGGATCTATCAAAGTGCTGCAAGTGCGAGGACAGCAAGGGCTTGCTGCGCTTGCAGGCACGGCTGCAGCTCCCAGGTATTATTGCTTCCCAGGCCAGAGAGCCTTCGTTAGGAGGCAGGAGACATTCATTACTTCTTCGCAGAAAGCTCCGAGCGACTTGTGTGGAGAACAGAGGAAAAGGTCTGCAGGTTAATAGTGTCTTTCTGAAGAACGCAACACGCGCTGACTTTAAATAGGTGGAATTACACTTGCGAAGACCAAGACAAATAAGAGCAATTATTAATTCCTGGACTTAAAAAAAACAAATGATATTTGTTTACATTCCCGCAATGATCACGTGTGAGTATGAAATGGTGCATTCACTCCCTCGGTGGTCGAGCCCCATGGCCCCAGCCCCATGCCTAAGCCTCCGGTTATTGCAGTGCATGGTGCTGTGGATCCCGCAGGAGCCCCCCAGACTCACCACCACCTGCCTTGTCCCGCTCCTTTTTGAGTAATTCTTCAACTTCCTCATCCCCTCCACTTCCTTCCTTCTGCTCCACCCTCTCTCCACTTACCTCATCCAGGAGCAGCGCGCCCTACTGCGCCGCATCAAATTCCACCTCTCTGTTCCTGTCGTGCACAACAACCTTACAAGACCCATTCAGAAAAAAGTGTCTTTGTGTCTACAGGCATGCAGGAAAGAAGGACACTACCAACATAATTCTATTAACCAGCTGTGAAGTGCCACCAAAAAGAGAATTGTTCCTGGGAACTCAAATAAAGGTGTTTTTTCCCAACTCAATGCTACATCTTTTATGGACATCTGAGAGGACAAAGGTTGAGTCGTCCCTGTTCCAATCCTAACTTCTAGACTAAGTCTATAAAATTATCAGTACTGATCCCACTGAGCTACAACCACCATAGGGTTGAGATAAGGCCTTGTGTCGGTGGCTTGCCTCTTCTCCACAGCCCACAGACATTACTTCAATGCCCCCCTCAAAGCTGCCATGGCACTCGACTACCCAGAGTATCAGCAGATTACCATTGTGAACCTTTGCTGGCACACC
The DNA here is from genome assembly GCF_040938575.1 of Ambystoma mexicanum. Taxonomy (NCBI): domain Eukaryota; kingdom Metazoa; phylum Chordata; class Amphibia; order Caudata; family Ambystomatidae; genus Ambystoma; species Ambystoma mexicanum. Next base: position 483,024,607 of record NC_090929.1, read on the forward strand.
TCTGATGCCAGAGCATACCACTGATTTGCCCCCACATTCACCCGCCAACACTCAGAGGAGGCTCATCTCAGATACTTCTAAACAGTCGACATCTGCAGAACCCACATCTAGTGTGATACAGTGATAATACCACTATCACCACCCAAAAGACACAGCAACGCCCTTGTCATCCCAAACTATGGGCCTCATTACGACCCAGGCGGTAAGTTACCGCCTGGGTCGTACCTTTACCACCATGGCGTAAACTACGTTTACGCCATGGTGGTTGGCGGACTTACCGCCCCATTCCGAGTTTGGCGGGGCGGTAAGTCCCCAATCCCCATTTACCCTTCCCCATTCCCATTTTTGCCCCATAGGGCATAATGGGAGTGGGGAAGGCGTTAATTACGCCACCGTAAATTACGGTGGCGTAATTAACGACAAGGTCCCTTAGCACCATGGATCTTAACGGCTGCAAAAAGCAGCCGTTAAGATCTCCATGGCGCTAAGGGACCTCGGAATCCGGCGTTAAGGGTCGGCGCCGTTTACGGCGCCGTAAAGCCCTTAACGCCGGGGTTGTAATGAGGCCCTATATCTGTCCTTGGTTCTTGTAGCATCTGCACCATCACAGAGCTGTGCATTGCCACCCGTTTATCTACCAAGAGGCTCCACTGTCCATGGACAGAAACAAACGACCTGAGAGACACCATCACCACGACCACTGTCACATTACACATAAACTGCACAACAATCTATGGTCCTTCCATTGCACACATAGCTGGTAGCTCTGACCAAAGCCATGCCCCTGAAATCCACAGCCACATTGAGTGAAAGGATATCCGGATGAACCATAGATCCATAACTCAACCTACCCTTATTGCTTCTTATCCACCAACCTTATACTCTTTCAGAGCTCTCTGAAATGCATGCAGCCCATGACCACTGCGTTCTGCCTCCGAGCCAGCGCTTTTAGCGATTTGCGATATGGCACAAAGAGTACCCTCAGTATGTACATTTGTCTTGTGAGATTGTCTTTGTTCAAACTGGATCCCTTTCATGAACTTTGACACCAGGATAGGGGGGATTAGTCGTACCTCTGATTTTGATAGGTTACGTTGTTGAAGCAGTCTGGGTGCCATTATTCGTGTGAATGCAATTTTTAAAACTGGCTGATTTACCCATCTCCTATTTCAAGAAGGCAGCTGTCTCTCCGGCGGGAGTTTTTGTAGCAGTCAGCCGTAGAGAGTCCCCTCATGAATATTCACAGCCATACGAAATATTCATTTGCAAACGTAATACCTCGGGGAGGAGAAATTGTTTGGAAAAAATATCACATTTGATGGCACTTATATTTGTCTCACATTCCTTAGCAGTTTATATTCAGCCCTTCATGTCAGTCTTAATCTAGAGTCTGAAAATGTTTCTGAAATGATTTTTACAATGTTAGTATTACAAAGGAGTGTGGGAGCCCCTCTACTGAGAATGAACATGGGTCAAATGCCCTCTTCTATGGAATGTCTTCTACTCTGGAGGGTCTACAACCACGTTCATGCTCACTGCACCCTTCGCAGAGGAGAACTATCCATTTGCATATCAGTCTTCATGCCACCCACAATGGCAGTCCAGAACCAAAATTCTAAGCAAATTTCCTCTGAATAAGAGTACCATTAGCAACCCCAGACATCTGTTTTGGCCTAGTCAGGCTTCATCAGTGAGGTGAAGCTGAGCCTCTCTAAGACACAGTGAGCAAGGGGTCCATGTCTGCACTACCCTGGGTTATTTAGGGTGAAACCCCAAGTTTTACAAAGTTACAAAGGAGTGTGGGAGCCCCTCTACTGAAAACGAACATGGGTCAAATGCCCTGTTCTGTGGAATTTCTTCCACTCTGGAGGGTCTACAACCACGTTGTAGCTCACGACACCCTTCACAGAGGAGAAATAACCATTTGCATATCAGTTTTTGCCCCACCCACAAGGGCAGTCCAGAAACGAAATGCTAGGCAAATTTCCTCTGAACAAGAGTACCATCCTCATCCCCAGACACGTGTTTCGGCCTTGTCGCTCTTCATCAGTGAGGTGAAGCTGAGTCTCTCTAAAACAGAGTGAGCAAGGGGTCCTATGTCTGGACTGGATTTCCTGATTAACTGGGTTACTTAGGGTGAAACCCCTAGTTTTGCAAAGTTACAAAGGAGTGTCGTAGCCCCTCTACTGAGAACGACATGGGTCAAATACCCTGTTCTGTTGAATTTCTTCCACTCTGGAGGGTCTACAACCACGTTGTAGCTCACGGCACCCTTCACACAGGAGAAATAACCATTTGCATATCAGTCTTTGCCCCACCCACAAGGGCAGTCCAGCACCGAAATGCTAGGCAAATCTCCTCTGAACAAGAGTACCATCCTCATCCCCAGACACGTGTTTTGGCCTAGTCGGTCTTCATCAGTGAGGTGAAGCTGAGTCTCTCTAAGACAGAGTGAGCAAGGGGTCCTATGTCTGGACTGGATTTATTTATTTTATTTTATTTTTTACATTTGTATAGCGCGCAGGCAGCTCAGGGGCATTTTGGCGCTGTTACTTGCAGAAAGCTTAGTTACATTATGCATAGGTTACATCATTTGGCATTGACATTTAGGTGTAACAGATATTATGCATGGAGGCGTACAAAGGTCAGGTATACATGTGGAGAGTGTAGGTGATAAACGGTAGGGAATCAAGCAAACAGGGTGGTTTTCAAGGTTTTGCGGAAGGTGGTCAGGGAAGGTTAAGCTCGCAGGGAAGTGGGGAGGGCATTCCAGTGTAGAGCCGTAAGGTAGGGGAAGCTAGAACCCCCTGCTCTTGATTTTTTTATCATGGGTACCGTGAGTAGGTTGGTATAAGGGGTCCTGGTTGGTCTTGCGGATATGGCCGGGTGGATCCTTTGTGTAAGGTAGGCTGGGGCTGCAGAGTGGATACATTTGTGGGTGAGGGTCAAGGTTTTGAAGATGATCCTCTCTTTTACAGGTAGCCAGTGGGAGGCTCTTCTTGCAGTAGATATATGTTCTCTTTTGGAGATGCCTTGTGCTGCGCGTAAGGCGTTGTTTTGAGTAACTTGCAGTTTCTCAAGGTTTTTTGTGGAGGTCCCTAGGAAGAGGACATTACAGTAGTCCAGCCGAGATCCAGTGATAGCCCTAGCTATGTTTGTGCAGGTGTCGCTGGAGAGGTAGGGTCTAACTGCATTGAGGAGTTTGGCCTGGTAGGCAGCTGAGGAGGCAATGACATTCACCTGTCTAGTCATGGACAAATTGGAGTCCAGGTAGACGCCTAGGGTTTTCACTGACTCAGATACTGGACTGGTGATAGAGTCAATGGTGAAGTGGGAGAACTGAGCGTCAAGTTTTTTAAGAGTGTCGGGGGAGCCTACAAGTAGGAGTTCAGTTTTGTCAGAGTTGAGACAGAGGCTGTTGGCGGCCATCCAAGTTTGGATTGCGTTATAGATGGTGTTAAGGGCCTTGGAATCAGTCTCATAGTCACCTGTCAGGGTCACGAGGATCTGCGTGTCGTCCGCGTAATTTGTGTACGAGATCCCCATGGCGTCAAGGATGAGGAAGAGAGGGCGAGTGAATATGTTGTAGAGGGTAGGAGAGAGGCAGGAGCCTTGAGGGACACCACACAGCATAATGGTTGGGGATGCCGTAGCTAGATCAGAGAAGACCTGCATGGTCCTTCCATGTAGGAAAGAAGTGATCCAGGCACTAGCGTGGGCTGAGAAGTTTGCAGTGGAGGTTAGGTGGTGGCATAAGACGTTGTGATCCACGAGGTCAAACGCAGCAGAGAGATCGAGGAGGAGGAGCAGGACAGGTTTGCCCAGGTCTCTGGCATCATCCATCTGTTTTTTTAAATCCAGTAAGGCGGTCTCGGTTCCGTGTTTTGGGCGGAAACCAGATTGTCTCAGGCCTAGGAGTTGGTTCTCTTCGATGAAGTGTTGGACTTGCAGGTAGGCTGCTTTGTCCAGAATTTTAAGAAGGAAGGGGACGGTGGTGATGGGTCTGTAGTTGTTGGGTGAGGTGGGGTCAAGTGTGTTTTTTTTTATGAGGGGCCTAACCCAAGCTTCCTTGAGGGAGGAGGGTACAATGCCTGTGGTGAAGGATACGTTTCCAAAAGCTGTGAGAAATCGGACGAGGGACTCTGCACAGTCCTTGATAATGGTGGCGGGGCAGGTCTATGATAATTGCCTAAACTCTGCTAAATGCACCTATTTCTAGGATCTTCTCCACACTCAAACTGCCCATCCTCTGTGTCTCTTTCAAACTTTAACACGGCTCCTTTCCCCTCTTTCTCCTGATCCCTCTATTAACTCTGTCTGCGTCTGATTTTGCTCTCTTCTTTCTTCTAAAGTTAATTCTCTGTGTCAGGACATTGTAAACGTGTTCTACCCTAACACTGTACCCCCTGCCCCTGACTCCCTCTATTTATATTTCAAACTTTGCTCCCGTCTCTGATTGCGATGTGCAACTCCAGTTAGCCAAAGCTCACCCCACAGCAGCTCCCACTGACCCAATTCCATCTCTCTTATTCCTAAGGTTTACGTTCTTCTTATACCATTTTTTGTCTCCTTCTTTAAAACCTGCCTTTCCACTTCTATTTTTCTCACAGCTTTCAAACATGCAACTATCATTACTATTCTAAAAAAACCCACAGCCAATCCTCTCGTCTCTAATTTCTGTCCTTTCTCTCTTCTACCTTATCTATCTAAGCTTCTGGAGCGTCTTGTATATTCTCAAAATTCATCCTGTGTCACTGATCTATCTCTTCTTCCCCGCTTTCAGTCTGGCTTTCACCCCCGTCATTCTACCGAGACTGCTCTGATCTGTGTGCTTAACTCTCTTCTTTCAGCTCGCTATTCTAAACACTCCTCCTATCCTATTCTTCTCGACCTATCTGCAGCTTTCGACGCTGTGGATCATTCTTTGCTCTTGGAATCTCTTCCTTTGGCCTTAGGGCTTCTGTCTTTCCTGGTTATCTTCTTAACTCTTTAACAGAACGTTCTCAGTTTCCTGTGGTGGTAAGACCTTTTCACCTTTCCCCCTCGACTACAGAGTTCCCCAAGGGTCAGTCCTGGGTCCTTTTCTATTTTCATTATATACGTCTCAACTTGCTCCTACAATCTCCTCTTTTGGACTTTCACATCGCATTTAAGCTAATGATACACAACTTTTTCTATCCTTTTCAACTGTCACTCCTGAAATCCACCACACTCTTACGGCTTGATTTTCTGCCATTCAATCTTGGATGGCCTCTCATTTTCTCACTCTAAATGCAGGGAAGACAGAGGTTTTATTCTTCCCTGCTAACACTCTCACTGCCTATTTCCTTTCCTCCCTCTACTCTTTCTATTTTTCCTACTGCTCGCAATCTTGGTCTTTACTTGGTTTCCAATCTGTCTTTTGCTCACCACATTTCTCTCACGTTTCATTCCTGTCGCTTCCACCTCTATAACATTCGTAAAGTTTATTTTTTTCTCACTTTTCAAGCTACTAAACTTTTTATTTCTTCTCTCATTTTCTCCTGACTTTTCTACTGCTCCACCATGCTGTTTGGGCTCCAAAGCTCTCGCTTTGCCCCCAGTGACGTCATTTCACCAAAATGCCAGGGGTAGCAGAAGTGACAACACATGACCCTGGACCTCTGATGACATCACAGGAAGTGATGTCATTTGACCCTACCCCGAAGTGACATCATGGAAAGCGATAGAACATGACCGTTCACCCCTTTAATGAGTCTAGCCATTATTGTATAGATTTCCAGAAAGACAAATTGTTTGTTATTCCTATTCTTTCTTATTTAGGGTCACTGCTCAAAGTGTAACACTTGTGGAACCTCGTGTCTTTTTCAAGAGGACTCAACATAAATTCCAGCCACTGCAGAAACAAAGATCCACAAGGCAGTGGCCACAGCCCAGGAGCTTCAATGTACAAAAAACAAAAAAAAAATCTTTTTTTTTAAGGGGCAGCAAGGGAAACCTCAGGGGTCGCAAATGACGTCCCTGCTTGCCCCTCTAAAATCAATCTATAATTCCTCTATTTGTCTACTTTGTCTTCCCTCTTATCGCGACTCTATTTTACCATGACTTGCCGCGCTTGGCTTGCTACCCTTTCACTCCCAACTCAAATTTCATTTTCTTTGCTTAGTCTTTAAATCTCTCTATGGGATCACTCCTGACTATCTCGCTGCACTCTTATCTTTCTACATTCCCTCTCATCCTATCCGTTCTTCCTGTCTTTTTAGGCTGAACGTTCCCCGTCCCCTTGTGCCCAGTCCCGTTTTCGATCTTTTCAGCTTCTTGGCCCTCTTCATTGGAATGCTCTCCGTCTTTCTCTTCGCTCTATCACTGTTTACTCTATCTTTCGTGTCTCTCTGAAAACTCATCTCCTTCACTGCCCCTGATTGCTATTGCTTGCTACCAGAATCAATGTTTGACATGTACCATTGATCACTATTCTGTACCATTTTCTTTTAACTTTGTGCAGCGCTTTGAATTAAGACTATATAAAACACAATAAAATATAAAATACAAATAAGTATGGTGGAGCAGGAAAACATTGGTGATAATGGAATTACCACCAGAATTCCTGCTCTGCCATACTACAAGTATGTCCCTGGAGTGGAGGATTTACGTCCAGCATTATGCTGGAGGCAAATCCTCCTACTTTCTGCTGAAAAATTGGCAAAATCGTCAGAATTACCCAGGGGGAATTACTGCTAGGGTAATTCCACCGGAAAAGCCCCATAGAGTCCATACACCACCACCACCACTTTTAATCTGGCGGTAATTCCACCGTACCAAGTGGCAGTAACAGTAATTTAGTTGTGTGGTATTCTGGCAGATTTACTGCCAGGATAACACCCAACTCGAAAGAGTGGTGCAGTATGCAGTAAAAGTGGCAGTAATGGAAATACAGCCACTTTTACTACACTATCGAATCAGCGGCACATGAAAATGGGCACTGAATCTGCTGGCAAAGAAGAAGCAAAATAGTATTTGCACCACATTGCCAGTTGAAATACCATCAAAATACTGCCAAAACAATTGCCAGTAATTCCACCATAAACAGTTACCTCCACCTGAAGGTGTAGGTAAATACATACCTCTGATGGAAATCAAGTCACAGGTGCACCCAATCCACTCAGAAAAAAAGAGTACATAAGGCCTGCACCTGACCCAAACACACTTTCCAACACCATGTTGCCATTGGCTGTCGCTAACTGGGAAATGAAGAACCTCCTGCTCCACATTGTGCTGAAGAGACAGGAAGCGCAGCACAGGGCACATGTCCTAGAGAGGAGGAGCAGGAGATGCCATGCCAATTTCCTGGGTCAGGCTTCACCCTAGGCATTGACTAATGCCCAGCTCATTACCATGTACCGGTTAAACAGGGAGAACATTGCAGAGGTACTGGTCATGATCCAAAACAAAATTCAGAGGAGGATCAATATAAGGAGAGCCCTATCTCCGGTGCTAAAGCTTTTGTCGGTGCTACATGTTATTGCCACTGACACCTTTCAACACACTGTGGGTATCATGTATGACATGTCCCGGCTCACTTTTTCACTTATCGCTCGGGCAGGAACTGGAGGCATTCCTGTGCCATGCATCCATGCACATGGGCCTGCCCACCACCCTGGCACAGATGAATTCCACAAAGGCATGCTTCTACGTAGTTGGTGCTCGAGAGCCCGAACGAAGATGGCCGCTGGTCTCTGAAGCTCGGCCGGAGCCCGCCATCGCGTGATGTGAAGCATCCACAACGACCCTCGGAATGCTGCAAAAAAGTTTGCCACTGGAGGAGGACACCTCCTGACATCAACCCTGAAAATCCTGGCCCACAACGATTGAGCTGAGCCATCACCCGGCACCATAATCCCGAGCCCGGGCCTGAAGGCCACGCAACACTGTTCCTGCCCGGGCAGGCACAGCGACTGAGACGCAGGAGGGGTGGGACAGTAGCGAGATCTCCCCTCCAGTATTACCCACAGCTCTGCTCCCAGAATAAATGTGGGGATCTGACCTCACGGTAACACACGCACCAGGCACTGGTGCAAGGGGAACTCTGCCCACATCGGACCTTGGCGGGGCTCTCTGCCACTGCCAGGCAGGGAGAACGAAGTTTCAGCCCTTGCCAGAGACGAGGGCTGTGGAGGGACAACGCACACCCAGACAAGGCGCAGTGGAGGGAGGAAGAAACGCAGCTCCCCAGGCCTGTCCACAAGTCCTGGGGCCCCGGCCAGATACTGCTAGATTGCAAAAGCCGCAGGGGGGCCACCCCTGCTCATCACCTCCCCCCTCAACACTAACTGGACTAATTTTGTGGGGCAGGCCGCAGCCTGAAAAGTAGAAAAGTTGGGAAAATAAAAAAAAACACTATAACCTGGTCCCCGAACGAGGCGGAGGTTGAGAGTGCCACAAAACAGACTGGCCCTGAGGAGAGAGACCAGAGCTGGTATGGCCTCTCGACTGTCGGCCCCCTATAGTATATTCTGCACGGGTTGCCATACTCAATAGCCCATAACACCTACCACTGGCCCAACGAAGACAACACTGCAAGGAACCTACACCCCGACAGCCTGCAGGCGAGAGGTGAGGAGAGGATCCAGGGAAGGGGGGGGTACCGCCGCACGGGTGGAGAACAGTTCGGTTCGGGTCCCAGCTTGACCCTCCATCGACCCGGAGGACCCCCGAAGCGGCGGACAGACCCCAGTGCTACAGGGGGACGCACTTTCATGCCCCCCCTTATTGAAGGAGGAAGAACCCACAGCAACCAATGCCTGGCTCCCCGGAGGGGTAGACCTTTGGCTCCGCCGAGCACACGCAGGAGCTCGAGGCCTAAGGGGGATGGTGACCAACGGAGGAAGAGCTAGCCAACACCTGACCTACCTGAACCTCACCTTCCCTCACTTCCCCCGCCAGCGCTCTCACAAGGGCCAAGATCACTGCCAAACCCCACTCATTGGAGGGAGCAGACAGGGCTGACCAGGACCCAGGCAACCCATCACAGCCAGAAACAGGGGCCGGACACGTCGTGATCACCACTCAGGGTAGTGCACCGAGGCCTCCACCCCACAATGACAGGGACGAAAAGCCCGCATCCTTGCCAAACACTCTCCCGCAGCGGTAGCCCCGATAAGGATGCTGGGGAACCTCTTATACACACCAGGCTTACCGAACACAGTAGGGGAAATGCTGTCTACGAAGCACACCCAAGGGTGATGCCAGGGCAGGTGCCCCGCCCCCACAACCTCAGAGGGCTCAACGCTGGTAGACCCGACACAGGCCGGCACCCAACTCCTGCCTTATCACCGTGGCATATAGCCCCGGGAGCCTTCGGACAGCCGGAGATGCAGTCACGGCTATCAATCCCCACGCAAACAGCACTACACGCTGGCGCCCCACCCTGCAAGGTTGGAGGCCCCTGAGCCCCCCGATTAACAACAAAAGACATAAAACGGCTAGGGTGATAGGCTCAAAGAGAGCACGGACATCAAGTCGAAAGCATCAGGAGACTGCACGATACTGCAGACACTGCGCCCAGAGATACTCACCCCCAATGTTATTAGAGACATTTTATTCCCTACAGTTTTAGTTTTGGTTAAAGGTTATTGTTCTTCTACTACCTTGGAATCAGGACATATACACGGATACTGGAGATATGGGCGGTGCCACGCTAACACATTATTAGTGGGGAGATTGACACATGTGTTGTCCCATGGGAGGGGATCAATCTGGAAGGGCCCCCCACACCAAACAGATGGCTGAGGTCTCCCTGATAACCTGAGAATGTGTGTAGGGGCTGGGCTATCCTATAAAACATAGATGGGTCCTAAACCACTTAAGGGACATCCAGGGGGATATGCTGTTTCTCCAAGAGACACACCTGCACGAGGCAGAATCCCAAAAAACTGGTAAAGGGATGGGTGGGCACCGCAGCACACATCCCCTATAGAGACAAACGTGGGGTGTCAATACTGTTCCACAAATGGCTACCCATCATAATCCAACACACCGTAGCAGACAGGGAGGGGAGATATGGACTGGTCTAAGGTCAATTACACAAATACCTGCTCACACTTATCAACATCTATGCCCCCACGACAGACACCCCCACCTTCTTCACCCACACCTTTGCTGCATGCGCCCCATTCATGAGACGAATCACACTGATCGGGGGGGACCTAAACGTAGCGCTGGACCCGGCATTGGACAGACAGAGGGCAAACCCCCTGGCCCGGGCACCCCGAGAAAACTCGCTGCACTCACCTCCCTCCTCGCACACCTGGGGCTGAGAGACGTATGGAGGAGCAAACACGGAACACATAGGGACTTCACTCACTACTCGGGCAGATACCAAAGCTAATCACAAATAGACTACTGGCTAGCCCCAGACACATTGCTTCATGCACTAGGGGAATGCACCACCCCTCCCCCAATGGTCTCAGACCATGCACCTGTTAAAATCAAGCTAACGCTGCCCAACACCTCCCGGAACCTCCCTAACTGGTGTCTGAATTTGAGAGCCCTGGCTTATCCCGACTTTGTAGAACACATAAAGGGAGACATGGCAATATTCTGGGCTACTAACATTAACTCCTTCTACAATACCTGGGCATGCTGGGATGCATTTAAGGCATTTATGAGAGGCCAGTGCATCTTTAAATGGGCACACAAGACAAAGCAGTGGTGCGACAAGGAACAAAGGCTGACTACCGAATTGGCAGCCCTAGTAAAACAGCATAAAAAGACACATGACCAACAAACACTCCTGCAGCTCCACAGGGTCCAAGAAGACATAACAGATACCATGACCACTAGAGCCCAGAAATCCTTTTCAAGCTGGTCCCAGTAATTCTACGTTGAGAATGACCGGCCCTTGCGCCTGATGGTGCTCGCCCTAAAACAAGGTCAAGCAGCCGCTGCAATGAAAACTGTTCGGCACAGGGACGGGAACTTAGTGGTGGGATATCCCGGCATCAACCCCAGATTCACTGAGTTATACGAGGAGCTTTACGCAAAGCCAGAAGCAACCCCTCCACAGTCGATGCAGAGATTCTTAAAATCAATACGATTGCCCAGGCTCAATACGAAGCGTTAGATACCCCGCTGACCACCTCCCACATCAAACCGGCGATACTCGTGAAGTGGGAGAATGGAAGACCAGGCTCCCGTCCTTCACCTCTCGCGCTTGGCCTAGAGGGTCACGGCCCAGACACCCGCCGCGAGAAGAGTTTGTCCATTTACCAGACGACCAGGTACCCTGGTACAGGAACATACGGATGTGTCCATCTGCCTGCCCAGCAGCCCGCACTGGCCATGCCGACACCTGCGGCTCGGATCAGCTAGACTAAAATCCACACGTCGTTAGAGATGCCATGACGACCTAGACAACGGGAAGCACATCTGTACAAGTATACACACTGAACATTTCCACACCAATCTACACGAAGAACATACTCAGTGCTCTGACGTAGGCGACAGGCATATTCACGGACGTGCATCTTTATTATTTTTACATAGGCTTTCAGAATGCAGAAACGCAAGACGCATCATGAACTCATCTATAACGCGTGCTCACGCTTCTCTTGAAACCCGTTACCACCATGAGAGGTATAATGGAAACACGATACTGGTCATGGAAATATATGCCATTATAACCTAAAAGCACCTATGCACCAAACAGGCTACTTAAGCACCAGGCCCGAGTAGGCCTCAAACAAGAGCTCCCGTGGACATTAACAAAGCAAGAGTCAGGTTGCTGATCCTGCAGAAAGAACCCGGTGGAGCAACCAGCCAAGGTCGCAATGTTGCAAACCCACATCCAAGAACAAATCATCAAAGGCACGATGTTGCAACCTCGCACTCCGCGCCTCAACGATAAAGGCACGCCGGCAAATTAAACCAGACGCGCAGTAGAAAAAACAGTAATTGTGCAGAATTCTGCCTCTTTCACGGTCCCTCCCCACGTGACCAAGCCGAACCTGACGAGATGCCAAAACCCAGGAGAGAAAAGGCGTCTGGGTCCCTCACTACGAGACACAGGCCGATACACTTGAAAGGCTCAATGGACATCTGCTACAGTGGGAGCGGTCAGCCTTCCACCTATGAATAAATCCTCACATTGTCTGCACGTACCCATATTGAAACATTGTTGCAGTCACAGGTACACCGAGAGCTGGGAACAACGGTGGTCCCAGGCTGGGAAGCTCACGATGCACCAATCAGAACATGGGGCTCTTATCTCAGACGTCAGTAATATTAGCCAATCCTCAGGAGTCTTCATGTAACAATTCTTATGTATCTAATTGTAGGGACAACCCAGATATACCACCTGACTACACCTTGTCCACTAATATCATTCTCTATATGTGTACTATACTAACCCTACCACTCGAGCTACCAATTAAGAGTAGCGATAGGTTTTTTGTTAACTTTCTGAAGTGACGCAAGTAGCGCGTCATAATGCAGTAAAAAGGGCCTGCGAGCCCCACGATTGTGTGTGTGTCAGGACGAACGCGTACGCTCCTTGACCCATCCCTGCCGTTTTGTCTAAATAAACAGCAGAGTCACCTTGCTCCTTGTGTGTGTCTCATACTCTATCTCATCTGGGATATACGGGAGGAGTTGGGGCCTCCCTGCCCGGAGGTCTGCGGACGGCCCGGCCGACCCCGGCAGAATTTCCCCCCGACACTCGCATTGAACCTGAGCAAGGCCTCGGGTCCGGACAGTATCCCGATAGATATGTACAAAGTCGCCATTGACGAAATGGCCCCGAAGCTCCACAAGGTAATCTCGGAAGCAGCCGACTACGGCCAACTGCCTAAGTCAATGCTAAGCACCAACACTGTGGTATTTCACAAGAAGGGGAGGCCGGCAGATGAATGCGGCTCTTATAGGCCCATATCCCTTATAAATTCTGATGCTAGGATCCTGGCAAAATACTTGGCACAAAGGATTTAAGCGGTAATGCCACATCTGATACAAGGGGACCAAACAGGCTTTATCCACAAACGGCATTCAGGGGACAATGTTCATCGGCAGCTCCATGTCATTGCGGGAGAGGCAGGCCAAGAGGACTCAATTCTAACAATCAACACCGAGAAGGCTTTTGACGAAGTCCATTGGGACTTCATGTTCCTGGCCCTCACTGAATACGGCTTTCCCCCGTCAATCATAAACCTATCCGTCTACCATACACAGGCCCGGTGGCAACAGTGACAACCAATGGTCTCACGTCGGCCCCCTTTGCACTATATTCTGGTACGCATCAGGGGTGCCCATTGTCGCCCCTTCTCTACGACCTATCCAGTGAACCGGTAGCCGAAATACTGCAGACCGACCTGAATTGGCGGGGGCTCTGGAGAGGCGTCATGGAACATCAGATCTCCCTGTCCGCCGATGATCTCCTTCTTTACATAGGCGACATCCCCAACTCCCTCCCCAGAAAACGACATATCCTACAGCAATATGGGCCTATGGCAGGGTACCGGGTTAACTGGACCAAGTCAGAAATAATGCCACTGAGACCTGACATCCCCTGGGACCCGGGAGGAGTAACACCGTTCTGATTGCAAACCGGCCACATCAAGTATTTAGAGGTCAACATCAGCGCCCACAGAGCGGACCTCTGCTTATGGCAGAGCGGATACAGGGAGATGTAACTAGGTGGGACACCTTACCATTGTCCCTAACAGGCAGAATCAATGCCGTAAAAATGAACGCGATGCCCAGATTCATATATCTAGCGATGATGCTACCATGCGCTCCATGCCCAAAGATGTATAAAACGGTTGCGACCGCTGTCATGAGGGTCCTCTGGAGGGGCAAAAAAGCATGCATTCATTCGAAAGCCCTCACAGCTTCCAAACCCGACGATGGCCTTGCACTTCCCTGTTGGCGTACCTACCACCAGGCTGCACAAATATGCTGGGCCAAGCAGTGGCTCAACCCCGATGGCCGCTCCAGCTGGAGAGAGATGGAACTGACACTGCTGGCCCCCCTGACACCAGTGGAGGCCTTAGCCATTCCCCCAGGGCAGCTCCTGAGACACATAAAGACAAACCCCATTAAAAAGGCACCCGCATCAGACAATTAAAATCCATCCCAAACAGGACACTAAATGGGTGCAGGTCTGAATCACAGACCTGTGTGACGGCCCAATGATACAAACATTTTCAGAAGGCGTCGGAACCTTTGGCCTTTATCCAGGACAAGGGCTCTAGTACGGCAAAATCCATGCCGCCATAGCACAACATACATCAGCGTCCTCTAGACAGGCTCTCCCTACACCTTGTGAACTAGAACTCGAGCAAAAGACTCGAGTAAACGCACACCTATCCACGTTTTCTACTCTATGGCAATCCTGAACAACATGGGGAGAAACTCTGCACTAGCCAACGCATGGCCGAGCAACCTAAGCATCCGGATAGAAACTGGAGATACATATCAATATTTCACAGCCATCCCCAGTGTGTCGCTGAACCTAAAAAACAGGGAAATTCAGTACAAAATAGTACAACGCCTGTACTACACTCCATCTAGATTGCACCATATGGGGATACTGCCCTTGCCGCTTTGCTGACAGGGGTGTGGAACAATAGGCACAATGGGACATATCCTGTGGCCCTGCGCTAAGATCTAACCATTCTGGCATCCTGTGCTCAATACATTGTCCACCCACTTTCCAGAGGCTAACATATCATCAACACCAGAAGGTGTGCTTTTCGGGGTCAACTATAGAGACTGGCACATAGACCCCATGGCATGCAGAATTATGCATGCAACATTGTTCGCTGCCTGCAAACTTCTGGTTGTGAATTGGAAAGCCCCTATGGTACCCCCCACTGCCCAACTATCGGCCATACAGGCCAAGATGTGCTCTCTGGAAAAAGCACACTCCATAGATTGAATCCAACCAAGGCGGCACTAGCACACACATACTGGAAGAGGCTAGACACATCCACACGGAACTGGCTCCATACATGGGGAGGGGGGACACCGGCTAGAAGATGCCATCTCACTCACGGAAGCACACACAACCCCAGATGACCACCGCCCCCTCGGGCAGCCCAACCTCTGAGATACCCCACACCCAAAGACGGAAGCACACTCAAGAAATTGGCACCCTCACTGGAGGGAGACACCATATTCCTCTCACCAATGGTAGCCATCCTGATCCCAAGAAGTCCTGGTAGTAGTGGTTAAGGATTTTTAGTTGTAGGGGTGGGCGAGGGGCGGGAGAAGGGGTAAAAAGCTGGGGACGGTTCTGGAAGAGACAATGAATTGGCTTTAACCTGTGCAGTGGAACCTTGCCACGTGACATGGATGGACTCCGGAGGAGCCCACATCCACTCCTAGCATGGTGGGAGGGGAGGGGGGCACCCAGGGGTCACCCTCGTCAAGACGAGAAATGTACTTCATGATGTAAGATCGAATGATGTAATGTGTGGTTTGACATGGATAAAAGAAAATATAACTCTTCAATAAAAAGATGTTACAAAAAAAAAGGCATGCTTCTACATAGCAGCTGACATGCAAAACATAATTGTCGCTCTTGACTGCACCCATGTGGCATTGGTTGCCCCCAAGGCATTCAAAGAGGCATACTGCAACAGGAAGCAGTTCCACTACAAGAACGTGAATGTTACGTGCAATGCTGTCCTGACAATAACACACTGGTCCACCCGCTTTCCTGGATCCATCTTGTAAAAGCAAAAAGAGAATATCGAGGCTGAGTACCCCAAAAGGAAATACACCAAACATAGGTTTACAAAGATACACAGATCTTTATTCTATAACTGAACAGTTTTCAAAGGAACAAAGTATCAGATAGCTATCTGGCCCTCAGTACATCACAGCGAATACCAGCCCTGCCGGTGTGAGAAGTGAGTGGGACTGTACATCAGAACACTCACTCTTTTTATACAATTTTCTAACATGATGTCCAGCCCATCTACAGGTTAATCATTCCTCGGGCTAGAGGTTTGTGCCGCATTCACTTCTAATTTATTCACCTATATGCATATGGATTATACATAGTTTATGCACAAATAAGTCACAATGGCAACAGTGTATCTTTGGATTTAACATTAAGCCTTCGTACATGTTTTATACAATGCAGTTCAACAAGTGTTCACATTCAGTATTTAAACAACATTGTGCTTAATATATGCTCGCGGATCAGTTTTGTTGGCACAGGTAATCCTCGATCTACAAGTCAACGAAGGACAAGATCTCATTACATGACCCTAACATTTGGCCTGCGGGCAGTTTAGACATTAACTTTCATGTAGAGGTCAGGATGGCCAAGTTACAAACAGAAGAACACTGTCCACCATTTTAGAACACAGGGTGACTTTGGAGTGAGAATCAAAATGGTGGATAAACCTAAAATGGCGGCTAAATCGATCTAAGATCGGAACTTTGCAACACGGATTTCTTTGCAGAGGGACTGGGTTTAGGCCAATTTATACAATAAAGGAGGCACGTAATAATATCCCGTTTAACAAACCTTCCTTTTGGCCTCAACCAAGCGCTAAACCACTTTTAGTCACTTTACGAGTAACTCCACGTCTCAATGTCCATACATCCTGAATCACTATCGGAGAAATCAATTGCCATAAAATCAGATACTAAGATTTCTTTCAGCACATATTCATTGGAGATCTTCTCTGGGGCGTATACTTTATGTCCTAATGTACCCATCGCTTGTGCGCAACATCCTCCTAGCATCGACCACATACCAGGAAGACATTGTATACAACAACAAAGAAACAACAGAATACCTAAAATAATCAGCAAGACCGAAAGTAGTTTCCATCCCCAAGATCGCATGAAGTCCCAGAACCAAGCGCTAAGATCCCAGTTTCCCTCAGGAACATGCACTTCTGAACTTAGGACATGCAGATTCTGTATTGCCTTAAAGATAGTTGGGGAGGAATCTGGTACGAAAACACAGCAAGCGGACCCCACCAATTTACATACCCCACCACGCTCAGCCAGGATTACATCTAATGCCATCCGGTTCTGAAGTGCTACTAACCTTATTGCTTTCTGTTCTAGAGTCATATTATAGAGTATGTCAGTGGTCCGATCGATGGTCCTCTCCAGTACTCTCGCTAGTCTCCTGATATCTTCAGAGTTCATTATTTGCTCCCAAAATGGCACAAAGGATTTAGCTACATCATCCAGGACTTGTGCTTAAGTGTCACCATTCTCGTCTCGCGGCGGACGAGCCTTTGAAATCTCTACAGTACTTGCAATAAATACCCCGGGTAACAGAATCCCTAAATAACAAGTTCCCTGCCAATCCCTGGGTAACCATGGAAATGCTATATTACTGCAAACAAAGTAGACATACAAAGGTCTGTCCTCGCCAGTCAAATTCGCAACGTTGGTGCAACCTTTAAAATCACCCATTAACTGAGTACCATTCCTTTGTATGCAGAAAGAAACTGAATCAGGGTTATGGTTAACAGTATAAGAAGGTAGCGTGGCATCCCTATTGCCTATAGGAGCCATCGTGAAAGAGATCAAAGACTGAAAAGGACGGGACAGTCTATCAGAAGTCCTAATAGAAGCAACATTAAGCTTATTCCTATTTGCAAAAAGCGAGCATCCCAGGGGAGTCAGAACACGTTTTTCGAACGCGTTCAAGTTAGTCCCATCTAAGTTCCCCGAGATGCTATCGTTCCATCGGCCAAAGAATAGTGCTCTAAGAGAAGCATAGCATGCAGTTTTCAAAGGTAAAGGATGAATATACCAACCTAGCCCTTTATCCCCGTGTTGCAGTAAATGTGAACAGATCCAACAATTAGATTTGTTAAAAATGGCATGTGTAGCATTCATGATGAATAATAGTGTATTGTTGTGATAACTCTCTCTGTGCTGGGAATCTCTAGGAGATAGAGTATGCAGATGCACGAAAGGAGTGGGAACAATGGGTACATTTTCAGTAGGTATCAAATTCTCCAACTGATGTACTTCTTCTAGATATCAGAAACCTACGACAATGACTATTGTGAAACCAATTAACATTATCACAAGACAGTAATACGTTTTCGGGCCCATATATTGGATTGTCCATTTTCGCAGCTGGTCACACATTTTCTTATCTGTTCTGTGCATGCGGAAGCAGTTGTAGGCATTTTATTCTTTAAACGAAAGCGCCAATGTTATTTTCTGGCGACCTCCAGGCCGAGCATTTTCTTAGTCCTTCCACAAACCCTAGCCAACAGAATCCCATATGTACAAATGATCGGGCCAAAAAGACAAGCCCTTGGATGATTTTCCTTGATGGCACAGCCGAACCGTGCAGTAAGTCTATTTCCTCAGACGCAGATTGTACCTTGTGGTGCCTGGTGCTGAATGATCTGTGAACAACGTGTCGGCACTTCCCACTGGAAGTGGCGAATGAACGGAAGCAAGATCAGAAACAAAATCCGGAACTACTTCCGGAAACAAAACTGTTGGAGAGTGTGGAGATGAAATGTTTGTTTCCCCAGACCTCACAGGCTCAGGGAGAGTCTCTGATGCACTCTTGATGCTGGTTGTTGCTTCATGCTTGTTGGTTACAGCATTGGTGAGGGGTTCTGTGTCTTCTGTATCGTGTGACACTGGGTCTGGAATCATCTTGGTGTGCGACGCGTGTATCCAATGCTTCCGGCCTGCTACCGGCACAGCAGTCTGTGTGACCAGCAAAACATGGAAGGTGGCCCGCCAGAATTACAGCAGCGATAAAGTGTGGACCATTGTCCGACCAGATGAATCTCAGCAGCCAAAATCTTGGAAAATATTCCTTTAACATAGTCTTTGCCGTGGTCATAGCTGTGGCATCTTTGACAGGATAGGCTTCAACCCATTTGCTAAAAGCACAGATGACGACTAATACATACTTGAAATTATTGCAACGCTCCATCTCAATAAAACCAAAATGAATAACCTCGAAGGGGACAGAAGATAGACCAAAACTACCCCTAGGAGTTGATGTGCCCTTTCCCACATTATGCTGCAAACAAATCATGTACACCTGAACAAAGCTGTTCAGCTACTTTATTGATTTTGTCATTTACCCACACATTTTGCAACATTTTAGTGATTTTACAAGCACATATATGGATGGGACCATGAGCCATAACAACCATCATCATAATATATGCGTCAGGCAGTAACCACTTCCCTTCAACTTTGTCACCCAACACCCATCATCATCCAGTTTCCCCAAACCCTTTGCCCACTTCTTATCTTCTTCTAATGTGGCATCCGCTTGGATATCCCTTACGGAATCAATACCCTCATCCAAAGTACAGGCATTTGTGGCTTCCCTTGAAGTATACATTTCTGAAGAGAAATCAGTGTCAGTCTGTTTGGCCAGCAAAAGCGTTCCATTTTCCTACATGATCTACAATCTTCTGATGCGCTGCGCATTTTATGATAGCTAGCTGAGTAGGGAGTGCAAGCGCTGAGAGCAACGGTACTATCAAGGAGCCATGTTGAATTGTTGTACCATGTGAAGTCAAGAAACCTATTTCTGCCCAAAGTCTCCTGAAGTTGTGAACCACCCCAAAGGCGTACTGACTGTCAGTATATATGTTTACTGTAAGCCCTTCGGAAAGTTCACAAGCTCGGGTCAATGCTATAATCTCTGCGGCCTGCGCGGAGTTATGCGTGATTCTCTTGGTTTCCATGACCGTACTCAATGTAGTGATTGCATAAGCAGCTGTGGATGTACCATCCAGAAGTTTGAAGCAGGAGACATCGCAAAACAGCTCCCCTAGCGGTTTATTCAAAGGAGTGTCCTTTAGGTCAATTCTGCCTTTAGTCTCTTGTTCGGTAGTGTAAAGGCAGTCATGTGACTCTTCGTCACTACAAGCTGTACCTTGCGGGAAAGGTCAAAAGTTCAGCCGGATTAAGAACACAACACCTCTTAATGTGTATGTGCGGTGCAAACAAGATCAATTCATATCTTGTTAATTGTGCGGAGATGAGGTGTTGTGTTTGTGTTCTGTTTAAAAGAACATCTACAGAGTGAGATACCATCAGGGTTAAAGCATGGCCTAGGACCATTCCCTTGCTCTGTTTTACGGATGCAGCAGCAGCAGCGACAGCTCGCAAACATCTTGGCAAAGATGCCATGTTCCTACTTTTATACAGCCAAAGCACATCCGTCACAGTCATGCACATACAACACAAAGGCCTTTTCATAGTTTGGTGTGCCCAAAACTGGTGCCGAGAAAAATGCAGTCTCGAGCAGATCAAATGCTTGCTGGTGTTCCAAGTTCCACGGCAATGCCAAAGAAATGCCGTTCTTGAACAAAGCCAACATTGGTTTAATCACTAGTGAGAAATTGGGGATCCACTGCCTAAAGTAAGAAGCCATACCTATCAAGGCTCTAACTTCCTTCTGCGTATTTGGGACAGACATGCATGAAATGAGTTTTATCCATTCAGGCGTCAACCTTCTTCCCTCCTTTGCAGGAGATAGCCTAAATAGGCGACCTCCTGACAACAGTATTGACATTTTTTAAGCAAAGCTTTATGTCCATGTTTAGCCAAATGAATAAGCAACAACACAGTGCCCTCCTTACAAGTGCTCTCTGAGTCAGCAGCTAAAAGCAAGACATCAACATATTGAAGAAGTGTACAAGTAGAGGGCAACTCAAGGGTATCGAGCTGCTCTTTCAAAGCCCTGCTATAGATACTAGGACTTTCCGTGTAACCTTGCGGTGCACGGGTAAAGGTTAATGAATGTCCCCCTAAGGTGAACGCAAACACATATCTACTGTCTTTGTGTATAGGAATACTAAAGAAAGCGTTCTTTAGATCCACAACACTAAAATTAGTAGCTGGAGCCAGGATCATGGTTAATAATGTCGTCACATCAGGCACAATTGGAAATTGTGGAGCAATGATCTTATTGATGGCACGTAGATAAATTATGAAACGAAAAGGAATTGCATTATCGCCTTTCTTGTACACGGGTAAAATCGGACTATTGCACAAACTACCTGCAATTTCCTCAATCACCCCTCGATGCACAAAATCGGAGACGATTCATTCCAAGGCTTGCTCACCATCGACCGAGATTTTACACTGGGGAATATGTGGAAGCTTTACTCCATGTTTCAAGATTATCTTAACTGGTTCAATTTGCAAGATACCGACGTGATTATCATCAATAGTCCACAAACACTCCGGAACATCACTAAATTCGGCAGCAAAGGTCTGATCAAGAATTGAGAGACAGAAAGTTGCTGTGGTGAAATCGTCAAACGCACTCCATCAGAAGAACAATGAATTACCGCATTTAATTCCTTCAACAGATTCAACCCCAACAAATTCTCTCCTCAATTCATAGTCAAATGGAATGGATAATGGTCCGAAAATGGACCTAAGGTAATCGGTACCGGCGAAGAAAATGGACAGACAACTGGTGTGCCAGAAAACCCTACAGAAACATTGGTTTGCCCTGACAGTGGAATGTTTGGAACCCACGAATGGTCAATGGAACACTTCTGTGCCTCTGTATCTATCAAGAATAGATGTTTCCTATTTCCCAATAACATCTCAATGTAGGGACCTTTCTGATTAACGGGAATAGGCTCTGGTTCCAAACCCTGTTTCGGGCAATCCTAGCAAAACAGAATGTCATCAAAAGGAAGTTCTTCAGAGAGGTAAGCAGCAGAAGGATGGTCAAAAATGTTTCTATTGTCCACACTCAATGCCTGATTGTCCTGCGAAAAAGGTTGTTGTGAATCCTGTGAAAACTGACCTCTACCAGTACCCACTACACCTTGGCGACCTCTGGATTGTCTACCCATATTTCCAAATGTGTTATTTGACCTCTGCTGGAGGATCGGGGATTGTGCACGCCAATGACTCTCTTGTCTACAATAAGCACACTGGTTAATGTTTACAGGACCCAATGGCGCATTTCCCTGCGGAACGTACTGACCTCTAAATTGCGAATTACCCCCTCTAGGGCCTCTAACAATTTGTTGCAATAGTACTTTTGTCTTTAAGTCTCCTTTTCTCTTGTCAACTCTTTCTTTTTCATTATTGACACGATTCTCGTAGCACTGAGACATGTGCAATACTTCTGACTGAGACTTCGCTTGCCAAGTGCTCTCGGAGGACATAATTTGCGACTGGAGGTCAGGCAGCAATCCAGGCACAAATTTGTCCACGAATAATCTTTTCCCAGACTCTGTGCCTAAGTCTTGTCCACTGAAATCTGAAAATACCTGTTCGAACCCATTAAAGAACCCGGTAGCACCCTCAGACTTCCCTTGGACACAGGCAGTAAGCTTGTCCCAAATAATTCTGTTTTCAGGAATTATAGTTTGTAATTTCGTAACTATCCTGTCAGGAAAAGTTAGTATTACCTGAGGCGGTTTTTCGCCAGCTGGCCTTTCTCCATCGAGTCTAACCATGTTAGTCCATGTATCTCCTAGCCCTGGTACCTCATCTACAGTTCTAATCTGTTTTCACAAGTCAACAGGCAGGAGTACGGGAAATAAGAAATCAATATCACTTAAGGTGAATACCGATGATTGCAAGACAGACTCTATTTCTTTGTAGAACCCTGTCGGATTCTTCCTAATGTCGGGAATAGATTGTTTAATGGTGTTCACTTCCTGTCTTGAGAATGGGACGTGAATGAACTGTGACACATAATGTGCAGGAATATCATAAGCCTGCACACCCGTTCCGGCATCCGCTAGAACCTTGACTTTTGGGACAAATGTCAGAGGGACCTCTCTCATAGGCAACTGAGAAGAAGGCAACTCCGAACGCTTACTAAGCAACAGAGCCAAATCAAGAACTAAAGCAGCTGAAGAAGTGTCAAACGAAAAAGCCCTCTTATAAATACTCAATAACTCTGCGGGACAACAAATCTTTTTTTTTACACACTCATCCTGTAGGTACTCTACCATTACCTGTATCACTTTCCTCTGCATTTCTGGCGTATACTGACTATAAGTGTCATATACTTCTACGGGAGTTATCGACATATCTGAGATCCATCTAATTGCATCTTTAGTACAAATTTGTGTTTCCTCAGTTATCGATTTCCGACAAGGAAGGAACCGTTTATGTACGAACGTAATGTCCAAGCTATCACCATCTTCATCTTCATTACGTAACCTTTCCAGCTCCCTTCTATACTCAAGAATCCTCTCAACATGCTCTAGCACCTTCTCCGCAGTATCTCTAGAGAACGCTAAAGTATTCAGATCCCTCAATCCTTGTGGGAGATCTATATCATTCTGCCTGTTCTACATTACACATAAATGAATTCCTAATCCTTCAATAAAAACGTTTTTCTCAGGAAGATTGTCTATATTAGAAAGTGTGGCAAAAATATCAGCTTGTTCACCCTTCTCCATGCAATGCTTAGCCCACGCAGTTAACTCACATTTTTTCTCTGAAGACACAGTATTTCGAGTCACAACCCTCAATCCCGCTCCCCGATCTACTACAAGTGGTGTCGAACCACTTGGAAGAGGGAGAGTAGGCAAGATTTGAACATCAGGGAACAGAAGTGCTATTACAGCAGGCAAAGGTGGAGGAACGGGTGGAGGAGCAACGACAAGAGGAGGAACAACGACTGGAGGAAGAGGAACATTAGGAGGAACAATAGGAGGAGCCGGAGTAACTATGGGAGGAGGAATAACAGCAGGAAGAGGGACATACGGAGGTGGCTCAGTGGCACCAGGCCTTCGTTCGTTTAATAGTTTATCGATAAATTCATCAGAAATATGAAAATCTTTAGAAGGGTACATTTTCTGAATCCCAAGTGAAAAAGTCCTATACATATTCCTAACTGACTCAGACTGTTTATTTTGGTCGTACAACAACGCTTTTTTTCGGCGTTCGTCATATGACAGCGCTCATGCTTTTCTCTACTCTTAAGCTGCTGCAAAGCTTCTTTCTTCCAATTCTGTAATACATCAAATGCTGCAGGTCTAGCCTTTTTCTTCAATAATATAGATTCTAAGTATTCAATACGAGGGATTTCAAAACTACCATTGATTGGCCACTGAAGTTCGGAAGCATGTCTAGTTTGTCTGTGCCAAATATAATTAAATACTATTCTACCAATGCCGTGCTTACAGTACATAGTACACGCCGGCGACCCCTCCATTGGTGCCGGTCATCCAAATTCCAAAGATTGTCTGTCCTTGCGGAATAATGCCCTAAAGCAGGCAGACAATTTCCCAGGCATATCAGAATACTGGTGTTGCCTGGTCAATAATTGAACTCACGAGTGCAATACGCCAAAACAAATTATCAGGATACTTAAGAATCGGGTCACGACTCACCTGATCAAATCCTAAGGAGGTCCGATCGGATTACAAAGTTTTCTAACAAAGATTTCCTCGTGGTTGGTGATTTCGGCAAATCTGCCCGCCTCGATATATGGAACCTCGTCAAGAGGCCGACTCGGACCGCGTGCTCACCGTCCAGGGATCGGGTCGTGGAGGGCTGCTGAGGTGTCGCGTCTCATCCAAGAAAGGGGCCCCCTTTACACCGTCCGATCCCGGTCCGATAGCCGTGTCAACCTTCAATGAGCTGGCATCAATCTTGAGGGTCCCCATTCGGGCGCCATCTGTAAAAGCAAAAAGAGAATATCGAGGCTGAGTACCCCTAAAGGAAATACACCAAACACGGGTTTACAAAGATACACAGATCTTTATTCTATAACTGAACAGTTTTCAAAGGAACAAAGTATCAGATAGCTATCTGGCCCTCAGTACATCACAGTGAATACCAGCCCTGTCTGTGTGAGAAGTGAGTGGGACTGTACATCAGAACACTCACTCTTTTTATACAATTTTCTAACATGATGTCCAGCCCATCTACAGGTTAATCATTCCTCGGGCTAGAGGTTCGTGCGGCGTTCACTTCTAATTTATTCACCTATATACATATGGATTATTCCTAGTTTATACACAAATAAGTCACAATGGCAACAGTGTATCTTTGGATTTAACATTAAGCCTTCGTACATGTTTTATACAATGCAGTTCAACAAGTGTTCACATTCAGTATTTAAACAACATTGTGCTTAATATATGCTCGTGGATCCGTTTCGTTGGCACAGGTAAACCTCGATCTACAGGTCAACGAAGGACAAGGTCTCATTACATGACCCTAACATTTGGCCTGCAGGCAGTTTAGACATTAACTTACATGTAGAGGTCAGGATGGCCAAGTTACAAACAGAAGAACACTGTCCACAATTTTAGAACACAGGGTGACTTTGGAGTGAGAATCAAAACGCCGGATGAACCTAAAATAGTGGCTAAATCGATCTAAGATCAGAACTTTGCAACATGGATTTCTTCGCAGAGCGACTGGGTTTAGGCCAATATATACAATAAAGGAGGCACGGTATGATATCCCGTTTAACAATCTCACAACACCATGGTTCTGCATAACAACACCCTGCCTGCATATATTGAAAGCCACAGAGGGCAACTGTTACGCTCACCTGATATCCCCGGGGGCGTCTGGAAGGCTTTCAGATCTGGAACCCTGGATGCGTAGTTGCCCAATGCTGAATAATGAATCTGCAATTACAGAAGAGAGGATTTGAGATAACAGTCGCTAATGGGTGAATCGCCCACCTCCCTCTGACCGATTCCCTTCCTACTGGTTTCTTTTATCACCTTAGTTATTTTTAGGTTGAGCTATCCATCCTGCGTTTCTTGTGCAGGGGCGCTTGACGTTTGTTGGCGAGCTGCCCGAGTTGCTTCACCGCTGCAGTACGCCTTCCTTGGGCCCAGGCCTGCTGTGACCCCGAATCTGCTGGTAGGCAGGTAGGTTTGTTAATTTTAAGTCTTTGTTCTGTTTATGGTGGGAATTTGTTCATGTCTTTATCTCCTTCTTTTCAGGTGCGAAGGTCTTGATGCTGGCATGCTGGATGGAGAGGCATGTTTTCTAGGTAAGAGAAAGTGCATACCGCAGCGCCTTTATTGTCTTTTAAAGATAACCTGTGTTTTCTTCTTCTTCTCCTCACAGGCTCATGTAGTGCTGCAAGTGGATAAGAGCGTGATGAAAAACAAGCCCCCGGAATCCGTTAAGGCAAGTACAGCGCAGTGCGGTTGTTTAATATTGAAAGCAAACCTGAATATGTCTCTTTTACTTTGCAGGTGTTGCTTTGGTGCTCCGGATAGAAGCGTGGCCTAGCGCAATAGAATTCAGGTAAGACTGACGGAATTCGATGTTTTGGAAGCGCACATTCTAATATTGTTTTTCCCTTTCTCTTTATTGCAGGTCGCAATGTTCGAACAGCAGCTGTGGGAAGAACTTAAGCTAGTACTCATAGGTGAGTGGTGTTTCTTCTTCTCTCGGTTTCCACAGATTGCAGCTCAGTTGAGATGCTGAGTGCTGGATGGTGTTTTCTCAGGTAAAACAGAATAATCTTGTTCTTGTTCTTGCAGGACTAAAGGAAGATGCTGAAGACCAGGAGATGGACACGGTGAGTGTCACGCTGCGTGTTGCAGAATAACATGAAGCGTGTTCTGCAGTCAGGGTGTGGTTTATATAGCCCAGGTAAAGTAGTACCAGGGAAAGTAGTTCCAAGCCTGCCGCACCCAAAACACTAGACCGCATGGCTTGGTTCTTAGAACTAGACTGTGTGGGTGCTTCCATGTTGGACTTAAAGGCCCATGTACATAAATGGGACCTAGTTTGAACAGCCCTTCCTTCCTACATATGAGCCTGGTGCCATAGGCGCCAGGACTGGCTCCAGGAGCCCTTTTGAAGTGGTTTTAAGGCCCTCAGGGTTCTGGTGGGAGCCTGCGTGTGGCACAGCTTGTGCCCCCACACAGTGGTCATGACAGCACTCCCCCCGAAGGCCCCTCTCATGGTATTCTTCCTGTCCGGTCCGGGTTTGGTGGGGTTATCCAGGTGAAGCCTCTTAATCAGACGTGGTGTGTGAATATGTTTACTTGGTTCCCAAGTTCTGTCTTGAGGCCGGTACCCTTTCCAGTCCACTAAATAGTAGAGCTTAGATCTGGTACATTTTGAATCCAGGATTTTTTAACTTCAAATTCAGGCTCTCCATCAACTAGCACAGGTTTTGGTGGTGTTAAGACTCGGGTTCCTGGTTGTTCAGATTTTACAAGTGAAACATGGAACACCGGATGAATTTGCACACTTGGTGGTAAGGCTAACTTGACGGCCACCGGATTTATCACAGATTCAATGGTATAGCATCTTAGATATCTTGGACGTAAGGTCCGGGTTCTTTTTATGAGCACATGTTTTGATGCCAACCACACTTCGTCTCCAACTTGGTAATCGGGAGCTTTCTTTTGATGCCGGTTCGAGAATTTTTTTTGTCTGTCTTTAGCTTGCAGTAAATGTTCATTTGCCCTTTTGAAGGCTTGGGTTATGCTTGTGTGTAGAGTCTTTACCGCTGTCATTTCCAAGGTCGTGGGGGAGTCTAGTTCAGAGGTATGTGGATGTCTTCCATATATTGTGTAGAATGGGCTTTGTCCCGTGCTGGTGTGTATGGAGTTATTGTATACGTATTCAGCTATCCATAACAAGTATTTCCAATTCTTTTCCACTTGATGCAGCATGCAATGTAGATACTGTTCTAATGTCTGGTTCGTTCTTTCTGTTTGTCCATCCGTTTGGGGGTGATGGCTAGTGAATAATCGAATATCGATTTGTGCCATGGTACAACATTTTCTCCAGAAGTTGGATACAAAGTGGCTTCCACGATCTGAGATTAGGACTGAGGGGAAACCATGCAGTTTTATCATTTGTTCAAGACATGCTTTTGCCAGACCGGTAGCGTTAGGAAGTCCTTTGAATGGAATAAAATGTGCCACTTTAGAGAACAGGTCTACAACCACCTGAATGGTATTAAAACCTTGACAGGGAGGTAAGCCCGTAATAATATCAAGAGAAAGAGTATGCCAGGGAGCCAGTGGAATATGCACTGGTTTTAGGAGGCCAGCTGGTTTCTGTTTTTGTGATTTATTCTGTGCACATATCCCACAGGATAGAACAAATCGAGCAATGTCCTTACGCCAGGTTGGCCACCAATAATTCCGTTTACCTTGGCTAGAGTCTTAGCAATTCCGGGATGGCCTTCGATCAGGGAATCGTGATAACCAGACATGACCAATTCTTGCAGCTCTTTACTTGGTAGATATAGTTGTTCCCTGAAATAGTAATCAATCCCAAACCGTGTGATGTTCATTTTGGGAATTCCATTTCTGCAAGATCTCGGGGTTCATTAAGGTTTGAATCTTATCTTGAAGTTCACTCAGAGTCAATGTGATGGTGAGTCCCAGTAGTTTATCACTTGGGATGATGGCAACAGGGTCCAGGGTACTGTACGTTTTCTCTTCAACATCCATACGAGACAAGGCCTTGGCCTTCCCTTTCCGAACTCCCGGTCGGTATGTTATTATGTAATTTCTGCGAAGAATAGAGCCCACCGCAACTGTTGTGATGATTGAGCTTTCGCTGACTTTAGGTATTGAAGGTTTCAGTGATCTGTGATTACTGTGATGGTATGTCTGGCACCTAATAGAAACTGCCGACAGGCTTTGAAGGCTGATTCTGTTGCCAAAATTCTTTGTCTGTAATTGCATAGTTAATTTCTGGTGGTGAGAATTTACATGACCAAAAGGCCACGGGGTGTAATTGGCCTGTCTCTGGATCTCTTTGAGAGAGAACTGCTCCCACAGCCATGCTGGAAGCATCAGTTTCAACTAGATAAGGCAGATCAGGGCGAGCATGTCTTAAAATTGGCACAGAGGTGAATATTTTCTTGAGCTCTTGAAAGGCCTGTTCCATTGGAATTTGTTGTTTTTTCTCAGTAACGATGTGATTGGGTGGACTATCCATGAGAAATCTGGAATAAATCGACAATAAAAATTTACAAAGCCGAGCATGCTTTGGGTTCCTTTAAGTGAAGAAGGTGACGGCCAATTAAGGATGGCATCTACTTTGTGTAAATCCATCTTGACTCCCTTTGGCAAGAGAAGAAAACAGAGGAACTCAACTTCGGTGACATGGAAGGAACATTTCTTGAGTTTAGCGTACAGTTTGTGCTGGCAAAGTTTTGCAAGGACTGAGCGAACATGTTCCATATGATCTCTTTCAGAGGGTGAATACACCAGGATGTCGTCAATATAGACCAGGGCACAGACATCGATTAATTCCCGTAATACATCATTCATGAAGTAATGGAACGCTGTGGGAGCGTTGCACAGCCCAAAAGGAATTACCTGATATTCGTACAGGCCATACTTGGTGTGAAACGCGGTTTTCCATTCAACCCCTTTCTTAACACGTACAAGGTGGTATGCTCCTCTGAGGTCTAGTTTGGTGTAGATTCGGACATCCTTGACATGGTCCAACAGTTCCGGGAAAGGGGCAAAGGGTAGCGGTTTTTTACTGTGATTTGATTAAGTGCACGGTAATCGATACAAGTCCTCAAATCTCCTTCCTTCTTGGGTACGAAGAATAAGGGAGAGGCTGCTGGTGACTCTGATGTGCGGATAAACCCATTAGCCAGGTATTGATCCAGATAGGACTTCAAGTGGAGATTTTTAGTTTCCGTAAGTGCATGAATTCAACCACAAGGAACCTGTGCACCAGGTATCAGGTCGATCAGACAGTCATAGGGCCTATGTGGCAGTAATGTGTTAGCATGTTCCTTCTGAAAAACATCTTGATAATCCTGATATTCTTTTGGTAAGGTGTCCATTGGTTCCGCGATCCCCGACGATATTCCTTGAACAGATTTCAGGTTTGGCTGTGGTATAGATTTTGAGTAGCAAGCGTGTGCGCATTCGTCGGAAAAGGTCAGTCTCTTTGCACGCCAGTCTATGTGGGGATTCTGAGTTACTAACCATGGCATCCCTAAGATCAACCGAAACTGAGGTGCTTTGATGAGGTCAAACGTGATTGCTTCTTGATGTCCATCCTGACACAGAAGGGT
This sequence comes from Ambystoma mexicanum, assembly GCF_040938575.1. Taxonomy (NCBI): domain Eukaryota; kingdom Metazoa; phylum Chordata; class Amphibia; order Caudata; family Ambystomatidae; genus Ambystoma; species Ambystoma mexicanum. The sequence continues at coordinate 483,054,584 of NC_090929.1, forward strand.
TAATTCTGTTGTGCATTGGGTTACTGGTCCCGAAGCAATTTCTGTACCGTCAACAGTAGTTGCCTTTTCAGTTGTTGGTTTTGTGCATAAGGGAAGTCCCATTTCTGTTGCCATATCTCGATCTATGTAATTACCAACTGCTCCGCTGTCTATATATGCCTCTATGTCATGCATCCGTGATGGTCGTTGGTGATTGATCAAGGTTACTGGTAGGGCAAAATGTAAGGTCTGTGACTCATTCTTCTTGCTCGACAAGCGCACCTCTACACTTGCCGGGCCTTGTAGTTTTCTGATTCCTTTCCATCGTCTTCTTTCTCTGTAGCACCTACCACCTTCCTTGGAGGTTTCACTGGGCATTCTTTGTGGTAGTGACCCGATTTACCGCAGTATAGGTATAACTGTAGCTGTCTCCTCTTGTCTCATTTACCCTTGGTTAAAGGGGTCGTACTCCTCCAATCTGCATGGGTTCTGTGGTATTTTCTGATGGACATTGAACATTATCGCACTGTACCTGTATTTAAAATATGTTTATTGCGCTGTGTCAACTAGGCCTTTTCTCCCCCTTCAGGATTCTCAAACTTAGGTGGTCTCTCCACATGTTGACTAATACGCACAGTACCTGTATTTAAAATATTTTTGTTGCGCTGTGTGAACTAGGCCTTTTCTCCCCCTTCAGGATTCTCAAACTTAGGTGGTCTCTCCACATATTGACTAATACGCACAGTACCTGTATTTAAAATATTTTTGTTGCACTGTGTGAACTAGGCCTTTTCTCCCCCTTCAGGATTCCCAAACTTTAGTTGGCTCCTCCCCTTTTTCTACACTTGAGAATTGGAGATCTTTAATCCTGTCCCACCGAGCAACTTATTGACATTCACTCCTTTGTCCAACTGCTCTCTCCTGTGTCTTCACCTCTCTCCTGCCCCCCCCTCCTCTCCCACCTACCCTATGGTGCTCTCTATCTCTCCTAGCTTCTCTAACTGCTTCTCTATTGACTATCCTGCTCTCATCACTAAATCTGGTAGGAAAAAGTTTAAAAAGGACATCCTGGTTCCCAAGCCAGGCCTCCCTATCGCTGATATCTACACCAGTGCCTCCGCCAAGGAAACTCTCACCGACATCCTCTTTGCCGTGCGTTCACCTGACTTATGGACCCATCATATGGTCTCTGTGCTTTCTCCTTTATCCTCATATCCCATTAATGGTGACACCCGTTGGGATGTCCTCTTGGCCTCCTTCCACTCCTCTAAGGTCATCATTAATGTTTACTCTAATGGGACTGTCTTGGTCCAAGGCCCTCAGGCCAACCTTCACCTCTTTGATAGACACTTCCCACGCCTCATCAACTTCCTTTCTTCCCCTGCTGCCCCTCCTTCCCTTTCCTCGACTACCTTGCCTTCCTCCTCCCTCTCTGCCACTTCTACACCTCTGCAGGGCATACCTCTGATCTGTACCCCTCCCCAGAAGTCCTTCAAGGATGGCAACCTTCTCCACATTGCCACTCTTAACTCTCGCTCTGCTGTCAAACATTCCTCTGATATCTGCCGTCTTCTTGAAGAACTTGATCTTGATGTCCTCGGTCTCACTGAGATATGATTCACAGCCAGCTCTGTCACCAGCTTTGACACGCTCCTACCGGACGGCTACAAGATCATCTCAGTGCCTAGGCCCAACCGCTCTGGTGGGGTTGTTGCCCTTATCTTCCCTGAGTGGATTCCTGCCTCTGTCACTCCTATGCAGACCTACTCCTCTTTTGAATGCCTTGTCTGTCGGCTCTCTCTCTCTCCCAGCCATTCCCTTACTGTGGCTACTATCTATCAGCCACCTGGTCAGATTTTCTCCTTCCTCTCCGAGTGGGCGGACATCTCCTCCTCTCTCTTGGCCTCAACCACTCAACTCCTCCTTCTGGGAGACTTCAACATCCACTTGGATGCCTCCTGTCCTCCCTCTGGACACTTTCGTGACCTCTGCGACTCTCTCTTATTCACCATTCTCCCCTCTGTCCCGACTCATTCTGCAGGGCCAACTCCTGATGCGCTGATCTCCTCTAATCTTCCCCTCTCTGTCCCTCTCTCCACTCCTCTCTCCTGGAGTGATCACTTTCTCCTATCCTCCCACCTCAACCTACCTACCCCTCAGGCCAAGCAACCTTCATCACTGCCACCCACCTTCGCGGTCATCCGTCCCATGAAGCGTGTGTCAGTTGAGGCTTTCGCCGTCACCTTCTCACACCCTCTTCCCCCTTTGGCTGACTCCCACCCTGACATAGCCCTCTCCATGCTCCACTCTGCTATATCTGATACTCTTGATATCCTTGCCCCTGTCATGAGAATTCGCCTGAAGCCCAAAGCCAAGTGTAACTCCTGGTATGATTCCGATCTCGTCACCCTAAAACGCAAGTGGAGGGTGGCCGAGAGGAAATGGCGTGCTTCATGTTCATCCTCTGACAAACTGGCCTGCCGCCTGCTGCAACAGCAATATCGGCTCTCCGTTCTCACCAGGAAGAGAGCCCATATCCAAGCCAGGATCTCTGCAGCTTCTAACAACTCGAGTGAACTCTTTAAAATCAGCAAGGAACTAGCCAATCCTGCTGCTGTCTCTACCTCTCCTGTCCTCTCCCAGACCTTCTACACGGCACTGGCTTCTCACTTAATTTCTAAGACTCAGGACATCCTGTCCTCACTCTCCTCTTCTCGCCTCCCTCCCTCTATCCCCTGCTCCTCCTCTGACCCTTCTGCTGGCACCCTCCTCCCTCTCTGCCTTTCCCCTTTTCTCCACAGACAAGGTTTCTCGACAAATCCAATCTATGAAAGTCTTGTCAAAACAGGTTCACCCCTGTTCCTCCAAAACTATCAAGGACCACATCTACTCCCTGGCTCCTGCCCTGGTTGATTTCTGCAATAACTCCTTTGCCACTGGAGTCTTCCCATCCCCCCTGAAGCACTCCCTTGTGCACCCTCTTCTTAAGAAACCCTCTGCCGACCTGTCCTTCCCGGCTAACTATCGCCCAATCTCCATCACTCCCCTCCTGGGCAACCTCCTGGAGAAACTGGCCATCTCCCATCTAAATCTCCACACCAAATATGATGGTTGTCTTCATGACCATCAGTCTGGCTTCAGAGCTGCCAGAAGCACGGAAACTGCTCTCCTGAACATCCGTGAAGACCTGCTCTCCAACCTTGATTCCAACACCCCGTGTGTCCTCATCTTGCTTGATCTCTCTTCTCCCTTTGACACTGTCAACCACACCATCCTGCTCAACTGTCTCCGTGATAACCTGGGTATCACAGGACAGGCTCTGGCGTGGCTGACTTCTTTCCTCTCCGACCGACCCTCCCAGGTCCAACTTGGGTCCTTCTTCTGCAATATCTTTCTTTCTATCTGTGGTGTCCCCCAGGGGTCTAACCTCTCTCCTTGGCTGTTCAACCAATACCTGGCACTCCTTGCCCATTGCATCAACGCTCTCTGCCCCAACTTTCAGTGCTATGCGGATGATACCCAGCTCATTTTCAGGCTACCCTCGGCCTCCTCCTCTCCTTCCCTCATCGCTGACTGTCTGTCTGCTATCCAAGAGTGGTGTGCTGCCAATGACCTTTGCCTTAATGCCAGTAAGACCGAGATTCTACTCATCGGTGCACACCCTCTCCCTCCTTCCCTGCAGCTCTTTGGCTGGCCTCTCTTGGCCCTCTTCCTGCTCCCACCTGCAAGGCTAAAAACCTTGGGGTCATCTTCGACTCCACACTCTCCTTTTTTCCTCACATCTCCGATGTGTCTAAGAAGTCACACTACCAGCTGCACCTCCTCAGAGGTATTCTTCCTCTCCTCTCCTTCCCCCAGAAGCTCACCGTCCCCAGAGCCCTGGTTCTCTCTAAGCTGGACTACTGCAACAGCCTCTATCTAAACCTGACTGCCTCTACTCTCCGCCCTCTGCAACTTATCCAAAACAGGACTGCAAGACTTGTCCTTGGCCTCAAGCCCTCGGATCGTATCTCTCCAGGACTGAAATCTCTGCACTGGCTCCCAGTGGCTGCAAGGATTAAGTTCAAAACCCTCTGCATTATCCAAAAGGCCTTCTGGGGCCTGGGGCCGCATTACCTTCAACTCTCTCTTCCTAAATACATTCCTTCTCGGGCTCTTCGCTCATCTACCTCCAACTCCTTCAGGGTCAGCTGCTTCTTCAAGCAACAAGCTGGTGGTCGATCTCTCTCTTCGGCAGGGGCCTCCCTCTGGAACAGCCTTCCTGCCTCCCTGAAACTTGAGGAGAACTATCTCCGGTTCCATAAACACCTCAAAACCTTCATCTTTGCTTCTGTTTTTTCTGCCTCTCTCCCCTGCTGAAATTCCCGGCTGAATCTGCACTGGTTACCTGGACACCCTTCTGACCTTGGGACCAGGTCCCACCCTTTGCACTCCTGCCCTGCCTCCCTGGAAACCCCTGCATTTAGGGACTGTTTTCTGTATCCCTACAGTCTCCCCCCCACCAGCACTTCTCTGCTCTACTCTGCATTTGCCAACATCAGGCCGCTTAACCATCGTATTATTCCTCTATCCCATGTTATGCTATGTAATGTTATTTTGCATTTTAAATGTACATGTACTGCACTTCCCCCTCTACCTTCCCCCAGTCCCCGAGGCACTTTTTCCTTTCTCCCTACCCTTGCACTTGCGCAATCTGAATGACACTTGGCCTAGTAGGATTGTTTGTCTTTCCACTGTTTTCCCTCCCCTTCCTCGTTGTGCCTTGAAACACTTGTGTATAGGCGCGTTATAAATACCATATCATATCATATCATATCACATCATATAATATATATTTTGAATGTACGTACATGGCACGATTTTCGAGTCTACTTCGGTCTGTTCTTCGAACCTGTAATCTGTGGTCCAACTGAACTAACAGGTTGATAAACTCTGCACAGTCTTTAGGTGGGTCTACCACTTGAGCAAGGACATCCTTCAGGTCTCCTCGTAGGCCCTATGAAACAACATGGTTCTTTTATCTTCTGGCCACCCTGCTTCTACAACCAGTCTATTAAAGGTGGCAATATAAGTCAGCAAATCTTGATTCCCTTGGCAGAGGGACAGGAGTTCGTTATCAAGAGATTGTCCATGCGAGTGTCGAGCAAATAACTTTTCCATCTCCTGTTCAAAATCCCTGAAGTTCTGCAGTAATGGGTCATCGCGGCTCACTAAAGGTACCGACCAGTCTGTGGCACTTCCACTCAAATATGATAACACGAAGGCCACCCTCGCCTGGCCGTTTGGGAAAGCCCCAGGCCTACAAAGTAAATGGAGGCGGCACTGGTTCATGAATGTTGCGTACTTTCTGGGGTCTCCATTAAACCGTGCTGGTGGTGCCAGGGGTACTACTCCCGGCAACGTTATCAGTACTGGATAGACTGATGATGGTGTAGCGACGGACTGGGCGAATCTGGGCAATGGAGCCTTCCCCACCTGTGTTTGTAGTAGCTGTTTGCATAGTTCATCAGTACAGTCTTTTGTGACTATTAACTCTCGTCTTAAGGCATTGGTTTCCTGCCAGGCTGCGTGTACCTCAGCGCGTAATTGTCCCAAAAGCTGGGCTAACTGATCAGTTTCAGATGTCTCCATGACCCCAGGTGGATAAGGTTTAAAGTCTTCATGTTCTGTTGCGCTCAACTGATATCCCTAGGGGCGCCTGGAAGGCTCTGAGATCTGGAACCCTGGATGCATAGTTGCCCAGTGCTGAATAATGAATCTGCAATTACAGAAGGGAGAATTTGTGATAACTGTCTCAAATGGGTGAATCTCCCTCCTCCCTCTGACCGATTCCCTTCCCACTGGGTTCTTTTCTCACCTTAGTTATTTGTAGGGTGAGCTATCCGTCCTGCGTTTCTTGTGTAGGGGTGCTTGAGGTTTGTTGGCGAGCTGCCCGAGTTGCTTCACTGGTGCAGTATGCCTTCCGTGGGCCCAGGCCTGCTGTGACCCCGAATCTGCTGGTAGGCAGGTAGGTTTGTTAATTGTAAGTCTTTGTTCTGTTTATGATGGGAATTCATTAATGTCTTTGGGCCTCATTACACGGAATGCGGTAAGGGTTTACCAATACCGGTAAGGGCACCGGCACCGGTAAACCCTTACCGCCTTACTACGAGGTCCCTTTGCGGGACCCGACCTTAACGGCTGGTTTTACCAGCCGTTAAGGAACGGGCCTGCAAAGGGACCTTGGTGCTAATTATGGTACCCCAATTTGCAGTACCGTAATTAGCTCCTTCCCCATTCCCATTGAGCCCTATGGGGGCGAAAATGGGAATGGGGAAGTGCCTTGGTGAATGGGGAATCACCACCCCCGCTCACCTTGGAGTAGGGCGGTAATTCCGCCATCCACCAAGGCAGACACAGTAAAATACCGGCGGCAACCATGGCGCTAATAGCGCCATGGTTACCGCATACCGTGTAATGAGGCCCTTTATCTCCTTCTTTTCAGGTGCGAAGGTCTTGATGCTGGCGTGCCGGATGGAGAGACATGTTTTCTAGGTAAGAGAAAGCGCGAAGCGCAGCGCCTTTATTGTCTTTTAAAGCTAACCTGTGTTTTCTTCTTCTTCTCCTCACAGGCCGCTGTGGTGCTGCGAGTGGATGAGAGCGCGAAGAAAAACAGGCCCCCGGAATCAGTTAAGGTAAGTACAGCGCTGTGTGGTTGTTTAATATTGAAAGTGAACCTGTATATGTCTCTTTTCCTTTGCAGATGTTGCTGTGGTGCTCCGGATGGAAGCATGGCGTAGCGCAATGGAATTCAGGTAAGACTGATGGAATTCGATGTTTTGGAAGCACGCGTTCTAATATTGTTTTTCCCTTTCTCGTTATTGCAGGTCGCAATGTTCGAACAGCAGCTGTGGTAGTGGTTCGCCGGAAGTCCTTAAGCTAATACTCACAGGTGAGTGATGTTTCTTCTTCTCTCGGTTTCCACAGATTGCAGCCCAGTTGAGATGCTGAGTGCTGGATGGTGTTTTATCAGGTAAGACAGAATAATCTTGTTCTTGTTCTTGCAGGATTACAGGAAGATGCTGAAGACCAGGAGCTGGACACGGTGAGCGTCACGCTGCGGGTTGCAGAATAACACGAAGCGTGTTCTGCAGTCAGGGTGTGGTTTATATAGCCCAGGTAAAGTAGTAGCAGGGAAAGTAGTTCCAGGCCTGCCACACCCAAAACACTAGACTGCATGGCTTGGTTCTTAGAACTAGACTGTGTGGGTGCTTCCATGTTGGATTTAAAGGCCCATGTACATCAATGGGACCTAGTTTGAACAGCCCTTCCTTCCTACATATGAGCCTGGTGCCAAAGGCGCCAGGACTTGCTCCAGGAGCCCTTTTTCAGTAGTTTTAAGGCCCTCAGGGTTCTGGTGGGAGCCTGCTTGTGGCACAACGTGTGACCCCTCACAGTGGTAATGACAGCAACGGACATGGATGCTGGGTGAGTACAAGTGTCATCACACAATACAATCTTGCAGCACCAGTTGAATGCCATGTAAAGGGGGTAACGGGGTTGGAGGTTTGGAACATTACTACTACTGATCAATGAATGCCTTGACAAGGTCCCAAAACATGCAGGACCTGAACTCTCATCCCGCACATGATTCCCACAAACCCACAGGACTAATTACAGCAGGACTATGCAGTAGTATGACAGCAATGTACAATGCTGCCCCAAAAAGTAACTTATGAGCAAACAGATGACTAGAGGAACCACAACGCAGACATACTTACACAGCCAATGCAAGAGTTCAACACTGCACGATGACAATCCAGTACTGCCAGACAGTGAAGGCATGCACACTTAAAACAATGTATGTTAATCCATTGTTGCAGGAATGCACAAACCACAAACATGTACAAGAACAACAAATCACCCAGCGGGGCACTACTTGACAGCACAGCACACCACAGGCTCAACACAGACAACATGTTGTTAGGCAAAATCCTGTGTAGTTCCCTTAGGGAGCACTACAGAAGATTAAGACTACAGGTCTGAGCAATAAATCACCTTTGGTATCAGTCTGTACCACAGAGATTTAGTTGGTAGCTGTGGCTAAGCAGTCAGACTTATCTCAAGAGGGAGATGAGCAGTATTCAGGGTTCACACAATAGGACTATAATACTATGGTACAAGGAAACACTGACCAAAGCTATGTATTAAAAAAGAATATATATATTTATTTTTCACACTTCTAAGTTAACACATTAATCACAGTTATTAAAGCAAGATAAAACCAGTCAAGAAAAGTATACACAACTCCCTAGTTTAAATTGTAGACACGTTTGAGCAAGAGTGAAAACTGAGTAAAACAGCACAAACACAAATGGCACTCTAGTAATTTCTCACAAGGGAGGAAAAACACAAGTTGTGCAGGAATATATTCTTAGACACCTTAGCAACACTTCCCATGAGTTTGAGAACAAGTTTAGACAAGACAGTTCTTTAGCATGTATAATACTTAAATGAAAGCTGACCAAAATGGCACTTTACAAGTTTTAAAAGTGGGAAGAAGAAGGTGGTTATAAGAAGTGGGTGCACCAACACAGTTCTAGTTGAAAAGCAATCTAGAGAAGGCAGTTCTAACCAATTCAACCAGAGTCAATAGGCCTGTCCCAGAGTCAGTGGTACAGGGCAAAGAGCCAAGGAGCAAAATGTTCTTGTAGCTGCAGTCAAGTCTTTGTTAAACGATTGGAAAAGGTGGATGCAAAAGGAGAAAGACAATGTTAGAGGATAGGGGCAGCCAACCCAACAGGTAGGTAAAGGATTTAAAACACCTTTAGCACTACCACGCGGAAAGGGAGGCCTGGTGGAACAAAGTACCTTGAAATGTAGAAAAGGCTCCTGCAGTGGCAGCTATTCCTGGCAGTTCCTGCTGTTTGGGAGATCCAGCATAGGAAGAGGGGCTCTCGTTGTGGAGGAAGGTTCGAGTTAGTGCACTGCCCAGGGATGAAACCAGCCGCGGTGCTGCCTAACAAATAAAAGGTACGCTCCTTTAAATCGCAGTCCGGGTGGATGGGTGCCTGGCTATCCGTCTCTGAGTACAGGGTACTGGCGATTCGACCAAGGCAGGTACAGGAAGGCGATTGGCAAACTGTGTGGCCCCACCAGCTCAAGGGAAGAAGGCTCTTGCAGATGCAGATCTTCTCTCGTCGTGTGGAGAAAAGTGGTGAGACGCTGCAGCAGGGCTTCACCGGTGGTTTAGTTGTTGTAGATGTCTTTGGCTCCTCTCCTCTTCGGCTTCTTAGTTCCAGTGGCGACGTCTTGCTCTTCCAGTCCTCAGGACCCTGCTTTTATGCAAAAAGCCAGCCTAGCTGTCACTCACACACTGGAGTGGTCATCCTGGCGGGAGACCCTCCAGCCTATCAGGGCAGAGTGCGACATGGGTTGCTGAGGCAAACCTGTCCAGAGGTCCTGCTCCCCCTCCCACACAATAGGTCCACCTCAGACTCAGTGGCGCCGAAAGGAGGGCTTCTTGGCAGAAGCCCGCCAAAAGGACAAACAAAGGATCCCCGACTTTGGTTAGGAGTTTAAAGAAAGACACAAGAAAGAATTTATATAAAAGGTCTGGCAAATAAAACCTACCGGAGTAAAGTTAATATAAAAATAAACCGGCGGTATGTTAGAGGCTGTCAGTAAATGTGGTAGCCTCGAACAATGGGAAAATCCAATAGGGAAATATTTGCGGTCGAATATTTTTGGTAGTAACCACTGCCACCAGCCAGAAACTTTTGAGAGAGGGACTGTACGGGAACCTTTCAAAAATGAACATAAGGGAAAAACTATTAACCCTTGCCAGTACCTCCCTAGTAAGATGGGTTGTACTGGTTTTGATCACAAAGATTGACTAGTAAAGTTAATGGGGACTTTACATGCCCTGGGAGACAGTAGTCAGTCCCACGGTATGGAGTCTATGTTTGGGGATCGCTACGACACCCCTGTGTCACTGCATGGAGGGTGCTGTGTAACACATGTGGATAAAGATGGTTCCTATGGGGGTGAGATAAACCCCATAGACATTAAACACAAAAAATAGCCTAGAACACACATAGCAAATATGCCTAAGAGTAGGAAAAAGAGTCACACTCTTAGCAGGAGCAGAAAACAAACCCTTCAAATCCAGCAAAGCTGCTGGGGACTCTATAGGTAAGGGAAATTAGCCATAGAATGAGAATTCTCCTTAACACATGTACATTTGAAATCCTATCACAGGCCATGTCTAGCACTATTTGTTTGTGAACTATGTGCACAGTGTATTTCTAAATGACAATACACATATTCCCCATAGTATATCACACATAGTTGAATTTACTGGGAATGAAAACCATGTAGTACAAATGCAACATAACGGCATCAACAAGACATGTAACATGCTACACATCCTGAATGCACTGTGACTGAGATCTGTGTCCTATGCTCTTGCAGGTGACTCTGGTTACCCCCACCTCTCATAGCTGATGACACCTGTGCACAATCCACGTATGTCACAGGAGGTGGCCTACAATGAGGCACATGTCAGGACCAGACTCTGCATTGAGTGTACCTATGGCTTGCTGAAGGCACGTTTCCGATGACTGGACTGTACTGGCGGGGCCCTGATGTACAGGCCAGAGAAGGTTGGCCATATATGTGTTGCTTGTGCACTGCAGCACAACTTCTGCCTCAGGCCAAATGTCTCCCCGCCCCTTATCTGGTCATGCCTTCCCTAGCAGACAATAATGCACTGTGCGCAGATGCAGTGCTGCCGCACATTGAGCTTCAGGAACCCAGGGATGGAATCTGGTGTGGCAAGAACTGGAAACAAATATTCTAGACACACTACTTTTCATGTGCATTACGCCTTTGTATATATATGCACATTTTGAATATATCACCTTCACACAAAATGTATTGTGCTCTAATTTCTTCTGTGGTGGGCATCCATCCCAACAGCCCTTCCCACCCACCTATCTGATCCCCAACACCCATGCCCTGCCACCTCCCTCAATTCCCAACACCCATGCCCTCCCACCTCCCTCAATCCCCAACACCAGTGCCCTCCCACCTCCCTCAATCCCCAACACTGTGCCCTCTCTTCTCCCTCAATACACAACACCCATGCCCTACCACCTCCTTCCATCCCCAACATCCATGCCCTACCAGCTCTCCCATCTCCAACACCCTCCCTTGTGACCAGTGAAATACTGTCAAGACGTATCAATGTTATTTCCATGACCTCTTGCCCTTGCCAGGCTGTTCCAGCTGTGGACGGGCCACATTTTGCACTGAGCGCCGATGTGGGCTGCCAGCCAATGACTCTTCCATAGGGGATACTGTGATGGAAAGGTCAGACTCCTGGCCCCGGATGCACTGGAGGGTCAGGAGCATGATTGCGTACATTGATTCCTCACATGCTGAGATGCCCTCTGTGAGCTCCCTCACCCTCTGGCCCACATCATTTAGGGCAGCAGTTGCCATGGTCGATTGCCAGTGCTCCCGGCCAAAGGGTCTTGCAATCCTTCGTGACAAACCCTGCACTGAATCACGGATGCCTGAACCAGTGTCTCAATGTGGATTTGCCGCTGCTCCATTGTGTCCAGCCTCCTTCAGATTGCGTCAATGGAATTCTGAGGCTTGCCCTATGGGCTACGGGGAGGGCTGGGGCTTAAGCAGGGGACCCGAAAACACTGTCACCTGTGTCGCATGGTCCAATAGCATCAGTGCCAGTCCCTGTATCCAGGTAACAGTTCAGATCTGCATGGTTATTTGGCTCAGGTGATGAGGGGGACTCAGGGGAGGAGATGGATGGGTGCGGGTGTAGAGCCATGGGTTCCAGTGGCTGCATGTGGCTCCTTAGACACAACCACAGGGGCTGGCTGAGGTGTGGTGGGTTCAGCTTCATGGGGTGCTGTAGCTGCATCTGGTGTGTTGCCATCAGGTGCAGTGCAAGCAGTGGCATGTGCACTGCTGGTGGTTGGGCCACTTGGCACACTTGTGGGGACCATGGCAGTGCCTCCACTTGTCATGGCTGCCATGGTGCTACTGGGCCTTGGCCCTCGTGCCTCGCTCCTGAACTTCCCCCTGCTTTTCCCAGGGCTGAATAGTGCAGGGGTGGAGGTTAATGTGCTTGCACTAGTGGCCGTGCTCTGGGATGCAGATGTGCCCACAAAATCACGCTGAGTTACCAGTAAACCTGTTCGGTGGACAATAACATGCCGTCAGTCATCATGCATACTTTTACGTGGGCTTGCAAGTCACTCATGCAACATGATGAAAGCCATCCTACACACATGTGGTCTTATGGGCAGGGTAGAATGCAGGCCAATGAAAATGGCTAATGCAAGGTGGGGGTAGTGTTTCCTGAGGGTGCACACCCCATAAGCATTGGCTCATTGCCTGTTGGGCTGGCGATGTGCCTTGTACATGTGGTGGCGCTTAGGGGTTCACTTTGCCACCTGGCCTTTCACAGCACACATGGGGGCTTCTCATGGTTTCATGGACTCATATGCACATTTCCCCTACAATGCATCTGTATGTGCAAGGTCTCCCACCTTCCCTTGCATATATTTAATTAATGTATTTATTGTGCACTTATCCATCAAGTAAATTGTGTTTCAAAGCGCTCACAGGGCAAAAGGGAGGGACCACTGGAATGAAATGCAAGTATAACAATGATAGATAGAGGAGGTCCTACTAGGCCTTGTGAGCATTCAGAACATACAAGTGCAGGTATACATTTGGTGGCATTGCCTTTGTACGAATTGGCATGTGGTTGCACATTTCCCTGTCCATTCGGACCATCTATGCTGAGGGACATGTGCATGGGATGGGCATTTGGACAGTGCATTATCATAGGAGAGTGAACATTTTTACTCACCAGCTTCGCCTTGGCTGCTGGTGCTGACTTCTGCACTCCCAACACCCTCAATCCCTTCCATATGGAGGATGCTGCTAGCTTTCTCCTCCCATGGGGTTAGGACACGGGTTTCTACTGTGCCACCTCTTTTGGCAAATTTCTCATGCTGGTGTTTCGACAGGAGGATGTGGACCCTGGCCTTGAGGTAATTCCAGTGCTTGCAGCAGTTCTTACTGTCCCATAGGACCTTGCCCACTGCCGCAACCTTGTCCTTAATGTTGGCCCAGATGGCAGACTTCTTCTACTCCGAGGTCCTGCTGTGCCTTGACCCACATAGCTCATCGACATGAGCCACAAGCTCATCTGTGAAGACTTGCAGCTCAGCCTCACTAAACCTCTGCTTTCGTATCTTCATGTCTGGCACCTTGACTTTGCCTTTCTCCTGTGACATTTTCTCAGGTACTCCTGTGTTTGGATGGCAAAAGGAAATGGGGGATTCAGAGCGGATTGTTTTTTTTAAAGATGACCACCGCCAGGCTTCTCTTTCCCGCAATGATGTTATTTCCGTTGGCAGATTCACTGCTGCTGGTTATTCTGCCGTCACTATTTCTGCCATGAGTTTCTTTACTTTTAGGCAGTAATTCTACTAAACGGATTTACTGTTAGCGCCAATGGTCTGTATGCACTCCCGCCACCTTGTAATATGGCACAAACTCCGCTGGACTCTACGGCAGTAACATCAATTCCGCCCAGCAGAATTACTGCTGCATTCACCACCCAACTCGTCATGTGGCCCATAGTGCTTTAAATTGAATACATTTGGCAAATGAAGGCTATTGCAGATAACTAGTTACTGGTGAGACATGATCTGAGAGATAACATAATACATGGACTGCAGAATTCTGGACCTGCAGATGGCCTATGGAAGAGGCATGGCACCTCTGAAACAAAGAATGGCCATAATCAAGGGGACTTGACATAAGACACAAGGGTTTCTCTGACAGGGAAAGGAAAAAGATGAACATTTTCCTCAAAACGCAAAGATGGAAAAAACACTTGTGGAACTGCATTAATGAGAGGGATTAAAGAAAGCGAAGAATCCATTTTCATGCCCATACCTGCTAGTCAAAAGGACAGTGATCAAAGATCACACAGAGAAAATGGAGCAAGAACACCATTTAAGCTCCATTTCGCTTTAAACTATTGCAACATATCCAATGATTAAATATAGATAGACACGATCTAACATTGACAGCGCCTGAGAACTATCCACATCAAGTCTTAATTAAACCTGTGTTTCCTGCTGCACACATACAACAACTGTAGTCCAAAGGAATCCACAGGTTTAGTGAAATGTGAGACATACAGATGGAGAAGAAGCAGCAAAAACACAGAACCCTCTGCAACCTTACAATCAAGTGGGATCCATTTTGAAACAGAGGGAGATACGGTCACTTCATGGAAGCGATCAGACAAGAAAGAGCACTCATTTGCTGCAGCACTGATAGCATGAAACCTAAGTCTGGGAGGCAGGCTAACATAAGATAATGGTCACTGATGTCAAAGGCTGTTGAGAGAGCAAGCAGGATCACAGCCACCACACCACCTCCACCAGCTGCCATCCTACGTTCATCCAACACTCTAATGAGGATGGGCACACTACACCATGTCCTCTCCAGTCCTGAGGCATGCATTGCCACATCCTTATCATACTACCCACAACCGTCTTGACTTTTCTTGATGTCTCTGGGTTCTTCACAACAGGACTTCCCCCTGCTCCATCCTTCATAGTCAATTTCTTTTGCATCCCTGTCCTTTGAATCACCCACAAAGGGCCACTGTGCTATTAATCATACTCCAACCTCACCAACACCCCCATCTTCAGGCTAACGCTTTGCTCACCAACCTCCTTCTCCCACAATAGGGTCACTCTGGATCTGTAGACACCTTCATCACTCAACAAGAAAACATCCTTCCTGACTACCTCATAATAATCAACTCACAATCATGAGTATAACAGAAACCAATGTGAAGAATCCAGATTGGCAGCAGACAGAGTAGCAGCTTGAGCTTCCCAGATTTCTGATAGGCCTATGATAAAATGAGTGCAGTAAATAGTGGAAAATGATATTGATTTGGATGAGAACCCCATCTCAAAGAAACCCAAACAGACCAGACCTGGCATAGACATGGAAAGAGAGTCCCTCAACTCCAAGGACATCGATACCCTACTCTTGAAAGGCACCCAGGATGTGGGACATCAGAATCGTGACATCCGGACCGCCTCCCATCCTCCCCCTTTTCTCATCCTTCTCTCCACTCTCCTACTACGAATTTCTCAAGCTACTAACAAGCAGCCATGTTTCAGGATCCCCTAGAGACCCCTGCCTCCCTGCTCTTCTAAAATAAATCCTGACATCCACCTGCGCAGGCGACAACGCAAGATCTATCATCAACACATCTCTCATTTCTGGCACCTTGCCAGCAGAGTTCAACATGTCCTACATTAAGCCCCTACTCAAAAAGCCCTCCCTTGACCCCCTTCTCCCTACCAATTAAAAACCCATTTCAAGCAATCAATTCATAGCTAAACTAATTGACTGGACTGATCAACATACTCACAACTTTGCCATTTCCTTGAATCCAAAGAGATCCTCAACTCTGCCCAATCCGACTTCAGAACCTTACGAGGAACTGAATCCTTAGTCTCCATCTGGGATGATCTTAAACAACACTCAGGCTCAGAAGGCTATTTGAGCTTTTGACACCATTGGCCACTCCATCCTCTTGTACAGACTCCACTCACTCGGCATCAGGGATGCAGCTCTGAAGTGGATATCCTAATTCCTCTCCAACAGATCCGAAAGAGTACACATGCCTCCTTTTTCCTTGATACCCCCACCCAGTCACCCACAGAGTGGCGAGGGTGCCTCTCTCTCCACTCTGCTCTTTAAATGTTACCTGAGCCCCTTCCCAACACTCATTCAATCCCATGGTCTATCCTGCTATAATTACACTGATGACACCCAAATAGTCTTAAAAATCCCAAAGTTTCCCCCCTCCACCTTCCCCGATCTCGCAAGTTGCCTCTCAGAAATCGAACACCAGATGATTGCCAACCAGCTTCTACTGAACCCTGTGAGAAGACTATCCTCTTCGCCCACTCAACTCCATGGGCAGCCTCTCTAGGCCCACCACTTCCAACACAGCAAAAAACCATGGATGTGGCCAAGCGGGGAAGCATGAAGCCGCTTCTTCGCTTAGCTCCATGTGCCCGTGCCCACAATCATGTCCCATGTCCCTCAAAATTTATTGAAAGCAGTTTGTTTTCCCCATCAGCTGTGGGGGATGTCCCTGGCAAGAGAGTGAGCATAGCACAGGTCTTAGCGATTCTCTAGACCCTGATTTGAAATGATTGAAAACTGCAGTGCTAGTGGGAAAGATACCACCTGCGAATGAGGTTTGAGATAATGCTGCACTGGAAGGATCGATCCAGTCGAGAATTTATTGAAGAAGGGACTCAAATGCAAGCACTTGTCTGGTGTCCCGAGCGACATGGAATGAGATAGTTGAGGTTGCATGCAGACCAGTGCTGGTAAAGCAGATAATGGGAGAGGGGTTTCGCGGCCATTAGGAGGTGGTGGAGGAGCCGGGTCGAATGAGGAAGACAGTGTAGACAGGAGACTTTTTTTTACAGTGGATAGCACGCACAAGGTACTTGGTGCGAGGGTTGCCTGAGGCCCAATTAATGGGCTGAGTCTTGCAATAGGGAGTGGACCCGGGCTGATCCAAGATCGGAGCGATCTGAAGTTTGGAGTATACTGAGCAATGGACTCGGCAGGCACAGTGTCCGGGGTGTACGGAGGAGGTTGGGGCTGAGACAAAGTCTCTGGAGGCCTGTTAAAGTGATGGTGTGGATTGGGCTGAACAAAGGTGGGGAAGGTCTGTGTACTACAGTGTTGGGGGTATGGAGATTGCTGCTGTGAATGGATGTTTAAGTAGATATCAGGAATGGATATACTAAGCTCCTAGAAACGCAATAAGTAAAGGTTGGCCTGGAGGGTGGCTGCTCTGAGAATTGTGTGTAGGACAGAGGGGATGATGCAATTGTCCCCTGGGCTGGTCCCAGTGGATTTGTGCTATAGTCTGTCCTCTGGGTTACCAGGAATTCTGGCCTGCACTCTTATAGGCTCTGGGTATTGTCACATCCTTAACGGAAAGGATCATGGATTGCTGAGACGTGCCCCACCTGGAACATAGGGGCATTGCAATTAACTGAGTGCGGCAAACGTTGTGTCGGGAAGGGGGCAGCCCCGCCCCACCCCCTAAGTGCTTTAGAGTGAGGCAAGATGCATTTGAAGCACTGTGATGGGCCAGGGGGAGGGGAGACGGTGAAGGGACCACCTCCCAATATAAAAGACCCCACTTCAATATAATTAAATACAATCAACCCACGTAATATAGTGCAGGGCGTGAACAACATTGCTATTTTGCGTTAGCTATTAGTAATTATAGGTAGAAGGTAAGGCTTGTGCGGCGAATGCAGAATTGCATGCTCTAGGCTCAAATTGCAAGACAAGGGAATACTTCAGCCAAGCCCGAGATCCTATGAGTAAAGCCCCACCCCCAACCGCCACAATGCTTATTCATTTTTAACAGTGTTGCAAAGATGTGTTTTTTACTCAAGAGGAATGTGCCCTACAAGGTTGTGATCACAGACCCACGCCTGGTGTGCATGTTATCTCACAGTGGCCAAAGCATGACCTAGCCCATCCCCATAGCCCACATAAATGACTATACCTTAAGATCCCTGAATGCCATGGCACCAGGTGACCTTTGACCACCAACCTCAAAGTAACAAGTCCTGAAATGGTCAAAGAGAATGGACAGGGCACAGTGCTGAAGCAAGAATCGTGTAATTTGTATTGCAAGGTGCTGGGAGGGATACATTATAGTTCAAAATAGTGGGGAGACCTTGGAGACGGATGGCATGGAAGGGAGTGAGCGAAATGTGTGTGACAAGATTAGAGTGTCTCACAATCTCCTTTGTGCCCATCTTGAGGCCTGCCAGGTGCACATTATAGTGATAAAACTGCATTATGTCAGAAATGTAAAGATAAGGTAAGTTTTAGGCTCTAGGAATGGAACCTGCCAGTGCTAAGCTCCAATTATGCTGTAATTGCGATTTTGGGCAAGATCACAGGAGCGGTTTTGGGGTTTAGCCTAAGCCCCAGTTTGGTAAATTAGAAAAGAAAGGTTTGTTGCTCCCGGATATCTTGCTTGTAGTTTGTGAAATAATTATTTCTGACACCTTGGTTAGTATGAATTACTTCGTTTATTGTTCGTTGTTTTCCTGGGTGATTTTTTCTTTTTAAAATACATGTGTTTATGAAAAACACTCTTTGGAACTTGACAAGCAAGTTAGGTCAGCCGACACGTGTTTCGACCTTACGGTCGTTCTCAAGGCCAGTTGCGGTTTGCTGTGTGCCCAAAATGGGGTTCTGCACCGCCCAGGACTACAGACGGAACATAGAGGACCCAACAGGAGCCAGGACTGCCGTAAAGGACAGTTTATATTACAGAACCCCATTTTGGGCACACAGCAAACCGCAACTGGCCTTGAGAACGACCGTAAGGTCGAAACACGTGTCGGCTGACCTAACTTGCTTGTCAAGTTCCAAAGAGTGTTTTTCATAAACACATGTATTTTAAAAAGAAAAAATCACCCAGGAAAACAACGAACAATAAACGAAGTAATTCATACTAACCAAGGTGTCAGAAATAATTATTTCACAAACTACAAGCAAGATATCCGGGAGCAACAAACCTTTCTTTTCTAATGTCAGAAATGTAGTTAATTTGCTCTTTGACCTTCAACGTGAGAAGAAAATGATCATCGCAGCACCCACGTGACGGAAGACTAGCATATTGGGCTGGAACCAATGGCCTGGCATCTCTTATGGGACAGGCGGTTCCTGTATAGGCGCACACCAACCGCCGAGTGGGATTTTGCCCTATGTATTGTGTCATGTATAACAATGTTTGTCTTTATAAGATTCTGCTTGTACTACTTTTCAGCAGAACCTTCTTAGCAGCAGAGTTCTATGCTGGTGCTCTCATCTGCGTGTGAGATTAAACTTGTTTTCCTTACAAGATCGACTTGGTTCTTTCTTCCTTAGAGGTTGTATTCTCTCTGGTGTGAGCGTTTAGGGACTTGCCTTCAGTTGCGAAGCCATTATATTTTTAAATCTGCCTGCTTCTCATAGCGGTCTGGAGAGAGTTTGCGATACATTCAAAACATGGTAAGAACTCTCAAAGGCATCGGCCAACTATGGCAAAATGCAAGGTGGCACTGAGGGAAACCAACTTCAAGCGTTGGTCCTTATCCACCCGCCACAGAGCCCACAGTCACAATTGACGCTGCCCCCACAGTGAGATAAGACTTACAATTGATGCTTTCTGAAATTAAAAAAAGAAATCAAAGAAAGTACTGCAATTCTAACACGATCTATTGTAGAATTAGAAAAACATGTGCTGGCAGCTGAAAAGAGACTGGAGCTAGTGGAAACGACAATCTGTGTACATAGCCATAAGCCAGGTAGGCTTACTGAGAGGGTTGCTGTCTTGAGCAGCAGATGTAGTTTATATTGATGAAATAAGAGATGCTGAAAATAGGTCAAGGCGAAATAACATCAGCCTGATTCCTAAACAAATTACTGATGTGGAACTAGTGGAATATGTTCCAGCACTTTTTCTGCAAATCTTAGACATCTTGAAAAAGGAGGCAATAATGTTGGACAAAATTCATCGGGTAGGTACAGCCTACTAACAGAGTCAGTCGAGAGAAAACATAACATTATCCCCTTCTGAGATGCTTCTCTATTAATGTTTCAAGACCTGGCCCAAGCAACATTGCAAAAAAGGAAGAGTCTGTGTGTGGTTACAAGCTGGTTTAGAGAAAAGGACATAAGATACAGATGGACTTTCCAATGCAGGCTGAAGTTTGAATATCGAATGAAAACCTATAACATTATAAAAAGAACAGGAGGTTGCCGACCTAATTGAAAAGGCCGATTGCAATCCATCATCAGAGTAATTTCCACAGACAGAGAGAACGAGATAAATGAGCAAAGAGACTGCCAGGTAAAGAGGGGTGGAAGAATACTTGTCCGTACCCTAGAGAAAGGGGAAAAGGAGAGCGTCTCACAAATATTACCTGAAGGGATTGAGGATGGTTGTTGGTAATGAAATTAGCAGGGGGAAGTTAAGGGAGCAATGAAGTTGGAGATTCTAAGATTTCTGGAGATATTACTTTTGGTTTTAGGTCTTCACTAGAATTGGGATGCTCTGTCTTAATAAAGTTCTAGTATTCTTTGCTTACTAGATGGGGGAAAAAGGTGGGGTATCCAGTTAACATTGATGGCTGGGGTGTCAACTGGAAACAGGAAACAGGAAACTGACCCCATTTTTCCAGGGACTTCTATTTTGTCCTGCGGGGGATTTAAGTTTTGGAGGGATTTAAGTTATGGTTTTGTTATTGGGGTGGTACACTGTTATAGGTAGTTGGTGGTGACTTGTGGCAAATTGATTGGGATGTATGTGGGATGCTTTGGCTCACAAAGATTTTGACAAAGCGTAGTTGGAGGGAACACAGAAAACGGGTATGGCTCAGATGATGTTCGTGTCCCTAGATGTAAAGGGTCTTAACTCCCCTTCCAAGAGACACTCAATTCTGAGCAGATTACTGGAAATGAAGTAATCGGTTACCTTTCTTCAGCAAACACACTTGATGTCCGATGATGAAGTAAGAATGAGATCTAAATCATTCCCCAAATAATATTTTGCGTCTAGTGACTGTTAAAAAAGAGAGGTACCTATCTTAATAGGCAAGGCATTGTGCTTCTCTAAACATTTTCAGGGTCCCTAAGGGAAGGTTCCTATTGCTTGAAGGGCTTACAGAAGGGCATATGTTTACATTTATCACATTCTTTGTGTCCAACGAGCATCAAGATTGCTATATTAAGGCACTTATGAAGAAGCTGAGGGGACCTTTCGAGGGTCAAGAAGTAATTTCAGGCAACTTCAATTGAGTAATAGACCCTGTATTGGACAAGACGCTCCAATCCATGGCAAATGATAACAGATACCAGAAGGAACTGGCTAGGCTTCTCAGGGAATTGGATCAAATTGAAACTGGCATTTTTTTCAGGCATTGGGAGAGGGAAGCACACATTTCTCAGTGGTCCATAAGGGCTTCTCCAGGATTGATATGATTACGTTTTCAGCGAAGCTGGTACCAATGGTGATGTCGGTGGACATAGGCCTTTGATAACTGTCAGATTATGCTCTGATTCTGTTACAGCTAAAGGTTGATAGGCCCCTGAATAAAGAGAGAAAGCAGTGGTGGCTTAGAAATTTGGTTCTGTGGGATATGCCGTTCAGGGCACATATAGAGGAAGTGACCTGAAATTATTTTCTGGAATACGATGTTGGGGATATGGACTGGAGAAAGATTTGGGATGCTGAGAAGCAGTCATTACAGGGGAATGTATTGAGAAGACTGGTGTCTTTTTAAGGGCATGTCTTTAAGGGCTGTCTTTTTAAGGGCATGGGAATCAAAAGAGCAGATGCAGTTCAAGGAACACTTATTACAAACTAAACAGACGTATTCTATGAAAGGAAATAAGGCCAACAAATTCCTGGTGGCAAAACGCAATAAACAAAAGGTTTGAAACTATATCCTGGAGTTAAAAGATGAGGTGGGTACTAAGAGGAGAGCAGCGCGGGATAAATTGGGTATTATGGAATCCTTCTATAAAGAAATGGTGACGGAACAGATGTTGAACTCCAGTGGCCAAGTCGAATTTTTGCAGAAGCTGGGGTTTTCCCAGGTATTGATAGATGATAAGGAGTTTTTAGAAGCCCTTATAACTTCCGCTCAAGTGAGAAAAGCAAAAGACATTTTGCCACATAACAAAACTCCAGGACCCAATGGGTTTGGGAATGGTTACTATAGGGCGTTTAGACCATGGTTGCTGTTGTCATTGACCAAGTTGTTTAATGCAATCCAGGATAAGGGGGCGATTTCACTGGATATGAGTTTTTCCTTTACGTCATTGTTACTCAAACCAGGTAAAAATCCAGCTGAATGCTCCAGGTTTCGCCCTATATCCGTTCTCATGGGGATGCCAAAATATTTGCTAAAATCTTGGCTATCCGACTAATAGAGGTATTACCTAAGATCATCCATCCAGACCAATCAGAGTTTATATTAGGGTGTAATACACATGATAGGAGAGCCATTAATTGAATTGAACAGCGTAGGCGATTGGGTTAGAAGATGTTAGTGGCAGCGTTCGATGCTAGATGGGCATTTGAAAGTATGATTTGGGGATATTTGAGGCGTATGCTGGAAGCCTCTGGTTTTGGGCCAACGATTATACGTTTGGTCTTAGCTTATTTTCAAATACCGACCATGAAACTTAATATTAATGGTTTGTTTTCCACTCAGATTGTCAAGGAGGGGTACTCAGCAGGGTTGCCACTTGTCCCTGTTAATTTTTACATTTGCCATGGAACCCTTAGCTTCTGTGATAAGATGGGACGAAAGGATTAAAGGGGGGCTCAGTAAGGGGAGTGTGAGACAGGCATGGTATCAGGAGGGAAACAGACTCAAAGGTGTTCGTTTTAAAACCTTTATTTATGAAGGTTCCTGGGTTGGTGTAATGCCTGACTGGCCATAACCCTGAGGGGATGATTCCCTTAACTGATGTTCCTAAAGGCCGTTGATGTCTAATAGTCCAAATTAAAAGTCGGTCTGTGTGTAAACCTATGCGTGCCCTCAAAAATGTGATAGGACGTCCTTAAAAAGGAAAATAGTGGCTCAACAGAAAATTGAAACCAAAGCTGGTTTCTGTCGGTCTTCTCAACAGGTGTAGTTTGGCCAATGTCACAAAAATGAGTTCAATTAAAATGGGCTGTTCGTAAGACCTTCTCCAAAGAGCCCTTGCAGTGGTTTCAAATACCTCCAGTGTCTTTGGGTTTTGTGGGGTTCCCTTCTCCAAGCTTCAACTTGTTCAAGTTCCAAACATCACAAAAGAAATATAACACAGTTTATTTTGAAGCTTCTCTGGGTTTCCTTCCCCAACCTTCAATCCTTTCAGCACTACAAAAACAATAATTCTCCAACTTGGCTGGGCCTCTCAGGTTTCTCTTCCCCAAGCTCATGCCCCTTTCAGCTTCCAACATAAGTTCAGTTTCTGTCAAAATGTACTTTGCTTTCTTTGTTAGGCCTGTCAGGGTTCCCTTCACCAATCTCAGGCCCGTTTCAATTTCAAACACCAGTTCAAGTTGTCAGGATGTACCTTTCCTTTTGAACACAGTTCTTTCACACACACTTCATGCGTGGGGTACAATCAGAGACTTTGAAAACCGCTTGGTTCTTTGCTCCTCCTAGGCATGACCACTTTGATCTGCAACCCCTCTCTTTATTTCTTACTCTTCTTTTAAACCTTTCACCTTCGGGTGCTCCCTACACCCTTTCTTGTTTTCCTTGGCTTCTTGCTCGTGCACACTTCCACATTCCCTACTCTTTTTCTTTCATTTCACTGTGCACTCTTGCACTTTCCATTACTCTCTTGTACTTCTCCTGCATGCCTAACACATTTTCCTCTCTTTACTGTGTACGTTTTGCATTTCTCTTCATAGTACACGCTTTACACTCTGTAAACTCTGCACATGCCTTTCATTTAGCTTTTCTCTTCTTCCGTGCCGCTTGCACAACTTCCTTTCTTTTATTTATTTTCCGCTGCTTATTTCCTATACTTTCTGTCCTCTGCACACTTTCAAAACTTTCCATTCTGTGCCGCTTTAAAATTGTGTCTTTCTCCAGCTACGCTTCAGTCAAACGCTCGATCCTGCATTTCTCTCTCTCACTCACCGGGCAGCATTGCGTTGACAAGCTGTTCCACTGGATACACAGGGTTGATGTCAGGGTCTCACCACCTGCCCCTCGAGACCATTGGGACTGGCAGAAGTCCCAAGGGAATGTACATTTTCCAAAACACATACCAGCAGGATACCATTTGCTTTCCTGCTGCCCCTTGTAGGCACGGCTCCCTTGTGATGCCTGTGAGTGCTCTCCCAATGCCCCTCAAAGTGTTTGCCTTTCGCAAGAAAGTAGGACCCACTCTCCGACCGCCTCCTCAAGTTGAATGCAAACAGAGGCTGTGCCAGGACACGCACCAAAAATGGTGGAGCAAGCGTAGATGGGGGACACCCCAGCACTGTATGGGACACATACCGACACAGCCAGTGCCGATGTCCCAAGGCCCCGAGTCTGCAATGCCAGCTGCCCAGGCCACAGGACAACCACTTCCCGTGTTCAATTCATAAGCTTACCGGGGGCTGGGGGCCCAGTCAGCACACATAGCTGCATCCGTGTCCCAGCACCCCCCCCCCCCATCCGATCCGTAGGGTAGTCCTCCCCCAGCAGCAGACGCCCAGGATGGGTAGATATTCCAGGGTTCCAGGTATATCACAAGTGGGAAGCAGCTCCCCCTTCCTTGCTCTTAACACGTTCCTGCTCCCCTGGAAACCATCTCCAGCAATGCTCACCCACAGCAGTGTCACAGTGCCATCTGGGTTCCTCACATAAGACCAGCAGCACCAACATGGGGCAGGGGCATCCACCCCGTACTCTGCAGTGCAGAGATGGCCCCAATCAAACCACTGATACCTCCGGTGCGTTAGCCAGCCAGCACATGTACGCCCAAATTAGGGAAAGCCTCAGTCCCTCCAGCTGAGGGACAACAGTATAAAGTGACTGCGCGGGCCTGCACCAGCACTTCTGGTTGCTCCAGCGACAAGGCAGAGCTATTCATGTTCCTTACCGGGCCGCCCGCAGGCTCCGCGCTCCACTGGACTTGCCCATGCCAGCATCTTGCAACCATCAAGCACCAGCATCCGAGCCCCCATCCGCTTCTGGCTCAAGCCGACACACTTCCAAGGGCAGGCTCTTATTACCTCAAGGCTTCAGGTCTGCCAGCCAGTCAGTGACCAGCGTGTGTTCTCAAGGGACCAGCCTACCAGTAAATCGGCTACCCCGGTCAGCGAGGATACCAGGTGCTCTCACTGTGCACAAAGCCTCCAGGTGCGCTGTGCACCGCGGACACAACTCCGCTCCTCCTCCTTCATTTCAGCCCAGCACGAATCCGCCCGCCATCTTTCCCTCACTCAGGGTCTGAAATTCGAGGTGCCGCTACGCAGGTAAACCGAACCGATTTGAGCCAGGATAAGGCTCCTCAGCAGGGCACCGACTTCACCCACCAGCTGGTGTCCTCGCAATCTGGTAGTTTAACTGCTACTGCCGAAATGTAGGATCATTAAGGATATCAACAGAAGATTCGTCGGATTACGGCCTCACACCATGGGCTCAGGCTATGCCCCTTAGGAAAGGCTATATTGACAGTCATACTACAGCTAGGAAGAAAAGGCCTCAGTTGTTTGCCCCTTTCTCCAGGGGTCAGGGACAGGTAATACAAAGCTATTAGCAGAATGGTCAAGTGAAGCATGGAGGGGAGTCAATGCAGAGAAGTGTTGTGTGAGCTATGCAGGAACATTATGCTAATGTCACTGAACAGGGGAGGTAGGGCAAGGCAGACTGATTTGCTGTGTAGGGTGTCCTGGACGCCCCATAGGTTGCCTAAGAGAGGGATGAATGAATCAGAAGTCTACTGGGGCTCGGGCACAGGAAGGAACACTGGACCACGTGATTTGGCAGTGTAGCCAAGTCAGTAGTTTCTGGGGAGTGATCATCGAAATTATGAATCCAGTATTAAGAATGGAGTTGGAGTTTGACTTTGAGACTCTGGTCCTGGGAGGTCACGTTGCACTAGATGGACAGACATACCCACAGAGCTTCTGGCTGTTTAGAGTGGCCATTGAAACCAAAACGTTTATATCGAAGTAAGGGAAATGGATAAAGCCCCAATTGAAGGTAGAATGGATCCAAGACTTACACAGACAGACCTTCATTAGTTGAGAAAGTTATAATGAGGAGGCGGACAGAAATTAGATTATTTGAGGACATATGGTTGCCATTTTGATGTTTGTAAAAAGGTGTCAACTGAGTGCCTGGAGACTGCCCCTGGGTGGTAGCGGTGCACGGTATAAATCTACATAACATAACTTGTTCTGTATATCAAAATGATAAATTGTGAATACAAACACAGAAACTGGGATTTTCACTCATAACACCACCACACCTGCCGTGCTTCACACAGTTTCTGGTATTTTTGTTCCCTCCTCTTGAGTAACAAAGAAAGGTGGATGGGTTTGCCTAGTGATCAAAAGGGCTCATATGTCGGCACAATTTCTCTGAGTGCACTGACATTATTATTATTATTATTATTATACATGGCTGAGCTTAGAACACCCCCCCCTTCTTCTGCCCCTCCCAGAGGGCTCCTCAATTAATCAGAACTCCTTAAACTTCAGCCTGGCACTGAGATTCCCTTTTTGACAACCATTATCCTGCTCAGAGCTTTACTCCTTCTGCCCCTCAGTCTAGCCTCAGATTAGTTCGGAGATTCATCAGCTGAAGACTGACATAGGTATTTATCTGCAAATTGGTACAAATACTGCCCCCCACTCCTTATTGCATATAAACATGCCTCCTGCCACCCGGCCCAACTATTTAACGTTCCTCATTTATTGCCTCTGCTGTCTTTTACCCACAAATCTATGCTGCCTCCCCACCCTCGAAGTGCATTTTCCTTCCTTTCGGCTAATGACTTTGACGTCTACTTATCATTCAAGATCTCTAAGAACTGTGAGACCCTTACTACTAATTTCTCCTTCCCTTCTCCATCACCTAACAACCCAAACCTCTAACCTTTCCTACCTTTGCTATTTCTCCCTTACCTTACCTAGCCGGCTCCTATAATTTGGACATCCACCCCATTTTGACCCAGTGGACCCCTTTGCTCCACAAACCATCAAATAACTACCAGCACTAAACTGATCTTATCTCTTCAACCTCTCCCACTCGAAAGGGATATTCGTGGCCTGCCACAAGGCAGACACTTGTTTACCAATCTTCAAATATCTCTCTGCAGACTGGGATAGACCTGCCAATTATCGGCCTGTCGCTCTTCTCTCTAACTATTCTAATCTTCTAGGACTTTTGATTGTCAACCTGATCACCAGCTACTTTAGAACAAACCAACTTTTCAACCCTCTACAATAATGATTTCGCAGTAGCCATTTTACTGAAACAACTCTCTTCCATATGTCTCAAACCTTGCTACCACTTTTAACCTCTTTCTGCTCTCCTTCACCTTGACCCTTATTGTCCTCTCTACTACCTTTGACATTATCAACCGCCTCTCTTTTCTTCTGGCCCTTTCGAAACTTGGGATCCAAGACAACACACTTGCTTATATTGCTTCCCACTGCTATGACTGCTCCTTTGCCTTCTCCTGGAACATGGAATCCTCTAATCCCACCCTTCTGCCGATGGGAGTCCCTGAAGGCTTTGTTATTGGACCTCTTCTCTATATCCACTACATCTCTCTATTCAGCAACACCACATCCTCTGTTGGATCCTCCAATCACCTACCTGCTGATTGCACGCATATCTTCCTCTTTATATCTGCCTTTAACCTAGCCCTCTCCCAGAGGCTCTCCAGCTCTCTCTGGGCCATAAGCCACTGGATGGCGCTTTACTGTTTTATTCTTAATTCTGATAAGACAGAAGTGACCTATCTTCCAGCACATAATTTCCAATCCCCAGTATCCTTTCGGACCATCTAAGAAACTCAGGGTCCTCTGTGACAGTGACCTGAAGCGCGAACATTTCACCATCTTTACCACTACCTCTGTAAGGGTCAAACATCAAGGAGATCTGTCCCCTTCTCATCTACCACTCAAATTCCACTTAGCTACACAGCTGCCCTGACTAATGCTTTATTGCCATCTGGCAAGGGTGTAGAAGCCATATTGTTATTTTAATTTCGGCGTTGTCCCGAAAAGGTTGCTATGCCAGTTTCACACTGTCCCAGAAAACACCCATTCTACATTCCCAGGTGCCCATACAATATCCATGGTAAGTGTGTCAGCGCCATTCCACTGGTGTCTGGCCTAAGGACATGGTCATCCTACTTTCCACATTGCTCACTGAAAATCACCATGCTATTTTTACATTGTCCCCAGAAAATGTCCACATCAGTTTCAATAGTGCTTTACCATTGTTACTCCGGTGAAGCAAATTGTCATCATAGACTTCACATTTCTCCCAGAAAATAAATCACAATCTCAGGTTCATGATGTTCCCAGAAAATGTACATGGCAGTTTCAACAGTGCCATCCCATGTTGCCCTACTTAATTCCATTGTCATGCATATGTCTACTTTGCCCCTGGAAGATGGGTCCATGCCACTTCCACACTGCCTCTAGAAAGTTGACCTATGCCCCTCCAGACTGCCCCAGAGTTTTGCCCCCTATACCTTTTAAATTGCCAATGGAAATTAGCCCATGCCCATTTCACATTGTGTAAGTAATATAAATGGGTCCTCCCAGATTTTCTGTTCTCGGGGGGTCAGATATGTAAACAGGGAGGTTTATTGAAAAGAAAAAGGAACAAACCAAACTGACTACCCCTCTCTCTACGGCCTGTCGATGACACAGGTGAAAGTGCAATAGAACTGTTTTATATTTTTACAGTCCCACAGACCTTTAGTGAGCCAGTTATGTGACTGAGTCCGATGGATACAAAATTGTAAATCACTTTAATAGTTACATAAAACCTTAACATAAAAACAATCATTGGATAATTCATTCATCAATCACACCTTTCATTCCAATTCATATATTATATGGACTAGGGGTTAAACAGATTACAATTTTTTAAGCATATTGGCTGTTTACAGTATGCATGACAACGGAAAACACATTGGAATTTCCTCTAGGTCGACATATGTTTCGGCCCTTCTTTCAAGTACCATTGTAGTCTGCGATGGTCAATATGGTAGGTATTGGGCCATCTTCAGGACAGTCGTGCTTATATTGAACTTTAATTTCATTCCCCTTTTCCTCATACAAAACGACGAATCTAAAAACATAAATTACATATACATTACATTGTGCATCGGGCTCTGCCCACTAGTATTTATTCAAGGTGATGGCCAAATTCATAAACCAAGACAAAAGCACCCACCTATGGTCGACTTGTATTATTGCAGACCTTGGAGCTGTAAATGCCGGATATCTTTCGTATTTTCCAGTATCTGGAACCCTGTTTACAGGGAACACATAGATTATAGTTAATATATTAGACGGCTAGCCTGGATGGCAATGGTCCCCTTTATATATTGAAGTGACTTACGAATGTAAAAAGGGAGTGGTTGACTCTTCAGAAGGCTTTATTTTCTTTCCTTTCGATCTCTCGTGATCCGCTGTTGTTAGTTTGATCTGGTGTCATCCACGACATCCGGTAACATGCCTATAAATAAGGCACAATCAATTACTTCCTCATAGAGCGAGCGTACTGGCCTCAATGTGCTAATGTTTTAAACTGCTATTTACTTAATTGGCGTATCCGCTACTACCTATTGTGAAGTTCATTGTTTTTTACTCCAATGGGGGCTTACATGCTCTGTAAGGGACTTCGTTCGCCGTTATTTTACTGAAACAGAGGATTAAAACACGTAAAATATGGGTAGTGCAATTTACATTATACGTGCACCTTAACTGTTTATAAATTAGCCGGTTTTTTGATTTAGGTATCTTCCTTTTCATATAGTTTGGGGATCCTCTTCTTAATCCTATTTACCCGCTGCCATCGTTTTTTTAAAAAACGGTAAATGGTCAAGGGGAACGCAGACTTTTCAATTATAGGCTGCGCCCTCTTTAGGAGCGTCTATAGCTCTAGGTTTGCACTGTTAGTTCCTCGTTAGGTTGCCAAGGCAACCACCTTTGTGCCGCGGTATCACAGTGGAGCGGGCGTATGTGCTTTATTGCAATAAAGGGAAAACCCAGTTTCAAATAAGAGTGATTTCCACGTTCCCACTCCCTCAAACTTATCTGCTTACCTGTGCTTTCGTCGGCGGTGTCGAGCTGTAACACGGCGGCGTCCTCTTGGTCGTACGCGCGGTTACATTGTGAGCACGAAGCTCTGATCTTTTTAAAGGTCACCTGATGTTGAAAACGTGCTTCTCGCGCACGTGATCTCACTCACTAAGGTAGTGCGCTGTCGAACCGTACAGAGGAGATTGCCAGATGTAAACACTGTCAAAAGCATGATGCGTGACTACTGGCCTATCGACTAATCTCTTATCACCTAACCCACAACATGTCTTACTGATTGTTGTCTGTTGTGAGCTTCTCAAGTTTATTTACAGGAGTCGTTTCGGCACTCTCAGTGTTGATGACAGGTATGTCACAATAGAAAATTAAAAGTTAAGGATGCAATCGCTGAAAAATTGGTTCTAGCAACCTACATGATTTTCAATTTTTGGATTTTGATTTATCAAGGTCAACTTGCACCGAAAATGTGCAGGGACTCGAATATTAGTATATAGGGACTGCAACGGTAATGTAGGGTCAGCGGAAGGATGACTTCATGGAATACCGTTTAATTTACAGGGTCTGATAAAAATATCATTCTTCCTGAATCTGAAAAGGGTGCCTAACGCAGTCGATATTGTGAACCCAATTATGAGTTGTAGTATATTGCAGGGGCTGACTTAGTATAGTACAGCATTTATTAACCCATTGTGCTTAGCAAGAATTAATAGACTTGTCAACCTTGCTAGAGGTTAAGGGCCACATTGTGTGGATCGTATCAACCAACTTAGATGGTGACTAATGGTGCTCAAGGAGCTAGATTAGTGGATTTTAGTGAGATATTACAGATATCCTACAAAAAAGCACTCCACTCCACAGCTATATTAAGCCCATTTTTGACTGTTTGGAGAGTGTAGATTATTGATGTTGAAACGTGTCTACTAAACTGTCTTTAATGTTTTGTTGTCTTTTAAACGCAAATCGTGGAACCGGGGGTTTAAAATCTTCCGTATAAATCATTTTCCAGTGTTTGCGAATGATCTTTCTAAAGTTATTGCTAACTGGACTGTATGTGCTGACACACGTGATCTTGTCTTCTTGATGGCGGTGTGTGGTTTCAAAAATACTTGTTCGATTCACGTGCAACGCTCTTTTGTATGCTCTGTGTATTGTTGTTTTGGGGTATCCTCTTTCTTTTAGTTTAGCCTTCAAATTTTTGCCATGAATTTTGTACATTTCCACGTTGGAACAGTTTCTGCGGATACGGAGAAACTGTCCGTATGGTAAGCCTTCTTTAAGACTGAGTGGATGAAAACTTTTGTAGTCTAACAAGGTGTTTCTATCTGTGGGTTTCCTATATAGAACCGTCTCTATATTGCCACTTGCTGTTTTTTGTATCTCTAAGTCCAAAAACGGTATTTTGTACATATTGCTGTGTATCGTGAATTGGATATGTGGATTCTGAAGATTCAACCACTTGTGAAAGTTGGCGAGCTGATCTGATGTGCCCGTCCAAATGAGACAGATGTCATCTATATATCGTAACCAATCTTTTATATAGATAAAAAAAGGATTGGTAGGGCTATATATGAATTGTTGTTCTAGGTCGTCCATATATAGGTTCGCTAAATCAGGGGCGAATGTGGCTCCCATGCTGGTCCCTTTGAGCTGATTGTAATAACACTCTTTATACAAGAAAAAATGTTCTGTTAGGGCCAGCCTTATGCATTCTAAAATGAATGCTGTGGGGACCTGATTGAGTGTCTCGGTGCGTCTGTCTAGGTATTTGGCCATCACCTTGAGGCAGTCATCTTGTGGAATGCTCGTGTACAAACTCACTACGTCTAGAGTTACTAGAATGTCTGATGTATCTAATTGAATATTTTCCAATTTTTTTAGCATGCTGGTTGTATCTTTCACATAAGACTTCATTTTAGGTACAAATGGTCTTAGAAACCAGTCAGTGTATATTGATAGAGGTTCAAGGATAGAATTAATGGCAGCCACAATGGGTCTACCAGGGGGTCGTTTGTCATCCTTGTGTATTTTTGGGAGGATATAAAAGGCCGGGGTAGTTGGATGCTGATTGATGAGGAAATTTTTTTCTTCTTTATCAATCCAGTTTTCTTCCATTGCATATTTCATGAGGCTGTTAATTTCCTCCTTTAAACGAGGAGTGGGATCGTTTGGGAGTTCTCTATATGCAGAGGTGTCATTTAGATGTTTTTGTATCTCGGTTTCGTAGAGGTCCTTAGTCCACAAGACTATTCCCCCGCCTTTATCTGCTGGTTTGATTATTAAGTCATTGTTAGTTTGTAAAGATTTGAGAGCGTCTCTTTCAGCTTTTGATAGATTGTTCTTTGAAATATTTTTGTTTTTTAGGGCTTTTTGAATTTCCCACGAGATTTTCTGTTCAATTGCTACTATTGCTGTGTCAACCATCGCATTGGTAGGCACAAATTTCGAAGGAGGTCTGAGACCAGTGATGGTGGCCTCTTTTGTAGGCGAAGTTGAATTTCTGAAAAAATATTTGAGACGTATCAGTCTGTAGAACTTCTGCAGTTCCACTTCAGTTTCGAAGGGTTTCGCTTGTGCTGTTGGGACAAAAGACAATCCCTTTGATAGAACACTTATTTCAGTGGGCGAGAGGACATAAGGAGATAGATTGTAAATTGGAACTACCATGTTTGGGCGGGGCCCTGCCAATTCCTCGTGGGCATTCGTGGGGGGCCTTGCTGTTTGTTTCGGCCGCGTTGTCCCTTGCCCCGGAAAAATTGTTGGGGGGGCGGACCGGAAGAGCCTTGTTGGCTCGTATCAGACCCGCTACTTGTTGATGCATTAGACGAGTTGGAAAAGTTCACAAATGGTCTTCTTCTGTTATACGGTCTCACTTGGCTGGCTTTCTGTATATCATCATAGTAAGTCTCTATGAGATACGGGTAAGTTCTAGTCTCTTTGTATTGTTCCACATCTTTTTTTAATTTCCAGATTTTTTTATCAAGCGTTATTTTCTTGAATTTAGCCATTTCGTCCTCGATTTTGGCCAGTGTTTCTTTAATGTCTGTCATCGTGTTTTCTTGTTTGATTTTCGCCTCTAGGGTGTCTATTTCAGTTCTCTGTATAGCTGCTTCTTCTGCTGACGTGTCAATAATTAGAATCAAAAGATCTCTTGAGCATTTATTGCTTACACCACTGAACTTACTTTTGAATTTCGTGTTATTAGTAAACACTCGGGGAATATTTTTAATCTGAAGGCCCTCTGGAATGGTTCCGGCTTTAAGATAGGCCAACATTAATTTTCCATGAGATTCAGTGCGAATCAATTTTTTCTTTTTTTGAGTTAAAAGTTCTGCGTCATTTGACTGCGGAGCAGAGGCCACATTATCAACGGTGTCTCCTAATAATGTGGGTTGATTTATGAGTTTTTTATAATACTCATCTGAAAACGATACTAAATTCTCAATATCCATTTTCACACTTCTTAGCACAATACTTTCGTTTATAGTGACAGAAATGAAACCCAACAACCAAGGGTTGTCCTCAGGAAGTAATATAAATGGGTCCTCCCAGATTTTTTGTTCTCGGGGGGTCAGATATGTAAACAGGGAGGTTTATTGAAAAGAAAAAGGAACAAACCAAACTGACTACCCCTCTCTCTACGGCCTGTCGATGACACAGGTGAAAGTGCAATAGAACTGTTTTATATTTTTACAGTCCCACAGACCTTTAGTGAGCCAGTTATGTGACTGAGTCCGATGGATACAAAATTGTAAATCACTTTAATAGTTACATAAAACCTTAACATAAAAACAATCATTGGATAATTCATTCATCAATCACACCTTTCATTCCAATTCATATATTATATGGACTAGGGGTTAAACAGATTACAATTTTTTAAGCATATTGGCTGTTTACAGTATGCATGACAACGGAAAACACATTGGAATTTCCTCTAGGTCGACATATGTTTCGGCCCTTCTTTCAAGTACCATCGTAGTCTGCGATGGTCAATATGGTAGGTATTGGGCCATCTTCAGGACAGTCGTGCTTATATTGAACTTTAATTTCATTCCCCTTTTCCTCATACAAAACGACGAATCTAAAAACATAAATTACATATACATTACATTGTGCATCGGGCTCTGCCCACTAGTATTTATTCAAGGTGATGGCCAAATTCATAAACCAAGACAAAAGCACCCACCTATGGTCGACTTGTATTATTGCAGACCTTGGAGCTGTAAATGCCGGATATCTTTCGTATTTTCCAGTATCTGGAACCCTGTTTACAGGGAACACATAGATTATAGTTAATATATTAGACGGCTAGCCTGGATGGCAATGGTCCCCTTTATATATTGAAGTGACTTACGAATGTAAAAAGGGAGTGGTTGACTCTTCAGAAGGCTTTATTTTCTTTCCTTTCGATCTCTCGTGATCCGCTGTTGTTAGTTTGATCTGGTGTCATCCACGACATCCGGTAACATGCCTATAAATAAGGCACAATCAATTACTTCCTCATAGAGCGAGCGTACTGGCCTCAATGTGCTAATGTTTTAAACTGCTATTTACTTAATTGGCGTATCCGCTACTACCTATTGTGAAGTTCATTGTTTTTTACTCCAATGGGGGCTTACATGCTCTGTAAGGGACTTCGTTCGCCGTTATTTTACTGAAACAGAGGATTAAAACACGTAAAATATGGGTAGTGCAATTTACATTATACGTGCACCTTAACTGTTTATAAATTAGCCGGTTTTTTGATTTAGGTATCTTCCTTTTCATATAGTTTGGGGATCCTCTTCTTAATCCTATTTACCCGCTGCCATCGTTTTTTTAAAAAACGGTAAATGGTCAAGGGGAACGCAGACTTTTCAATTATAGGCTGCGCCCTCTTTAGGAGCGTCTATAGCTCTAGGTTTGCACTGTTAGTTCCTCGTTAGGTTGCCAAGGCAACCACCTTTGTGCCGCGGTATCACAGTGGAGCGGGCGTATGTGCTTTATTGCAATAAAGGGAAAACCCAGTTTCAAATAAGAGTGATTTCCACGTTCCCACTCCCTCAAACTTATCTGCTTACCTGTGCTTTCGTCGGCGGTGTCGAGCTGTAACACGGCGGCGTCCTCTTGGTCGTACGCGCGGTTACATTGTGAGCACGAAGCTCTGATCTTTTTAAAGGTCACCTGATGTTGAAAACGTGCTTCTCGCGCACGTGATCTCACTCACTAAGGTAGTGCGCTGTCGAACCGTACAGAGGAGATTGCCAGATGTAAACACTGTCAAAAGCATGATGCACGACCTTAGTGAGTGAGATCACGTGCGCGAGAAGCACGTTTTCAACATCAGGTGACCTTTAAAAAGATCAGAGCTTCGTGCTCACAATGTAACCGCGCGTACGACCAAGAGGACGCCGCCGTGTTACAGCTCGACACCGCCGACGAAAGCACAGGTAAGCAGATAAGTTTGAGGGAGTGGGAACGTGGAAATCACTCTTATTTGAAACTGGGTTTTCCCTTTATTGCAATAAAGCACATACGCCCGCTCCACTGTGATACCGCGGCACAAAGGTGGTTGCCTTGGCAACCTAACGAGGAACTAACAGTGCAAACCTAGAGCTATAGACGCTCCTAAAGAGGGCGCAGCCTATAATTGAAAAGTCTGCGTTCCCCTTGACCATTTACCGTTTTTTAAAAAAACGATGGCAGCGGGTAAATAGGATTAAGAAGAGGATCCCCAAACTATATGAAAAGGAAGATACCTAAATCAAAAAACCGGCTAATTTATAAACAGTTAAGGTGCACGTATAATGTAAATTGCACTACCCATATTTTACGTGTTTTAATCCTCTGTTTCAGTAAAATAACGGCGAACGAAGTCCCTTACAGAGCATGTAAGCCCCCATTGGAGTAAAAAACAATGAACTTCACAATAGGTAGTAGCGGATACGCCAATTAAGTAAATAGCAGTTTAAAACATTAGCACATTGAGGCCAGTACGCTCGCTCTATGAGGAAGTAATTGATCGTGCCTTATTTATAGGCATGTTACCGGATGTCGTGGATGACACCAGATCAAACTAACAACAGCGGATCACGAGAGATCGAAAGGAAAGAAAATAAAGCCTTCTGAAGAGTCAACCACTCCCTTTTTACATTCGTAAGTCACTTCAATATATAAAGGGGACCATTGCCATCCAGGCTAGCCGTCTAATATATTAACTATAATCTATGTGTTCCCTGTAAACAGGGTTCCAGATACTGGAAAATACGAAAGATATCCGGCATTTACAGCTCCAAGGTCTGCAATAATACAAGTCGACCATAGGTGGGTGCTTTTGTCTTGGTTTATGAATTTGGCCATCACCTTGAATAAATACTAGTGGGCAGAGCCCGATGCACAATGTAATGTATATGTAATTTATGTTTTTAGATTCGTCGTTTTGTATGAGGAAAAGGGGAATGAAATTAAAGTTCAATATAAGCACGACTGTCCTGAAGATGGCCCAATACCTACCATATTGACCATCGCAGACTACGATGGTACTTGAAAGAAGGGCCAAAACATATGTCGACCTAGAGGAAATTCCAATGTGTTTTCCGTTGTCATGCATACTGTAAACAGCCAATATGCTTAAAAAATTGTAATCTGTTTAACCCCTAGTCCATATAATATATGAATTGGAATGAAAGGTGTGATTGATGAATGAATTATCCAATGATTGTTTTTATGTTAAGGTTTTATGTAACTATTAAAGTGATTTACAATTTTGTATCCATCGGACTCAGTCACATAACTGGCTCACTAAAGGTCTGTGGGACTGTAAAAATATAAAACAGTTCTATTACACTTTCACCTGTGTCATCTACAGGCCGTAGAGAGAGGGGTAGTCAGTTTGGTTTGTTCCTTTTTCCATTTCACATTGTACACAGACAAATATTCAATGCAGTACTACTTTGACATTTTCCCCAGAACTTTGCTGCACAGCACTTTTGCATTGCACCATGCGCCTTTCACATTGCCTACAGAAGATCTCCTCATGCCACTTTCACATGTTTGCCTGAAAATTATAAATGGTTAACAGGCCACACCCCTTTTAAGATTGTGCACAACACTCTCTTGGAGTTAAGAACAATACCATTAACAAAGTGGGATAATGTGATTAAAACCCCTGTTCCAGCACTCGATCTAAATCAGATTTTATTAACCATGCAAGAACTTCAGGTGTCACTAACCAGTTTGGAGATCAAGCAAACAGAGCAAGCCTTGCAACAAATGCATTTTCTGGAGGAATGAGGTGATATTCCTTGAGCTGGTGAGCTCACCCTGTGGGTAACGTCCCACCACCCAAATTAATTAGGGTGGCAGGCCATTACCCACAGGTTGGGTCCAGCCACTGAGGTGCATATCGTCATTAGCATCCGTGTAGCATGCATGGCAGCTGGTAATGTTTTTTTTTTTTTTAAATAGTATTTTCTTTCAGTGAACGGGGCAACCTCATGGCGTCCCATTCACAGAGAGAAAATACTGTACCAACATGGCCATCATGGAATAGGATGGCGGGGCTCCGTATGGTGCCTCCCTTCCATTTCCATTGTGGTCAGAGTGAGGACGGGGGAAGCAGCAGCTCTGGTGCCGGGACTTGCTGCCGCAGCCAACAGGTAATTAAATTTGGGGGAGGGATTAAAAAAAACAGGGTTGGGGGGAAGAAGGCAGGCGGGGCAGCTGGTCGTCGGGTGACATAGAGCACAGGCTTTCACTGGTAGTGTCAGCTGGCATTCCTAGCCACCTGATTTGCTGGCTCCACTGCTCAGGGTGCAAATGGTCTAAAGTACACAAAGGCTTGGATAAGGCAATCTTTGGAGGTTTTACATTAACACTCATGACTACAAAGTTCGATGGGGTTTATGCATGGTTAGAAGAAGCACCAACACATATTAAAACTAAGGGGGTAATTCATAGAATTCAGCACACAAGTGGCGCACGCGGCTGGCGCACAGTGTGCGCGTGCGGCAATCTGCGCCAGCCGCGTGCGCCAAAATCCATTTCCGCGCACAGCGTATTAATGGATTTCAACATCCATAACCAGCCGTGGCGCAGAGTAGCGCAGCGACCCTGCAGCAGCGCCAGTTACGCCCCCAACCCCTCCCCATGCACCATGAACAGCGCACAAATCCCGTACATGGCGCACAGGCCAGTGGACCAGCATACAGCCCCCCAACCACAAAAACATCTGTAAAAATCCCTGCGCACCCCTCCGAATACACGTACCCTGCTGCGTGGGAACTTTCACACGCGATTGGCCTTGTGCGAGCGTGGTACGTGTATTTCGGGGGTGCGCAGGAACTTTCACATGCGATTGGCCCTGTGTGAGCAGGGTACATGTATTTCTGGGGTGCGCAGGAACTTTCACACGTGATTGGGCTTGTGCGAGCGGGGTACGTGTAATTCTAGTGTGCGCGGGAACTTTCACACGCGATTGGCCCTGTGCGAGCAGGGTATGTGTATTTCGGGGGTGCACAGAAATTTTTACACACGATTGGCCCTGTGTGAGCGGGTTACGTGTATTTCGGGGGTGTGCTGGAACTTTCACACGTGATTGGCCCTATGCGAGCGGGGTATGTGTATTTCGGGGTCGCACGTGAATTTTCACACGCGATTTGCCCTGTGCGAGCGGGGTACGTGTATTTCGGGGGGGCTCGGGAACTTTCACACGCGATTGGTCCTGTGCGAGCGGGGTACGTGTATTTTGGGGGTGCGTGGGTACTTTCACACGCAATTGACCCTGTGCAAGCGGGGTACGTGCATTTCGGGCGTGCACGGGAACTTTCGCACACGATTGGCCCTGTGCGAGCGGTGTATGTGTATTTCTGGGGTGCGCGGGAACTTTCACAGGCGATTGGGCTTGTGTGAGCGGGGTACGTGTATTTCGGGGGTGCGCGGGAACTTTCACATGCGATTGGCCCTGTGCGAGCAGGGTATGTGTATTTCTGGGGTGCGCGGGAACTTTCCCAGGCGATTGGCCCTGTGAGAGCGGGGTATGTGTATTTTGGGGGTGTGCGGGAACTTTCACACACGATTGGCTCTGTGCGAGCGGGGTACGTGTATTTCTGGGGTGCGCAGGAACGTTCACACGCGAATGGCCCTGTGCGAGTGGGGTACGTGTATTTCGGGGGTGTGCGGGATCTTTCACACGCGATTGGCCCTGTGCGAGCGGGGTACATGTATTTCGGGGGTGCACGGGAACTTTCACACACGATTGGCTCTGTGTGAGCAGGGTACATGTATTTCTGGGGTGCGCGGGAACTTTCATGCGCGATTGGCCCTGTGCGAGCAGGGTATGTGTATTTCTGGGGTGCGCTGGAACTTTCACAGGTGATTGGGCTTGTGCGAGCGGGGTACGTGTATTTCGGGGGTGCGTGGGAACTTTCACACGCGATTGGCCCTGTGCGAGCGGGGTACGTGTATTTCTGGGCTGCACGTGAACTTTCACACGCGATTGGGCTTGTGCCAGCGGGGTAAGTGTATTTCGGGGGTGCACGGCAACTTTCACATGCGATTGGCCCTGTGTGAGCGGGGTACATGTATTTCTGGGGTGCGCGGGAACTTTCACGCGCGATTGGCCCTGTGCGAGCAAGGTACGTGTATTTCTGGGGTGCTCTGGAACTTTCACAGGTGATTGGGCTTGTGCGAGCGGGGTATGTGTATTTCGGGGGTGCACGTGAACTTTCACACGCGATTGGGCTTGTGCGAGCGGGCTAAGTGTATTTCGGGGGTGCGCAGGAACTTTCACACGTGATTGGCCCTGTGCGAGCGGGGTACGTGTATTTCGGGGGTGCGCAGGAACTTTCACACGCGATTGGCTCTGTGTGAGTGGGGTACGTGTATTTCTGGGGTGCGCAGGAACTTTCACACACGATTGGCCCTGTGCGAGCGGGGTACGTGTATTTCGGGGGTGCGCTGGAACTTTCACACGTGAATTGCCCTGTGCAAGCGGGGTACGTGTATTGCTGGGGTGCATGGGAACTTTCACACGCGATTGGCCCTGTGCGAGCGGGTACGTGTATTTCTGGGGTGCGTGGGAATTTTCACACGCGATTGGCCCTGTGCGAGCAGGTGGTACGTGTATTACGGGTGTGCCCCAACAAATTGACAGTGTGTGTCCTTCCCAGTGTGCCCTCTCCCCCCTCCCCAGGGCCTGCAGGCAGACCCCAACACAGGGGTAAACACTGCACGCCTGGCCATGCCCCACAGGCAGCCCAACCACCCTGGCAAAGCCCCCCAGCCAGCCCACATGTCACCACGCACAAGTGAGCACTGACTCATGTCCCCCAGCACCCCCACCCACCCAGCAGTGAGGGGCACCTGCCAGCAGGTCCCGATTCATGTCCCCCAGCACCCCCACCCACCCAGCATTGAGGGTTAGGCCCCAACTCATGTCCCCCAGCATCCCCATCCACCCAGCAGTGAGGGGCACCTGCCAGCAGGCCCCGACTCCTGTCCCCCAGCACCCCCATCCATCCAGCATTGAGGGTCAGGCCCCGACTCATGTCCCCCAGCACCCCCAGCCACCAAGCAGTGAGGGGAACCTGCCAGCAGGCCCTGACTCATGTCCCCCAGCTCCCCTATCCACCCAGCATTGAGGGTCCGGCCCCAACTCATGTCCCCCAGCACCCCCACCCGCCCAGCATTGAGGGTCAGGCACCGACTCATGTTCCCCAGCACCCCCATCCATTTCTACTTTGCCCCTGGAAGATGGGTCCATGCCACTTCCACACTGCCTCTAGAAAGTTGACCTATGCCCCTCCAGACTGCCCCTATACATTTTAAATTGCCAATGGAAATTAGCCCATGCCCATTTCACATTGTACACAGACAAATATTCAATGCAGCACTACTTAGACATTTTCCCCAGAACTTTGCTGCACAGCACTTTTGCATTGCACCATGCGCCTTTCACATTGCCTACAGAAGATCTCCTCATGCCACTTTCACATGTTTGCCTGAAAATTATAAATGGTTAACAGGCCACACCCCTTTTAAGATTGTGCACAACACTCTCTTGGAGTTAAGAACAATACCATTAACAAAGTGGGATAATGTGATTAAATCCCCTGTTCCAGCACTCGATCTAAATCAGATTTTATTAACCATGCAAGAACTTCAGGTGTCACTAACCAGTTTGGAGATCAAGCAAACAGAGCAAGCCTTGCAACAAATGCATTTTCTGGAGGAATGAGGTGATATTCCTTGAGCTGGTGAGCTCACCCTGTGGGTAATGTCCCACCACCCAAATTAATTAGGGTGGCAGGCCATTACCCACAGGTTGGGCCCAGCTACTGAGGTGCATATCGTCATTAGGACCCGCGTAGCATGCATGGCAGCTGCTAATGTTTTTTTTTTTTAATAGTATTTTCTTTCAGTGAACGGGGCAACCTCATGGCGTCCCATTCACAGAGAGAAAATACTGTACCAACATGGCCATCATGGAATAGGATGGCGGGGCTCCGTATGGTGCCCCTCTTCCATTTCCATTGTGGTCAGAGTGGGGACGGGGGAAGCAGCAGCTCTGGTGCTGGGACTTGCTGCCGCAGCCAACAGGTAATTAAATTTGGGGGAGGGATTAAAAAAAACAGGGTTGGGGGGAAGAAGGCAGGCGGGGCAGCTGGTCGTCGGGTGGCATAGAGCACAAGCTTTCACTGGTAGTGTCAGCTGGCATTCCTAGCCACCTGATTTGCTGGCTCCACTGCTCAGGGTGCTAATGGTCTAAAGTACACAAGGGCTTGGATAAGGCAATCTTTGGAGGTTTTGCATTAACACTCATGACTACAAAGTTCGATGGGGTTAGTTCGATGGGGTTTATGCGTGGTTAGAAGAAGCACCAACACATATTAAAACTAAGGGGGTAATTCATAGAATTCAGCGCACAAGTGGCGCACGCGGCTGGTGCACAGTGTGTGAGTGCGGCAATCTGCGCCAGCCGCGTGCGCCAAAATCCATTTCCGCGCACAGC